>NC_044043.1:72000536-72306444 GCF_901765095.1 Microcaecilia unicolor | reverse complement strand
AGAAAAGGAGGTCGTCAGTGGAGTACCGCAGGGATCGGTCCTAGGGCTGGCTCTTTTTAACATCTTTGTGAGCGATATTGCGGATGGGCTGTCTGGTAAGGTTTCTCTCTTTGCAGATGAAACTAAACTCTGCAACAGGGTGGACACCCTCGAGGGTGTGAATGACATGAGGAATGACCTAGCGAAGCTAGAGGAATGGACCGATATTTGGCAACTAAGGTTTAATCCCAAAAAATGCAGGGTCATGCACTTGGGTCACAAAAATCTGAGGGATCGGTACAGTATAGGGGTTGTAGTGCTTCAGTGTGCGAAGGAAGAGCGGGACTTGGGGTTGATTGTGTCTGACGACCTTAAAGCTTTCAAACAGGTAGAAAAAGTGATGGCCAAAGCCAGAAGGCTGCTTGGGTGCATAAAGAGAGGCATGACCAGCAGGAAAAAGGAGGTGATAGTGCCGTTGTATAAGTCTCTGGTGAGGCCTCATTTGGAGTACTGCGTGCAGTTCTGGAGACCGCACCTACGGAAAGATATAAACAGGATGGAGTCGGTCCAGAGGGTGGCTACGAAATTAGTAAGGGGTCTTGAATACAAAAATGATAGGGACAGGCTTATGAACCTCAACATGTATACGCTGGAAGAGAGGAGACATGATAGAAACATTTAAATATCTCAAGGGCATTTATGGAGAAGAGAGCCTTTTTCAAATGAAGGAGAGCTCTGGAATGAGGGGGCATATGACAAAGTTAAGAGGGAATAGGCTTAGGAGTAACCTAAGGAAGTATTATTTCACAGAAAGGGTGGTGGAGACGTGGAATGGCCTCCCAGTGGAGGTGGTGGAGTCGAGGACTGTTCGAGAATTTAAAAAGGCATGGGATAAGCATGTGGGATTGCTTAGGAACAGGAAGAATTAGGGGTTACAGAGGATGGGCAGACTGGATGGGTCATATGGCCTTTACCTGCCGTCATGTTTCTATGTTTAGACTAGTGAAGATGCTGCTCGGTGGAGGTCATTGATCTGAGCTTCTGAAGTCTTTTTCCTTCTCTTAATATCTTGTTATCTTTGTGAAAAATTGGGACTTAGTTAATTGAAGAACAGCTTGCACTTTATAGTATTGTTGAAAATACTCAAAAGATAGGAAAACATCTGAAAAAGACTCTGAGGCATATTTTCAAAGCACTTAGCCTTCCAAAGTTCCATAGGTTTCTATGGAACTTTGGAAGGCTAAGTGCTTTGAAAATATGCCTCTCTATGTACCAGTGCTTTAAGGTGGTAAGCAGAAGTATCGGGCCATGTGTTAACAGCCCAATGCTGCCAAGCAGGAAAAATAATAGCAGCATTGTGTTTTTCCTGGAATAATGCAGCTTGCCAAGTTCAGCCCAATTTGCATTATTTGATTTACATAATAATAAGGTTTTGCATACTTCTGCATGGCTTGCTTCTCATATTATGTAAAATACCTTAACCTTAACCTTCTCCTCGGGGCACACCTAGGCAGTCAGGTTTTCAGGATCACCACAATGAATATGCATCAAATACATGCAAATCTATTCCAAGCATATTCATTGTGGTAACCCTGAAAACCCGACTGGCTCGGTGTGCCTCCAAGACATGGATGAGAAGCACAGCCTTACACTAACCTGCAGTACGGTAATATAATGCGTGATTTTGCTGTTTAATACACTAACGGCCTCTTTTACTAAACCGTGCTAGCGATTCCCAGTGCAGCAAATGTGCCATAGCCCAGAATGTGCTGCGTTGCATTTGTCACATGGGAATCACTAGCACGGTTTAGTAAAAGAGGACCTAAGGAGAAAAAAAAGCATGCATTATTCCCTCAATGCATTAGTAACTACCTCCCTCTAATGAATTAATTTATAATAGTATTGTATTGGATGAGAGGATATAAACTTAAATTGAATCTGAAGAAATCCACACTAATGGGATTAATTTGCATGACTACTCACTGAGAGCATGTCCATCTGTATTAGGTTATATTTCTGTCCACAGGAGGTTGTTTGTACTTTAGGATTTCAACTAGACCCACATTTGTCTTTTTCTGTCCAGATTTGTGCTGCGGTAGGTAGGTCAATTTTTCACCTGTGGTTAATAAGTCAGTTGAGGGTTGGTGACCAGTGACTCAGTTGTTTGGGAAGACTAAACACCTGGGTGGGGAGGAAGCCCGGAGCTGCACAGATTTTCTCTGTTCCTTAACCCCACCCCTCAGGGAACTACTTTTGTTGTTGTTGTTGTTAAATATTTTTATTAAATTTTAAAGATATAACATAACAAACAGAAAGAAATACATGCACCATAGTACAACAAAACAAAATACACAAAGCTGAGTCCATGCCGAAAAGTCAAACCGTAGATGAAAGGAACAGATCCAGTGTTTTCCATTTCTGAAGACCAGATTTATGGCCATGCAGAGAAGTCAATGCAGTCTGCTCATACTATTTTCTACTTCATCTTCTCTAACGGAAAATAACATAATTTCCAGTGTTTGTCTGTGGCTTGATTTTCTGGCTCAACCCTTTTATCCTTTTTTTGGCCTTCGGTGTCTTTTTTTTCAGTTCTCTCTTTCTTCTTTATCTCTTTTCTTCAGCAGCAGACACTTTTAATCCTTTCTCTCTTTTTCTTTCTGCCTTCTACTTTTCTTCTTCTTCCTCTTTCTCCTCCATTATCACCCTGGATACTGTCTTAAGCAGCCCAATAAATAGAACATGCAATTTATAGTAAGCAATTAGATACAGAGGGCCCTGCGAGTCTAACGTGCCAGCTCTTTCTGGTTTTACCTGAAGTAGAGGAGTGTGGTAGCCGTGTTAGTCCACTCTTAAGGTTATCAATAGAAATCAAACAAAATAAAACATGGAAAAGAAAATAAGATGATACCTTTTTTATTGGACATAACTTAATACATTTCTTGATTAGCTTTCGAAGGTTGCCCTTCTTCGTCAGATCGGAAATAAGCAAATGTGCTAGCTGACAGTGTATATAAGTGATAACATTCAAGCATTACTATGACAGTCTTTTACCTGCAAACTTTGTTCTTCCATCATCAATGGGATAAGTTCTCCATCCAGTAATGGATAGTGTGGGATAATTTAACAATCAGTGTCTCCAAAATATGCAGACTTTGTCTTTGGAGTATTGATGACCAATCTGCAGTTCCTCAACCATAAGGGCCACCTACATGAGGCCATTGGCAGTTCATAATGAACTGAACTACCTGTCTTTAGGAAACAGGTTAAATCCTAGCTCTTTGGTCAGGTTTGGCCACAGGTTAATGACTTGGACTTACAAAGTTCCATAGGTTACTATCGTAGCTTTATAAGTCTAAGTGCTTTGAAAATATGCTTCAGAGTGTATGCTAGATAGTGGGTTTTGATTTGAAACATTTACTGTAGTAGGATAGCAGTAGATTGGGATGAGGTAATGGTAGGGAGGATGGGGGTAGCAGTAGATGCAAATGAAAAAGTATTGGGAATTTTATTAACTAGCTTGGTGTATGCTGCCTTGTGGTGTGCAGGGAAAGGCAGTATATCAGGTATAATGAAATGCAATGCAGTAGGTAGAAAGCACTCGCACCTCCTGAGAGCGATCTCAGCAGCATCTCCAGCAGGCCCGAAGAGTGGAAGAATTGGCCCAAGAATTGAATCCAGCTCTTTTGCATGACAGTGCACAGCACTTCTACTGAGCCAGCCCCAAATGTAACCTTGTTTCTAATGAGCCAGAGGAAGATTGCGACTCTTTGAGTACATTAGGATGAGAATAAAGAATCCAGAGCTGCCTTAGAATCTTGACCATAGCTGGGGGTTAGTTCATGGTCTGGTACATGTGGACAAATGCCTTTGGTTGCCGAACAGCTAGGGGGATGCTTGATTTGTAATTGCTCGACCATGTAGTCACATTTTAGAAGCATGACCCTACAGAAGGAGAGGGGCACCTCTTATCTGTGTCTTGATGAGAATATAAATTCCACAAAGCAAGGACTACCTTTCACAGGTATCTGTCAAGGGCTGTGTACTTCTGGTAGAGGCATAAAGCTTTAAAAAAAAAAAAAAAAAAAAATGAATAGTAGCTCTGTTCCATCAATGCATTTACATTGGTTTTTGTTCTCCTTTCACCAGTGTTTCTGCTGGAAGGAAACGGGGAAGACAAACTCATTCAGAGTTAAGACAAAAAAAAACAAACCAGCAGTTGTGAGCTTAAGGATGCTTAAGGCCCAGGCAGTGGAAGGTTTGTTATTATCTCAACATGTATATAGCACCCGAAGCCCAGGGGCGTAGCCAGACACTCAATTTTGGGTGGGCCTGGGCCCAAGGTGGGTGGGCAGAAGAACCTCGCCCCGTGCCACAGGTGATTTGTTCTCTACTTCTCTCGCCTGCATGCCATATGGCCTCTCAAACATCCCCCCTCTCCCGTATACCTTTTAAATAGCAGATTTTCACCAGCAGCGAGCAGCAACTAATACACACTGCTCGTGTTGGTCCCACACCCTTCCCTCTGATGCAACTTCCTGTTTCTGCCTAGGCAGAAATACATCAGAGGGAAGGCTGTGGGGCCGGTGCGAGCAGTATGTATGTCACTGTTCACTGCAGGCGAAAATCTGCTACTTACAAGGTATGCAGGAGGGACACTTGTTGGGAGTTTTCGGCTGGTGGGACTTGGAGATCCCTGCCAGCCACATCATAGGTATGCTGCTACTGAGTGGGCCTGAACCCAAAGTGGGTGGGCCTGGGCCCACCCAAGCCCACCCTTGGCTACGCCACTGCCGAAGCCAACAAATTAGATACCGATACAATGACTTTCTTCACCAGAGCGCTTACCACTGAAAAAAGCACTTGAAGCAAGGGGGCAATTATGTACCCTTAAAGAGGCCTCCTAAGATGAAAAGGAGTGCCAGTGGCAGAAGCAGGATACGAATTCAGTTGTCCTATTTCTCAGCTCAGTAGTCTAATCACTCCTGTCCAAACACTTTCTAACCCCATATCTTTAAATGGGGATATCTTGGGAATCTTGAGATCCACCCACCCTCCACATAAAAAAAAAAAATGTGGCCTCGATGTGCTTATTTCCTCCAAAGTACCAACCATGGCACAGCATACTCTAATGTTCTCTCTTTTTTACATTTACCTCTCGCCCAGACAATCGTGTGCTCTCGCCTATGTTCTGCACAGCATAATAGTTCCATAAGCAAATAAGATTCTTTATTGAAACATCACATTCTAGAAGGACTTGGAAGTGTTCTCGATCTGGCAGGGAAGCTGGAATTTATTGCATGTGTGTCTTTTAAAATGTGTATAGTTAGACCTTGGAATAGAATGTGTATGAAGTACCCCAGGCCAACACGCTTCCTTTCTTCAGTTCAGTGCTCATTTCAGGGGCTGGAATTTTGCTTTTTTGAATGTGTAATAGAGGCAGCTCCAGGGTTACAGTTGTAGATTAGGGGCCTATGTGTTGGAAGTTGGAAAGAAGATTCTGAAAGCCTAACACAAAAGCATGCTTCCCCTTATTCCATTGCCAGACCTGGATGTATCTCTATAGTACAGGGGTTAGAGGTGTGGTGCTATCATATGTCTCATTAAATTGCCATAGACATCATATACAGGGGGGAGGGGTGGGGGTGTCTCTCTGTGTGTTGAGGTGTATGTATGCTGTTACAAGTGGGCGTACAAATACCCACTTGAGTTTGGACCACTTAGGGTAGGAGTGGATAAGCAAGTCCTGCTATAGTATGTACAGCCAGCATCAGTCCTTCAATGCATGTGGCTAGCAAGTTAGTTGCTCCTTCCATACACCTGCTTCCTGAAGTGGAGGAAATCTTGAGTCAAATCAAGCCTTTCAGGGAGTGCATTCCAGCGTGTGGAGGCTACTCCGGAGAAGGCTTGTTGCCAGGTGTCATATCATGTGATTTCATTTAAACAGGGTGTGATTAGGTATATTCCTTGGGAGGACCTTGAACGCCGGTAGAGGAAGACCCTGTTCTTCAAGTATTCTGGCCCATTTCCTTTAAGGGCCTTGAAGGTCAGATATATAGTTTTAAATTTAGCCCTATATTGTACTGGAAGCCTGTGAAGTTTTTGCTGAAATGGAATGATGTGATCACATCGCTTACAACCTTCTATCAGTCTTGCTGCAGCATCGGATTGCACTGGACAGCCATAGCAATGAATAATATCTACCACGACCCCTGAAGAAGTTGGCGAAACTTTGGCCTGAGTTGGCCGTGGAGAGTTGGGAGACACTCAGCATCCTCATAAGTTTCTATATCTAAATACTATGAAAGTTTGATAGTTGATGGAGGTTTGTTGTCAATGATGACAGCAAGTGCTCCTTGAAATTGACAGCTGTGTGCCTTTAAGTAACGGAGTCTGTTGAGGCTTTTTCCTCCATTTTTGATAGAGTGGACTGCAGTAATATCTACTAGAAGATGAGGTGTTCTTGATATATATGAATAGTTTTTCCTCTTGAGCTCTTATTATAAGTCAATAAATCTAACCCAGTTTGGCGTATTAAAAAAAAAATTAGAAGATTTCACAAGCTGTTCCTCAAACCAAGTCATGAATAAATTGGCTATGATGGGGCCATTGTGGCTCCTATCGCCACTCCGTTAATCTGTTGGAAAAACCGTCCTTCAAACTTACATTTTTTTTTTATTCATGGCAATATCGATAATCTTAATCAGAAAAGATGATGGAATTCTTTTAGACTCCTGCCAATATTCCATAAATTTTTCAAGGACACTTAAGATTTTCCTTTTGAGGAATTACTGTATATATTGATGTTACATCCAGTGTCACTGATTTTATCTTTTCACCAGATGTGGGAAATACTTATTGAAGGAGTTGCAAAAAATGGGAAGAATTTCTGATATATGAAAAAAATTGCTTCACAAGTGGGAGCAAAAAGTGATCAACAAAGATTGAAAGTTCCTTTGATTTATCCCATCCGCTTTGAAGGATTTTGTGCAGTATGTGTGTGTCTCTTTAACTGGTAGCCGATTTTGATTGGCTGAAAGGATCTTAATGATGGCCTCTATGGACGCCAAGTTGCCATTTTGAATAGTGCTGAGAAACCACTTGATAAGCTAAGGAGCAGTAAGTGTGTAAAGAACAATATTCTGTCAAATATGTCAATGACTTTTATTTTTTCTGTTCTACAGCAATTGAAAGTTATTCCCCCTGAGGCAATGGAATTATACCGCGAAACAGTGGCCAGCATCAGGGAAACTGGGGAGACAACTTGATCAGTTTTTTGGCTAGTGAGAGTCTGGCGCATCTGACCGAGACCTTGGAGTTCCAGATTTGGGCCTCTCTTTGATTGGCTTTGTGAATTGGGATACAAAACGATTCCATGTTATTATTGGTTTGCCAACTGTTATGTTACTTATCTATATATGATATGTGTTGAAAGCTGTTATTATGGCAAAGAGCTACCTGCTTTTGATTTTGATAATATGGGGGGACCCTGTTTTAGGGATGCACTTCTTCTGTTTAATGGTGGGCTTTTCTAATGGACGGAAGCCTGTTGCATTTATGGTTATATGGGGATGGGGGAGAGGGGAGGGGGTATGGAACAGTAGGAGTTGGGGGAAGGGGTTGTTATATGGGGGACTTGGGGGTCATTTATGTAGCTAAGGTATGTGTGCAAAGACAGGGGGAGGATGGAATTGGGATGTCATTGGCTTTAATCCTCAACTATGAATATTCAGACTAGTGGCTCCACCCTTTTTGGTTTTACTCTTGTTTTAGGTATGGGCAAAATAACACCGTTAAGTTATAATATGAGAGGATTGAATTCACCAGCAAAAAGGCAACTTTTATTTAAAGAACTAGAAAGAACTGAGGCATCAGTAGCATTTATTCAAGAAACACATTTACTACCAGCTCACAATCTAAGCACATTTTACCTGGGGCAATGGAGGGCTAAGGGACTTGCCCAGGGTCACACGGAGCTGGAGAGAGAAAAGAACCCAGTTCCCCAGGAACTTAACCCTCTGCCAACCGTTGGCAACAGTAGGAATCGAACCTAGTTCCCCAGGTCCGCATCCCACTGCACTAACCATTAGGCCACACCTCCTACTGGCAAGAATAGGAGAGACAGTCTGAATACAAAAAGCCAAGAAGATAAAGCCATGCCAAACTTTGTAAAACCCTGAAAACAGAGAGTGGAAGGTTAGAAAAGCATCTTTTAATTTTATTTCTGAATTTGGAGTCACAGAATATTTTTAAATCTTGGACATTTTCATGACGTTGGCCCTAACACTTTGGTGCTGCTGGAAGGGTCCTTGGGCAGAGGGGGAGGGCCCTTCTTTCCTTGTGTTTCTAAACTGTTTTTGAATTTCCCTTGTTTTGAACAAATGGTGCAGGCCTGTCAAGATGAGAACAGCCAGACAAATAGATTGCTTTTACCATTAAACTTTTTTGTGAAAGCTGTTGGAAAGTATATTCTGCTTCAAACCCTTTCCAACCTCCTTTTCTAAGAATATGCTGCATTTAGATTTGTAGTGACACAAATGCTCTGATTATAGGAATTTCAGCTGTCAGGATCTTTCTATTTTATTAAAACATCATTCTAAATGCAATTCTTTCCTGCTGCAGAAATAGTTGGATTGTGTCCTAGGCAAGATGTTATTGCCTAAGAGGAATTCCTGTACATATGCAGGCCATGTCTTGGGTAAGATTATTAAATGGAATCATAAAATGTGACAATATTTAAGAAGAAAGTAGGGAAAGAAGTGGATGAGAAAAGACCACACAGACCAAAGTTTAGTCTCATAATTGAGCAAAACAGAGCTAAACGTAAATGTGATCATTTAGATTCCGGATAAGAAATTGAAACCGTTATCGACAAAGTGGAGCTGGAGTTCCTCAAAGACAGGATGAAAACCAAGAATTGTGTAATCTTTCAGGACAAACGGTACCAGAGGAAAAACAAAGGCAGCAATCTTTCAAAACCCTACAATATGTTCTAAAAAGACAGGGAACGGAAAGACAAACATACAAATTGTGCTCCATTTGAAAAAGAGAAAACAAACCTGCCCATTTAAGGTACTGGAATGTAAAGCAGTGGCTGAGGACAGGAAAGATTCTCCTGTGGAAGGAGTGGACGCAGTCTCCTCCAGTCACTCACAGAAAATCAGGGCTATGAGAATGCATCATGGCAGCAGATAAACAGGATAGGGTATGCTTGCTTGATTGTTATGGCTTGGGTATACTGAGATAGCTGCCTGCAAAAAATATGTACCAAGCACCCTTAGCACATTGGTCAGAATAACCTTAATGAGGGTAAATTTCCTTTTTATAGTGTATTTAAAGACACAGATTTGTTTACACAGCTAACAATTCAAATGAATATGAGGATAGACAACCTGACCATGTGTACAGATGACAGAGAAGTACTGGTGCTAAGACTTTGTGGAAGGCTCTCTCACAATCACTAAAACAAAATCAGTTTACCATAAAACATTTTGTTTTTCCTATTAAGGTCATTACTTATTCTTTACAAAGGTGCACCAGACCCAACAAGAGGCATACTGCTATATAAACCACTAATAATTCTGTACAAGCCATTGGTAAGACCATTCCTGGAGTTCATATCTCTAAACAGACACAGAAGGGGTGGAGGCTAGCAAAATGGCACGGTATAGATTTTAGCACTCTGTCCTTCCAGAAGGGTCTTGTTTCTAAAAGTCAGAAGAAATCCATAATAAAGTCTGTTTTTTGAAAGGGAAGGCAAGTGAAGGGATGTGTTGTGAGAATTGCTGACCAGTTTACCAATCTGCCATTTTTGGCAACATTGTTATGTAAGATGGTTTACTGCCAGGTTATAGAATATTTTGGTTGACTATGAGAGAGGATGATTGACAATCTGGATTTTGGCGGGGGGCATAACATAAAGTCAGTGCTGGTGGTAGTGATGGACTCTGTGTTAGGTTGTCTGCATAACAGTGAGGAGGTTTGGCTGATGCTTTTGACTTGCTGGAGCACCAGATACTAATGTGGTTTGGGTTGGGGTATCTCTGTGGTTTTTAAGTTCTGTTTTTCATGTTTTACCTTGTGTGTGATTACTGGTACCTTGCTTAGGCACACTGTTGTGCAGTAACTAGTTTCTGTACTTAAGTACTGTCACTTCTACTTGTAAAGTAGTACAGGATAACATTTGATACTTTTACTGAAGTAATAATTTCCCCAATTTTTACTACTTAGGTACACTGGATGCTTGCAGTTAAAAGTAAAAACAGAAACGAGATGTAAATGACAATTCCACAGTAGACCAAATGGAACAGCAAAACTGGGAACAGTATTTTGCTATTGCAAACCTCATTAGGTAAACAGTGGATCATCTCCCTCTCATCTCAAATTTTGCTGTTTAGTGAATATAGCCTATAAAGACAGTTGAGTTGCCTGTATTTGTTGAACTAATTATTGGGCTCCAGCCAAACAGAACAGTGATGAGTTGGGTCATTTTAAAGCAGAGATGAAGCTGGTAGCAATTCTTGGTGGACAGACATATGTCGCTATCACAACAGACTAGCCCATGGCAAATTTTGCATTGTCCAGTGGATTGATAAAATCTTGAGAGGAAGTCAGTCTGCTTGTCTGGCCATAAGACTGAAGGGTTCCCACACAGTTTTGAGATTCTTGTATCAGTTCCTGAAGATATTCAGACTTTGCCATCAGACCAACAATTGTTAGAAGAACAATGATTCCAACTTTGTGAAAGCCGCCATTGTAACTGGATAGCATGATAATAACAAAGATAAAGATGCAAGTGATGAAATTAGCAGTACTTCTCATGCAGATGCTAATGACAATAATGATAAAATATTCTTTGTTAGACGTGTTGCAGAGATTCCCTTAATCAAAGCCTATAGACCCAGTCAGAAGATATTAGTAATATTGCAACCTGGCCTGATTTGAAAGAACTTTTGATCAGACTTCTAGTGTAGCTGTTGAACAACTTTTCAGCTGTGCCGGATTAATGACATAAGCACATGAGTGACAGTCACTTTCAAAAATGTAGTTTTACTAAAAGCAAAGTGGATTGAATTGTAGAGCAACAAAATTATTGGGATAAAAACAGTTGCATTCATTGTAGTAAATACTTTTACTTTTGATTCAGAAAGTATTAGACTAGGCAATGGCTTTTTTTTTTTTATTACTTTCACTTAAGTAAATGTTTTAATGTGTTCATCACTTACATTTACTTAAGTATTAAACTATACATTTATGTTTAATTTTACTTAAGCAATTTGACCTAGCACTTTTTAACCATGTGCTCGCTCAAAGGCAATAGGCAGGTTAGAAATGTTTAAAGAAAGATAGATAGATGTAGGGAAGGTTAACTGGGACAGAGAATAGTGTCTTGGTTAAATAAGTTATATGATGGAAGTGCAAGCTGAGTTATCATCCCCATGGCAATTGCAGCTAGAGGTTCCTTAAGAATCTGCTCTATCTACCCCTACTTTTAAAACATCTATTTAAAGCCTTTGAAGGAATTGATTCAGAGGTTTGGGATGCTTTATGCTGATGATGTAGAAATCATTGACCCCTATGAAAAAGGTATAGGGAAGTGATGAATGAGGTTCAGCAATTAGTGTGATGGCTCAGTGCTTCCTGAAGTGTGGATTTAAAAGTAGTGCAGCTAAAACAGAAATTCTGAAGGTGGGTGGAAGATCAGAAGACTTTGATGTATCATGATCCAAGGTGGATAGAATACAGGGGTGTCCACAGGTGAGTATTAAAGATCTATGTGTGGTGTTTTCAGAATGAAGGGATATCGAAGAACAGTTTCAGAGAATAAGAAACGGCGGTCTATAGACTTAGGACGGTGAGGGGTTTGCTTATATATTTGAAAAGCAGTCAAGTGGCTACTTTGGCAATGGTGATTTCCCACCTGGACTAGTATAATGCCCTGGACATGGCACTACCTAATATATCTAATGAGTGTGGTTGAATTTTTCATGTAAATGTATTGTGAAATTCTGTAATGTTAAATATGTTTTTATGACCTTAGAGAGGTCCTTTTTACTATGCTGATATCTAGAGTGAAGTTAACTAAGGAAATCTACTGTAGCAGCTTTTAAGTTTTGAAAGGGTAACTGTGACAAAATTAGGAAAATAGTTCAAAAGAAGCTGAAAGATTCAGCCGCAAAGCTTAGGACTCTGAATCAGGCGTGGGCATTGTTTAAAAATGCCATCATAGAAGCCCAGACTAGATGTATTCCATGTATTAACACAGGTGAAAAAAAAAAGAGCAAACAGCAGCCAATGTAGTTAAAAGGTGAGGTGAAACAGGCTATTAGAGCCAAAAAAAAAACCATACTTCAAAAAATGGAAAAATGATCCAAATGAAGAAAATAAGCAGCAATATAAGCACTGTCAAGCAAGATGCAAAGCACTGATAAAAAAAGCTAAAAGAGAATATGAAGAAAAACTTGCCGCGAATACGAAAACTCATAGTAACATTTTTTTTCAGGTATATCAGAAGCAGGAAGCCTGCGAGGGAATCTGTGGGACTGTTAGATCAGGAAGGAGTAAAAGGAGCGCTCAGGACAAGGCTATAGCGGAGAGATTGAATGAATTCTTTGCATCGGTCTTTACAGAAGATGTAATAGATCTACCTGTACCAGAAATGGTTTTCAAGGGTGACTATGCAGAGGAATTGAAAGAAATCTAGTTGAACTTGTAAGATGTACTGAGCCAAATTGACAAGTTAAAGGGTGAATCACCCAGACCAGATGGTATACACCCCAGGTAATTGAAAGAACTCAAACATAAAATTGCTGATCTGCTGCTAGTGATCTGTAACCTGTCGTTAAAGTAATCTGTAGTACCTAAGGACTAGAGGGTGGCCAATGTGAAGCTGATTTTTTAAAAGGGTTTCATGGGTGATTTGAGTAATTACAGACCAGTAAGCCTGCCAATCGTCGAGATAAGGGAACACATGCACTCCCAGTCTGCGTAGCAATGCTGCAACTACCGCCAGACACTTTGTGAACACTCTGGGCACAGGCGCCAGACCAAAGGGCAGTACTGTGTTCACAGCCGAAATCGAAGATACTTTCTGTGCACTGGAAGTATCGAGATGTGTGTGTAAGCCACCTTTAAGTCCAGAGAGCATAGCTAAATATTCTCTTGAATCATGGGAAGAAGGGTGCCCAGAGAAACCATTCTGAACTTTTCTCAAACCAGACATTTGTTCAGGCCTCTTAGGTCTAGGATGGGACACATCCCACTTGTCTTTTTGTGCACAAGGAAGTACCTGGAATAGAATCCCAGCCCTTCTTCCCCAGGTGGAACGGGTTCGACCACACTGGCCTTTAAAAGGGTGGAGAGTTCCTCTGCAAGTACCTGCTTGTGCTGGGAGCTGTAAGAATGAGCTCCCAGTGAGCAATTTGGAGGTTTGGATTCCAGATTGAGGGTGTATTTTAACCGGGCTATTTGAAGAACCCGCCGGTCGGAGGTTATAAGAGGCCACCTTTGGTGAAAAAATATCAACCCCCCTCCAACCGGCAAGTCGTCCGGCACGGACACTTTTATTGAGGCTATGCTTAACTGGAGCCAGTCAAAAGCCCATCCGTTGCTTTTGCTGGGGAGCAGTATGGGCCTTAGACGCACGCTGTTGACGAGAACGAGCGCACTGGGGCTGAGCATGGGTAGGCTGCCGCGAAGCAGGAGTGTACCTACGTCTAGGATAGGAATAGGGAGCACTCCTCTTCCTTCCAAAATACCTCCTAGATGAGGAGGCAGTAGCAGAAGGTGCCCCATGGGAGAGAGAATCCATAGCATCATTATGCTTCTTGATCTGATCAACAAGATCCTCTACCTTTTCTCCAAAAAGGCTGTCCCTCTGGCAAGGAACACCCGCCATCTGCTGCTGGACAGAATGAACCAGGTCAGAGACATGCAGCCATAAGAGTCTGCGCATCACTATACCTTGAGCAGCGATCCTGGATGTCACGTCAAAAGTGTCAAAAGTACCCCTGGCCAGGAACTTGCGACACGCCTTCTACTTCCTGACCACCTGGCAAAAAGGCTCGGCCAGCTCCGTAGGGAGTGCATCAACCAAGCTGGACAGTTGACATATCGAGTCCTACTAGTGGACGCTCGTGAAGAGCTGGTATGACTGGATCTTGGCAGCGAGCATAGTGGCCTGATACGTCTTCCAAAAGAATCAACAGTCCTAGCTTCTCTGCTTGGGGGCGCCAAAGCATAGTCTCTAGTATTCCTGGCTCTCTTGAGGGCGAAGTCCACCATCATGGAATTGTCAGGTAACTGGGACCTCATCAACCCAGGTTCACCATGGATCCGATACTGGGATTCAGCTTTTTTCGGGACCATGGGGCCAGAGGGACTGACCAGTTTCGCATAAGGACTTCCTTCAGTACCTTATGCAAAGGAACTGTCACAGCCACTTTAGGTGGAGAAGAATAATCCAGAACCTCGAGCATCTCAGTCCTGGGCTCATCCTCTACAGGGAAGGGAATAGCCATAGCCATTTCCCGGACAAAAGAGGAGAAGGACAGACTCTCCCGGTGGAGATAGTCTCCTTTCTGGTGGAGGGGAAGGTTCAGAGGGAATCCCGTAGGACTCATCAGAAGAGAAGTACCTGGGATCCTCATTTGACTCCCACGAATGCTCCTGCTCAGTGTTAGATAAAACCTTAGTTAAGATGCTTCAACACTGGACCTGCTTCGATGCCGAGGAATGATGTCCTCTGTGGCGATGTCGAGAGGCTGATGCCCGGTCCGACTGTGTTGAAGCTCCCTCCACTGATGTCGAAGGGGAGTCGACCTGGGTGGCAGCCGACGTCGATGCCACGGGGACCTCACCATAGGTAAAGGGCCAGACACCGCTGCAGCAGATGGTACAGAAGGCGCAAGCACCTATGACACCAATACTGACGTAGCAGTCCCTCCAGAAGTTCTGGAAACAAGGCCCGGATGTGCTCATTGAGAGCCACCATCGGAGAAGGATGTGGGGTCGGTGGAACAGGCGGTATCAGAATCCGTGGAGGCTCGGTAGCAGGTACCGGGCTGCTAGGAGACTGACGCATCAGCACCTCCTGTATCGAGGGGAAGTGGACCTCTCGGCGCCGATGCTTCTCGGGTGCTGACTCTCTCTACGCCCCGGAGCTCCCGGTACCGTGTGTCGAACAATGACTGTGCTTCTTTGCCTTCACTCAACACCTGTCATCGAGACTCCTTGGTACCGATGAGGAAGACGTGGAATTCTCACGTCTTCGCAGGGCCTGGTCCAACAAAGAGCGGTCCTGGGGGGGCCTGCATAACAGGAGGCCTCGAGGTAGGTGGAGACTCACTCGATGCCTCACTGCTCCCAGCGCGAACTGGTTTCTCAGCAGCCATTACCATAGCTCCTGACGTCGATGCTCCTATTGACGTCAATATTTTTTTTTAATGGCATGAGCTAATGGCAACATTAACACATGGCCCATTAATGGAAGAAATTGAAAATCAGCAATTTTCTGACTGTGGTAAAAATGGCCTTAGCATGTGGGTAAAAACCACGTAACAGCATGCACTAAGGCCAACTTTTACTGCAGCTTAGTAAAAGGATCTCATTGCCACCTAACATGGTTTCTTTCTGATAAAAAAAAGTTAGCCAAAGCCCAGTGATGTTGATGAGCAAGGACATCCTGTCTCAGCTTAAAATGATGCTTTTTTTTTCTATTTTTTGCTTCTTTAAATTGTGATTTGGTTCCTCTGTAAATTTGTGGACTATATAAGTTTATGGGTACGATTCCTTGTAAGATTTAGCTTTCTAAGCCATTCTTTATTAAGCTTTCAGTGGCCATGAGCCCATGATCACAGCCAAATTGAATTATGTGACTTCCCCCCTTCTCCAGGTGCAGAATAATGATGCAGCTAGGACAGCCCCTCAGGCTGTGATATCATATGCAGGTTTGTGAAGCGATTTGGGGTCTTTATCCACAGGGTTATTTAAAGCCATTTTAACCGGGCTCCAGTTAACATCACATTGGCCAGCCCTAGAGCAGATCATCATCAGCATTTAACTGGAAAGTGTCGACCATCTGCTTTGAATGCCATGGCGCTATCTAGTTAGTACTAGGGCAGAGCCAGGGAAGAGCTGGAATTTATATGGACACCACCAATATTCAATGCTGGTGCCTGGATAGCTAATCAGGCACGTTGAACCACATAATAAAAAGACCAAAATAATGCCTAGCTATGTGGGTACAGCACTAAAAATATCAGACACATCCAGATCATTTCCGGGCATCACCAAACACCCGGATAATTAGTACTGGTCCATGAATAGGGACCAGCACGGAGGGGTCCTTTTACTAAGCCATGGTAAAAAGTGGCCTGTGGTAGTGTGGGCACGTGTTTTTGGCACACGTTAGGCCATTTTTTATCGCAGCTCGGGGAAAAAAAGGCAGTAAATGGTCATGCACTAGACTTAAAAATAGCAAGTGGCTATTTGCTGCCCGAGCCCTTACCACCACCATTGACCTAGCTGTAAGGGCTCACGTTACACCCACAGCACGCGCGCCAATGTGGCCATGCTGCCAATTACCGCCAGGAACATCCCTTGCAGTATAAAATAGCAAATTATTTTCTACCATGGGAAACAGCGCACGCCAACTTTGATATTACCACCGGGGGCGCTCTAACCTGGCGGTAGTGTCACTTTGGCACATGCTACATCCGTGGTAGCCCTACTGCCGCTTTGTAAAAGGGCCCCTGAATATCCGGGTCTAATTACACTGACCACTGCCAGCTGAATATTGATCAGATTCTATAGCCGTAGCAAAAAAAAAAGGGGGGGGGGGGGAGACATTTTTACCAGCAGCCTTCAGAGCACAAGGTTTGTGTGCTGGATAGTCATGCTCTTTGGTTTACAACAATTGCTGCTTGGAATACACCAGTGGAAACACACTTCTCTGTCCCTCAGAGATACTTACAAACTAGAAAGGTATATTCAGAGTAAACTGTGGCTTCCACTCGAGAGATGTAGCCAGGCTTAATGATACCCAGTCTTCACTTTTCAAATCCAAGCACAGAGTTTTTTTTTCCTTTTCGTTTGTGTAATGTATTTGCCTTTTCCAAATCTAACTGAAACTGGGTTACATATACAGAGATATTAGTTATTCCTCTGCCCAAATACGCTCTCAATCTAAACTGTAGCCGAGATAATAAAGGGTGAAGTGACTTGCAAAAAAGAGTTTTATCAGGGGTAGAAATGGGATTTGAACACAGTTCTCTGCTCTGACCACTAGGCTACATCCCCAAGACAAAGGGACTTGGAAGAGTGTGCCGGCAGAGTCCAATGGGATCTGCACAAGACTCACCCCCTCTTTTAATCACAAAAGCTATAAGGCAAAGTGATTGTAACATCCAGTACTGCACTCTCTCAATTTAAAAATGATCACAACAATCCTGCCTCAGTGCTGGCTGTAGTGGAAGCAGAAAGGGGAGGGACAATTATGGCTGCGCCAGGCTCTGTTAAATTTGCTTTGATAGGTTTAATTACATGCCTGATCTGGCTCTGAAGCCTAATTATAAATCAGCCTGGCAGGCATAGTCTGCAGTATCCCAGCCTCCACAGTACTTGCATCTCTGTGAGTAATGGCAGTCTCTGCTAGTGGAATAAGGTCGCAGGGTTGAAAGCTTAAGAGTTTTTATTTAATGTGACATAAAACCAATATCCTTTAAATTAAATGTTCCAACATCCAGGTGCCCAAAAATGAGCTCCCATGAATCATAGCATATAATGGGTGTGTAACAGGACATTCATTACATTTCTATCTACATTGCCGGCAACCTCTAGAACAAACTTCCCACCTCCAAAGAAGGGAAAAATGTTAAGGCCGATATCATCGCAACTTGTTGGTCACATTCACTTATGATGTCATCAGCCACTGTACCGGCCAGGCACTAGGTACTGGATGATGCACGTGTATCATTCATTTCAAGAAGGAACAAAAAAAAAAAAAAAGATGACGTCAAGGAAATTGTCAGAGGACATGACTTGGTGAATGGGTTTGTCTTTGCTATTGGTTTTCAGCGAGATCAGGAGTAGCCCTGCTGTTGGTTTCAAGAGTCTCCTAGCATTGGATCAGGATCACAAAGAGTGGACAATAAAGACAGCACTAACCAGCCTTGTGTAAGACATCATCCCATGGCTAGTCCATGGGCACCAGCTGTGGTAACGTATAGAAGGGATGTGAACTTTAATAGCTAAGCAAACCAAATACTAAGAACACTATTAGTTTCACTGTATATTTGTCCTTAAGATCACATTTATTTCCACATTAAGTTCTTGTAGGCTGTGACTGGCTTAGAAAACTCTGGCTGTTTCCTCCAGTGCTGATATTGTGGCTGTGGCCTTTTTTTGTACAGTGAAGGTGGAAAGCTCACACTTCAAAAGATTAACTTCAAGTCCCTGAAGGCAATATTCTTTTGACCTCAAGCCCAGTCCTGAACTCCAATTTAGCTGTACAGTCCATGCCATCTAGTCAATTTCAGAAAAGCCCTCCACTGACCTTATTGAGAGCTGGCAGTTGGGACCTGTAATATCTGAGCCTCTAACTGCAGCAGACCAACTGGGAATAGGAAGACCAAGTACGGTTTGAAAACCCGAACCATGGCACAACTGAAGCTGGCCACGGTAGTATCACACAAAGAGAAAAAGCCAGCCTGGTTGAGGAAGACTAAACTAAAGTTTTTAATCCCTTACACAACTTATTTAGGAAGAGAAACAGGTCTGATGGCTCTGCATCGCTGAAGACAAGCCAAAATGTAGCACCAGCTTGATGAAAAAAAAAAAAAACTTTCAAACACCCATTGGCATGGTGCCTGTGAATATTCCCTACGAGCTGAAGAAAGCTCTCCTTGGCACAATATAAATTTTAAGAGAAACTCTAGCAGTATATGTCAGAGATACAACTAGTATCCAGCAGACCCTGGCTTAAGAGTGAAGTTCATTCCTGTCCTGGTAGCGTACAATTAACCCAGTTGGACACACTGCTCTGGGGAACCTATACACCAGTCTAGATATATATGTTACTGGTCAGACCCTTGAAACAACGAACCCAGTTGTCAGCAGTTTCTCACCCAGTAACAATGAATGCAATAATTAGTATTTTTATTTTGTATTAGTGAATTATATTTGGCTGTCCACAGAAGGTCGCTGGAGTTGTACAAGCTCCTGGTACACTTGGCTTCTTGGCTGCAGGTCAAAAACGTGCATCCTTGCCACTAATTTTCATCCCCCTCATGCTTGGCTGAAAAACTGTAAAATCCTTCTTATACACATGTGGTTTTGCATAGAAACATTTGTCAGAAAATGAGATTTCGGGTTTGACAAACCTGTAAAATCTTATAATTCTCCCTTGTTTTTTTTCTTGATAACATCAAATTGCCACTCTTCCAGGAAAAGAAAGGGAACAAAGTGTTGCATAGCCGACAGCTCGGCACTTTATTTGCAAATGGATGCAAGGAAGGACTATTACGATGTCACCAGCTGAGTGCCAGTGTACTCTGTTACAGTTCATCTTCAACTCAGAGTACAATACCCCCAGCCCCTCTCAGCAACCTGTGCTTAATGCACAAATATCCTGCAAAAATAAATAGTTAAAAAATGCACAGTTTTTCAGGACATTAGGTTTTCTTTCAACAGTCATTTCAAGCTGCCTAGTATGAGCTCAAGAAGCAGAGCCACACACAGGCTCATTTCCAGTGAACAAGTTTTTCAGATCATCACATGCACCATCCACTAGAGGGAGACAGACACAAGCCTTGGGCATCCCCATTCTCCTCACAGGCTCAGAGCAAAAGCTAAGTAAGCATTATAAAAGCAGGCTGTGAGAACCAATGACAATCAGACTGCAGTTGCAGCTTCCTTACTCACTGACCTCTAGAAAATATGGAGGAAATATTAAGCCTGCTGCGGTGTTTTCTTTTTTTTAAATACCCTGTTGTTCAGTGCTGGGACATACCCGAATACCAGAGTTGAATATTCAGTTATCTGGGTACCGGTCTATCTGGATAAAGTTAGGACAGCCTTTTTGCTGTCCTAAATTTAGCTGGATATTCGTCCGTTTAGTGGGCTGAATATTGCTGCTAACCAGGGTATCTCCACGCTTTTCTTTAACTTTGCCGTCACACTGCTCTGGCACCAACCTGATGATGCCAAAGTGATCTGTCCAGATTTTTAACGGCATTATCTGGATATTATCTGGTGAGCGGGACTTATCCTGATAAGGTTGAATATCAACACCCACAATTGAAAATGAATGGTCTCTACAGCAGCAGCTGTCTTTGCTTTGGGTTTATTCCATTTGAACTCATGATGTCAGCTTAATTGGTGTTTTGTTCTGTGGCATACACGGGCCATGCTAGAGGTGTCCGTCCACCAGGCCCACAGAGGACTCCGAGGAGGGTGCCCAAATTCTAGGACATGGCTTGGGTGGTGGGGTGCCTTAGACAGCAGGATAATGGCAGGTCAAAGATTCAGGGGTCTCCAAACAGCACGTCAGGCCAGTCATTTCTTTAGATCTGGCAGCTAAGAATAGCCAACGGGTACACCCTAGCCCTGTGATCCCCTGGCAAAGGTAGGGCAGTGTGGTGCAGAATGCACAGAATGGCAGGAACCCGGGAAACACTCATACAAGGAGCCAAACATAGTAGCAACTGACACCAGAGGCAGCTTGAGACTGGTCATTTTAGTCTGTTGAACACTGATAACTAGGACTTCCTGTGCTGCTCTTAGTAGAGACTCCTGAAATCGCTGATGGAAGTGCGGTACTTTGGTCATTGAGCTGACCTTCCTGGCTGAAAGTGCTTCAAAAGGGACACCACATTAAAAGCGGGGAGGCAACACAGAGGACAGTTCAGTCAATATTTCCTCCCATAGATCCCTTAACTAAGAAAAAGGTTTTCTTCCTCTGGCACAAACCATGCTTCAAAAAAACAAGTATTGCAAATACCAGATATAAAATTATTGGTATTTAAGTGTAAGATGGTTCAAGGCTGTCTAGATTACATGAAATGAAATGTTTTTGGGAGAGAAATCTGTAATCTTGGTTCAGTAATGCTTTAAATAATACTTATGTACACCATTTTGGCCTATGCATATCACTTCTTTTGGGATGTCAGACCCAGAGCAAATAAAAACAGACTAAGGTGAAGTGCTTGTGAACCCCCTGCTCCCCCTCCAAAATGTACAGCTTACAGAACGTCCTTGCAATTTGACTATCCCATGAGCACAGGTCTCCCTCTGCTCAACATAGCAGATCAGCTCCACCTTGGGCTCTCAGGATACTTCTTTGACAGTGAGGAACTGTGACGTGGGGCGTCACCAGCAAGGACCATGGGGTTACTGACGTTCCTTGCCTTGAGGTAAAGAGTGCTGGCATTCAAGACAACCTTGACTGAATACTAAAGCTGGTATGGGCCCTTCTGCTCAGACATCACCCACTGAATAAGATGTGACCACACATGGTCCTCTGGGACTTTCATATCCTTGTCTGGATGTGGACGGTTGCAAATTCAAGATCCTCATTGCTCTCCAGCCAGGGTAGGGGGAGAGCACTAGCCATGCTTATAGTTCAAATACCATCATGATGGCCTCGGTGCTTTACAAAAACATTCATTCAGACGCACTAAGGCTCTCGAGTTTCACATAGAAAGGAGCCTCTTACACAAAAATCTGGATCCTCTCTCGAATGGCTTGCCGGCAGATGGGGCAAACAGCCAGCACTATGCTACATTCAAGGCAGGAGCCGTGTCCACACTGGAAGATCAGCTTAATGTGGTTATCAATGCAGATGGGGCAGGTGATGCGCTCCTCCATCTGCCGGTAGCGAAGCTGCAGCTCCTCCATCACTTTACGCTGGCCTGAGGCTTCCGTTGGGAGACTTCCTTCCACTTCCGAGTTATCTGTGCAACAAAACCACAGGTCAGATAATGTCTGCACCTACTCCCATATGATGGACTGGAAGCGGATTCACACTATAGTATAGCAGAAACACAGAAAATGATGACAGACCATTTGGCCTGTCTAGCCTGCCCTTTCCTCTCCTGAGATCCTATATACTTGTCTCAAGCTTTCTTAAATTCAGATACAGTCCTCATTTCCAGGAGTCTTTAAGCTAATTTAACACTAAATATTCATTCAATATATTTTTTTTACAAGAAACTAATGTATGCAGCCTAGTTAGTCTGGAATCTAGACCAGTGTACAGCCCTTGAGTATTGTAGTTATGCTATACACAGTGTGCACAGGGGCTTAGCTTTGTTTGTATAGTCAGTGGTGTACCATGGAATATACATATCAGCGGTTCATATGCATAAATTAGGCCTGCTATTTCACTGGTCTAACTTATACATATGTTATACACAGAGTGGCTTAGGTCTAGTTCATGGAGCTCTGCCGGCCCTAGTTTAAGGACCCCTGGAGTGGAGGAAAGTCTACAATTAATTGAGAAGCTTACCTTGCTTGACTTTTTTAGTGATAGACACCTGACATTTGATGCACTTTTTCATTCTTCTGGCACAATCTGTTTAAGGAAACAAGAATAAAAAGTATTTGAAAGGCTCTTAGGGAAAGAGATTTAGTAAAAAAAAAAAAAAAAAAAGTTATGCAAACCCAGGCGGCCTATTTATTATGGGGCATTGGGGAAAGAGGATGGGATTTGATATACTGCTTTTCTGTAGTTACAATCAAAGCAGCTTATTATAGACAGGTACTTATTTTATACCTGGGGCAACGGAGGGTTAAGTGACTTGTCCAGGATCACAAGAAGCTGCCGTGGGAATTGAACCCAGCTTCCCAGGCCGCTGCACTAACCATTACGCTACTCCTCCATGCATTAAAAGGTACAATCTGGAACTTAATATACATTAATGCAAATTATTGCAAAGACCATTTAAGCATTACCTACAATCAAGAGAGTCCCAGTCCCCTGTGGAATTCCCTTCAGAATTGCCATAGTTAGAGGGCTGGAGTGGCACCAACAACTACCTCATCTTAATCCAGGGGCTTGTGACAAGGCAATTTCAGTGGCAATGTGGCACCTTAAGCCACATCCTCCCCCTCTGCTATTGACCAGACGGTCACATTTTGAACTGTGTGGTTCAAGCATGGCTGGCTGGCCAGAAACAGAGGGGAGAGACAGTTTGAAATGCTGAACTTCTAATGACCTCCTCCTCTTGAAGCTAAAGCTAAACCCTACACTGTCAGTTAAAATGTTCTATTACATATTGTGTTGACATAAGTACTGTACTATGCCATACTTTGTATTGTTACTTGCATATTTTTAGTGCTGTAATTGTCTATTGCTCATGTTTGATTTATTCTTACTGTACACCGCCTTGAGTGAGCTCCTTCAAAAAGGCAGTAAATAAATCCTAATAAATAAAATGAAATGAATCAATGAAGAGTGGTAGGGGGACCAGAGAAGGAAACCCCTCCTTATTCTGACCAAGTATCTCCCTTCCCTCTAGCTCCAGGCAGATTCCATAAGAAAAGAAGGGAACAAATGAGACAGTCCCTCATTTTTAACAATTTATTTCTATAAACAATTATCCCGCTTCGAAACCGCACACAGTTGTCAGATATATATAGAAAAAAAGAAAACCTTTAACCATTCTCCTAAAAGCGTTATAAGTTATATTACGGATGTTGCATGGCAGTTCGTTCCAAGATGCCAGGCCCCTACCTAGCAGTTCATGTTTTTCGACAAACTAGTTTCATTGCAATACATAATCTAACTTCTTGAGCACAATGTAACACCCTAACAGGAGAATAAACAGAAAAATTATACCTTGAAGATACTCTGGGAATAAGCTGTATAAAATTTTAAAAACAAAAAAGTCAATTTAAAATGTATCCTTGCCTTTATTGACAGCCAACGCAATTCAATAGAGTTTGGAGTGACATGATCACTGTAATTCCCTCCTAAAATCAACTTTGCAGCCTTATTCTGTATAATTTGAAGTTGACGTATTTGTCTTTCCAGTAATCCTAACAGAATATTGCAATCATCAATCTGGCTTAATTGACTGTATAATTGTTTTAAATTGAGACATTGCTACAAGAGGTTTGATCCTATGTAATAGTTTCAATTTATAGAAAGTTCTTTACAATTATGTTCACTTGTTTATCCATAGATAACACAGAATCCAAGATTACTTCCAAAACTTTTCTCCTCTCAAAATTGAGACTTCAGCTGAAGCTAACTTGTGGCAACCCAGATTCTTTGTCTGCTACCCATAAAATGCTTGTTTTATCTGGATTTTCAAGCCATTGTAGAGGTGGAATTAAACACCTCTGACTATGTTATAATGTCCTGAAAACTCCTCGTTACTAGAATGATTAGAGAAATATCTGCATAGAAAAAGTACATTACTTCAAAAGAACTAAGCACATTCAATTCACTCAAATAAATACTGAAAAGAATTGGGGACAAAGGTGAGCCCTGCGGGACTCCACAAACCATTTTCCAATCTGTTGAAAGAGAATGATTCCAAATTACATGCACAGAACTTTTTTTAAAAAAACCTGAAAACCATTGAAATACGTAGTCTGATATTCCAGTCTGAGAACATCACATCACATGGTTGACCAAATCAAATGCAGCTGAAAAGGTCCAACTGCACAACCAATGTTGGAACACCTTTACCTAAATTCATTCTCAAATTTGTCATCAGAGCCACTAAAACGGTCTCAGTGCTAAAACTAGGGTGAAATCCCGATTGTCTGGGATCTAATACTTGGAACTGGAAGAGAGAGTTTTGTAATTGTGCTCCCACTATTGCCTCTACCATTTTGGCCAGAAATGGAGTACTGGCCACTGGTCTGTAATTAGAGCAGAGATCATAATCAAGATTCAAGCCTCTTTCTCCTCCTACCTCTAACCCCTTTTCCATCCCTGCTCCTCCCCATTCTCTCTCCTTCTGTTCCCCTTTTACCTGTGCTCCTTTCCTTCATCTCTTAGGAGTGGAGGAGTAGCCTAGTGGTTATTGCAGTGGACTTTGATCCTGGGGAACTGAGTTTGATTCCCAGTACAGCTCCCTGTGACTCTGGGCAAGTCACTTAACCCTCCATTGCCCCGGTACAAAATAAGTACCTGAATATACGTAAACCGCTTTGAATGTAGTTGCAAAAACCTCAGAAAGGCGGTAATCAAGTCCCATTTCCCTTTCCCTTATGACATCACAATATCAGAAGTGAGCCAAGTATCGGGCAATCAAGCCATTGTGACATCACTGATGAGGTTGGCTCTTATTGGTGGAATGAGTGGAGGAGTAGCCTAGTGGTTAGTGCTGTGGACTTTGATCCTGGGGAACTGAGTTCAATTCCCACTGCAGCTCCTTGTGACTCTGGGCAAGTCACTTAACCCTCCATTGCCCCGGTACAAAATAAGTACCTGAATATACGTAAACCGCTTTGAATGTAGTTGCAAAAACCTCAGAAAGGCGGTAATCAAGTCCCATTTCCCTTTCCCTTATGACATCACAATATCAGAAGTGAGCCAAGTATCGGGCAATCAAGCCATTGAGACATCACTGATGAGGTTGGTTCTTATTGGTGGAATGAGTGGAGGAGTAGCCTAGTGGTTAGTGCAGTGGGCTTTGATCCTGGGGAACTGAGTTCAATTCCCACTGCAGCTCCTTGTGACTCTGGGCAAGTCACTTAACTCTCCATTGCCCCTGGTACAAAATAAGTACCTGAATATATGTAAACCGCTTTGAATGTAGTTGCAAAAACCTCAGAAAGGCGGTATATCAAGTCCCATTTCCCTTCCCTTCCTTCTTTCCCAGCACCAGTAACTGGGCACATAAGTCATGCCAGAAAATGACATTTTTAAGTTTACAAAGCAAATATATGCACATTATGAAAATGTGCAACATAATTGCTATACATTTAAAAATAAAATCTGCATTATAGGTGCAGCCCCTGGTTTCCTGTAGCAAACACACAAGTTAGATCGCATGCAAAGCAACCTGATATTAAAATAACGCAAAGGGCATTAAACCTGGCAATTTGCTTTAAATTCAAGATTACCTAAGTATTCCTCCCCATTCAGGGGCCAATGCAGAAATCACGCAGTTTTCTACCATAAAATTAGTGAGAAAAAAATATACTGAGGTATTGAGTATGCCAGGGTTTCCCAAGTTGTCCTGGAGTAACCCCTTGCCAGTCAGGTTTTTAAGATATGTACAACAAATAAGCATGACATAAATTTGTACGCACAACCTTCATTATATGCAAATTTATTTTATGTATACTCATTGTGGATATCCTGGAAACCTGATGGACAAGGGGTTACTCCGGGACTGACTTGGGAAACACTGGAGTATGCAAATAGCATGCCAATTACTGCTGTGTTAAAAATGCAGCCGTAATCCTCAGCTCATTGCAAAATGTCACCATTCCTGTCAATGCATGAGCACGAGACAGAACATTAAAAAAAAAAAAATCACCTGCAGTCTGCATCGCCCGATCTTCCTCCTCCCTTCTACCCCCCATATTAAAAAAAAAAAAAAACACCACCACCTTCCCTGGTGTCCAGTGGCACCTCTCTGACTTTAAAATGCCCTGTCATCTAGTGGGTGCCCCTTCCCCTTATATGGCAGGCTGATAGTGACTGCTGCATCCCAAGATGCGCCATGCAGGGTGGGTGCCTCTTCCCCTTATATGGCAGGCTGACAGTGACTGCTGCATCCCAAGATGCACCATGCAGGGTGGGTGCCTCTTCCCCTTATATGGCAGGCTGACAATGACTGCTGCATCCCAAGATGCACCATGCAGGGTGGGTGCCTCTTCCCCTTATATGGCAGGCTGACAATGACTGCTGCATCCCAAGATGCACCATGCAGGACCAAGTGCAGCAATTTCCCAAGATTTCAGCAAAGGAGGCAGGAGCAAGAGAGCATTGCTTCTTCCTCTTGTCAAAAAAAAAAAAAAAATTCTGATTCAGATCCCTTAAGTCAGGGGAAGGGAAAGGGGCCACCAGGGACACCCTTCCTCTCAGCCTTGGGGTCAGGTTGGGACAGTCAAGAGGAGGGGGGGGGGGACTGCTAGACACCATAAGACAGTTGAAGAAGAAAAAAAAACTATCCAGGGCAGTGTGGTCAGGCTGGGGGGTGGGGGGATACAGGGTGCTTCTCGACACACCATTCCTCTCAACCAATGCTGCTCTGGACTTTGCAAAAAAAAAAAAAAAAAAACAGCCCACTTCCCACACTGTGCATGTATCAAAACCATTTATTTCACTGCATTGTTGCAGAATTGATAACAACCTCATTACCATTTGTTTTAAATGTAGCGTGCAGTCGCCATTTCCGCGCAAGTTAACGCCTGTGCTCAACCCCTTCTTGTATTGCTCAGCGAGTAACTTTCGCACTAACCCCACAGTAACCACATGGTTTGGCTCATGGTAGCTTTCTGCATCAGCCTGTCAGTGAGCAAACACAGAGTACGAAGCCCTAAGCCTCCTACCCTTTTAAGTTTTAAACATTTTTATTCAGCACATCAAGGAGGATTACGTGCAAGCAAACACGTGAGGTGTTCAATGTTTTACAATATCATCCACAGCCCAAACTCCACCCCCATAATCCTTTTAATAACTCTCCTCTCCCAGCAGACAACTCCCACCTCTCAAAAGGATTCCCTCCCTTCCTTCCCTGAAATGCGAGATGTTAGGCTCCCGTCACAACATCCGGAGCTGCCAAGAAAGACAAACTAGGGTTGACCTGAGGTTCCCCTGTACATTTTCAATCTTTACTTGAGAGACTGCATCCAGGGGGTCTTTTACTTTTACTGACATTTTTAGCTCGCGTTAAAAATAGGTGTGCGCTAAACGCTAAAAACGCCGCTGCATTCCTATGGGCGTCTTTAGCGTGCGCCTATTTTTAACACACTCTAAAAACGCCAGCACGCCTAAGACCCCCCTCAGTGAAACCTTTGTAGGTGGAGCATTTAGCTTAAATGTAATTGCCAGTGAATACAAATGTGCAGACAATACTATAGCTTTAATGAATAAAATTAAATGATCTATTATTCCAAATAAGAAGAGAAGGGTTTATTTATAAGTTGTAAAATAGGGGGACTGCTAGGGATTTAATGCCCTAGGCCTCAACCAATCAGATCAGCCTTTGGCAGTGGGCTGGCCCAGGACACACCTTCACAAACAATGCTGTGCTGGCAGGGGAAGAAGTTCACCAGCAGCGCCAGCTCGGAGCAGACCAGGCACTCGGTGGGGACGGCCATGCTTGCAATACTGAGGTTGGTCATAGTGTTGGGTGTGGTGTGCACTCGGCGCAGGCTGCAGCTCACCATAGGGCTGTCCATCTGGTTCTGCTGCTCCCTAAAACGAGAGGGAAAGCGTGAAGGAAGAAATTCACCTCCCACCACCCTGTCACCATTCACACAGAAGCATCCTTCCTCAGTAGCAGTTTGATTGCAGAGACTCGGTTCCCTTCGCTGGGTACCTGGGCTGCCGGGAGGCAGCATTCATAGGGTGAGGGAGTGTCAGTCATTATTAACGGTGACAGCTACTGCCTGCGCTTAGAACCTGGCATACATACTCTCTAAAAGCAAAGGAACATAAAAAACGAAGGGCAGATAAAGAACATATGGCCCATCCATGCTATCTACTCTCTCTTCCTCTCCCTTAGAGATCCTATGTACTTGTCCTGAGCTTTCCTGAATTCAGATACAGTTTTTGTCTCCACCAGGAGGCTGTTCCACGAATTCACCACCCTTTCCATGAAAAAATATTTCCTCAGGTTACTTCCGAGTCTATCCCCTTTCACTTTCATCCTATGCCCCCTTAATTCCCGAGCTTCCTTTCAACGGAAAGACTCGCTTCCTGTGCGTTTATGCCATGGAGGTATTTATACATCTCTATCATATCATATCATATCGCCCCTCTCCCACCTTTCTTCCAAAAGTATATGTATTGAAATCTTTAAGTCTGCCCCCATGTACATGAGAGCAAGATTTGTTGAAGGCAGGGGAGGGGGGGGGGGGTAACATGAGAGCACGACTGGTTGAAGGCTGGGTAGGGGATGGGTACAAGACTGGTTAAAGGCAGGGCAGGTACATGAGAGCGAGACTGGTTGAAGGTGGGGGAGGGGGGTTACATGAAAATGAGTCAGGCTGAAGGCAGGGAAGGGGGGTGGTATATAAGAGAGAGACTGATTGAAGACTGAGGGTACGAGTGTGCATGCACGTACTCTGAATATTATTAAACATAAGATGTAACCCCCCAATAAGCCCGCTGTAAGTTATGTGGCTACTTGCTACATTTACGTGTCCTCACCTTACACCAGCTCTATGATCGTGTTAGTGTGACTGCTGGTGCTTCCATGTTCATCTATTAACAGAACTTAAGCGCTACTATCACACACCCTCCAGGCATCTGTATGGATGCACCCAGTTATAGAATAGTCTCTTATCTGTTTAAGATTAGATGTTGAAGGGGTGGCAGGGGCAGGTTAAACTTTAGCAAGATATTCAATAGATATCCAGTTAACGTTTACCGAATGTGCCAGCTTCAGATATAGTGGGGTTAACGAAGCTGGATCATCTGTAGCTGCCTCTGTTTAGTGTACCAACTGTGCCTGTTAAAATCACAAGATAACTGGTTGCCACTGAATACTACCCCATGATAAATCACTCTTACTTCCATTCTTGATATGAGAACTATTGATAGAAAAGATAGTGTCCACTGCACCTGAAACTCTGGGTGAAGTTTTTAACGATCTGCAGAATACGCCCATCTGTGATAAGGTCCAGCGGGCTCTTCCCACGATGGTTAGCATAGTTGATGTCCGCCCCTGCCTGTGCGAGGAAACACGCCATTGCTGCTCCCACATTCATCTCCGTGTTGCCGATCAAACCGGACGCTTGCAGCTGAAAATGAAGGAGAACTCGTATGAGAAGCGGCAGGTTCTGTCCCAGCGCTCAGCTCGGGGAGACACAGAGATGTGATGGTTTTTAATGCCATACCTGGGTTCTTCTGTTTTCCTTAAACAAAGCTAAACAGACAGGCTCAGCAAATAATAAGGCAGGATTTTCTATTTTTTAAAAAATTTAACACGTAGACCCTGAATCTGATGTTTTCAGTATACTGTAGTTTTGGCAGTATGACTGGAATTATATACTGGGACCTGGAGGTCTGTTAATTCACCAGTATGTTTATTTTTTTTCTTTCTTTTAAATGATTGCAGTTCCTTTTAGACAATGGCCTAATTTTTGTCTTATTAATTGTACTCCGCTTTGATGATACTCCCTAAGCGGCAGTTTATAAAATAAAATATAACCTGAACCCAACATGAACCTGAATCACATAAAAGTATAGGATGTTGGTACAAGAAGTAGAGGAGTGTGGTAGCCGTGTTAGTCCACTCTTAAGGTTATCAATAGAAATCAAACAAAATAAAACATGGAAAAGAAAATAAGATGATACCTTTTTTATTGGACATAACTTAATACATTTCTTGATTAGCTTTCGAAGGTTGCCCTTCTTCCTCAGATCGGAAATAAGCAAATGTGCTAGCTGACAGTGTATATAAGTGAAAACATTCAAGCATTACTATGACAGTCTGACAGGGTGGGAGGATGGGGGTGGGTCGGAGGTATGCATGGGGACATCAAAGCATATCATTGATATTCTAACAGGATGGGTGTGGATAGGTGAGGGATGGGGTGATCAACAGAGACATACAGCTTTATGGTTTATAATAGGCTAGGAACCCCAGGTCCTTGTTAAGTCCTTTCTGTTGGGTGTTAAAATAGTCAATCATTCTGACTTCAAAGGTCTTACGTTCTTGTATGGTTTTAAAGTTACCTTTCAGGATTCTCACTGTGAAGTCACTGGTACAGTGTCCTGGTCCTGTAAAATGTTGACCAGGATCTGGGGTTCCTAGCCCATTATAAACCATAAAGCTGTATTTCTCTGTTGATCACCCCACCCCTCACCTATCCACACCCATCCTGTTAGAATATCAATGATATGCTTTGATGTCCCCATGCATACCTCCGACCCACCCCCATCCTCCCACCCTGTCAGACTGTCATAGTAATGCTTGAAGGTTTTCACTTATATACACTGTCAGCTAGCACATTTGCTTATTTCCGATCTGACGAAGAAGGGCAACCTTCGAAAGCTAATCAAGAAATGTATTACGTTATGTCCAATAAAAAAGGTATCATCTTATTTTCTTTTCCATGTTTTATTTTGTTTGATTTCTATTGGTACAAGAAGAAATAGCATGGGGAGAGGAATTATAGCACATATAAAAACTCAAATTTCTGAACTTTAGATGTTAGGACTGAGAAAACAGAAACCAACTAACTGTCTGACCTTTTGTTATTCTTTCCAACTCAGCAGAAGTTGGAAAGAATTATACATAAAGGGTCAAGAAAATCTATAAGCAAAATAACAGACAGTGGTGTACCAAGGGCGGGTGCAGCGAATAAGGGGGTGCTGTTTTTTTTTTTTTTTTTTGTTCCTGATGCTGTGGCCCAGAAGTGTCAGCATCTCTTCCTCTCCTTCCCCCCCCCCCCCCCCCATCTCCGTCCAGGGTCTCTCTACCCTTCCCCTAGGTCCATCCAGTGTCTCTCTCCCCCCCTCCCCCGGGTCCTGAAAATACCCCTTGACAGATGTTCAGTCAGGTGGCTTCTGGCTGAATCTGGGGCCTTCCCTTGGCAGCTTCCCACCTATGTAGAAACAGAAACTTGCTTAGATTAGAACTGTGGTGCAGCAATTAGGTGATGCAAAATAACGCTAGAGGAGTGGCTCACGAATTTTACATTTTCAGATCACTCTTGCTCCACCAGAGCTGGAATTCAAGATCAGTTCCAGAGTGCAGCCTAGTGACCTCTCTGGTGTTTCCACATTTTCCCTAAAAAGAGTTTTAAAAATATCCAAAGGCAAGATGAGATGCAAGACAAGATTACCCGGACAGCAACAGTCAGCAGCATAAGGCGGCTTGTGCTGAAGGGATTTCCAGATTTCCAAATCACACATCATGGCAGCACCCCCTTAAAATTATCAGGTTTATTAGATTTGTACATATTCAGGATTGCAGTAAAAACTACTAAAGTAACTCATTCTTCACGCCCTGCTTTCTAGGTGTCCGTCTCCATCTTTTCTTGACGTGCTGTTCCCTTTCACTCTTTCCTAAATTCAGGATGATTTTTGCTCTGCCTCTTGCTCTCTCACCTTGGCGAGGAGGGAAGCACCCTCCCCTTCCCTCTCAGCCATGGCAGAGAACAGCTGCTGGCGCTCCAGCGCGATATGCATGGACGTGTCGCCGTCTTCATCCTCTGCATTCACATTAGCGCCCTCTCGCACAAGCAGCTGCAACAGCCCCATGTGCCCCTGCGTCACTGCTAAATGCAGCGGGGACTGCAGCCGGTTATTTCGCAAGTTCACATCGCAACGACCCTGCCAAAGACAAAATCACTAATATAAAAGCTGGCTGCAAAATTTAACATAAAGGTCACATGTGGATGGTAATCAGACACGCAACTTATTGTCCACAAGCCCTCGCTGCTCAAACGGCTGGTGAGAGCACGTTGTAGCGGTTGCCAAAACTGAAGAATATTAGATGTATTACAGTGTTTTAAACTGCCGACACAAAGAGGCGTATTTTCAAAGCACTTTGGGAGGCTAAGTTCCATAGGTTTCTATGGAACCAGGGCCGTGCCTAGGGTCTCCGGCGCCCCCCTGCAGTTGGCCTCTCCGGCGCCCCCCCCCCCCCGAAAACGAGCGCTACACTACCCGTGCTCTTCTCCCCAGATCCTTTTTTTTTGTTTTGTTTAAATTTACCTCTCCGGTGCGCGGCAGCGTTAGTGAGAAGGAGGCGGCGCCCCCCGCCCCGACGTGTCTTGCCTTCGCTGTGTCCTGCCTTCTTCTGACGTCAGAAATGACGTCAGAAGAAGGCGGAACCGAGCGAAGGGAAGACACGTCGGGGCGGCCGGGGGAGCGCCGCCTCCTTCTCACTAACACTGCCGCGCGCCGGAGAGGTAAATTTAAACAAAAAAAAAAGGATCTGGGGAGAAGAGGGCGAGGTAAGCATGGTGCGGCGGGGCGCCCCCCAGAGGATGGCGCCCTCCTGCCATGCTTACCTCGCTTACCGCGTCGGCACGGCCCTGTATGGAACTTTGGGAGGCTACGTGCTTTGAAAATGAGCTTGAAAGTCAAATTAAAATGTGTGTCTTGCAGTCATCTGGGTTCCAAACACACAGGGAGAGAGAGTATGATTTCAGTTGGCTCTTACACGCCTATGATCACCAAGATTTAGGAACATTTTCAGCCAGAAGTGTCAGTGACAGAAAACGAGCTTATTATTTTGGTAATTTGAGTTTTTCTTCCTTGATTTAAACCAGCCATTTTGGTGACCCAAATTGGGAAAGTAAATTTAGCCGCATAGGGCCAGATTCTATTATAAGGGTGACTAAACAATCCACACAGTAAACATTTCCACCTAAGCGTATTCTATAAGTGGCGCCTAGATTTAGGCACGGTATACAGAATACGCTTGATATCCCAGCGCCTAAAACTACGTGCCTCCATTTATACCAATGAAAACGTGGCGTAAATCCTTGAGAGTAGATTTACGTGCACTGGGCCACATTTTCTCTCTAACTATGTGAACGCCCAAGAAACACTCATTTCCCCGCCCACAACCACACCACTTTTGAACTGCGCAAATTAGAATTTAAGCACAGTTCATTACAGAATATACTTAGCGAGTTGTGTGTGTAAATTCTAATTATTGCCAATTAGTGCTCATTATTGCTTATTAAGTGCCATTATAAAAGCTGATTAGCTTAAGCCAATTAAGTTATGCACGTTACAGAATATGTCTGGATTTTGGCTTGGATCTCTAGGCGCGCTATACGGAATCCAGCGGATAGTACTGAAAATCCATTCCAACATGACTTGCCTGGAGTCACAGCAGAGTTGGACTTCATTCACTTGTGTGCACATTTTCGCGGTTAGCGCACAAAATTGGATATGCAGGTTACAGAATACTAAACCAATGGCTGATTTTACCGTAAGATAGTTTAAAGGATCCCAGTTATGTATACAGTCTCTATCAATGCTTTCCAATAGATCAATTTTTTCAAAGTTCTCAAACAGATCAATTTCTGAAGAACCAGTATTCAAAGTGACTTATTTATTTGTGGCATTTATACCCCGCTCTTTCCCGCTCAATAGCAGGTTCAGTGCGGCTTACAAAGTATCACAGAGATAATACATGGATGGAAACAATGTATCAAAGAGATGACATAATTACTTAGATTAGGTTCAGTGCGGCATATAAAGTATGGTACAATGTATCACAGAGATGATACAAAGTATGGAAAAAAGTGTCGCAGGGACGGCATAATTTCATAGAGTGGGACAGTAGTAAGAGATGTGTTGAAGGGATTGGAGTGTGGGTGATATAGTGGAGTAGAGTTATGTTTGAGAATTATCTTATTCATTACATATTGGTGACCTCAGCGGTGCTCACTGCTAATACACAGACAAGTTAATTGATAAATCAGGAGCTGACTGGCACTAACAACCAATAATCGCTAATAATGGGCACTAATTTGCAATAACACCAGTAACTGCACTAGAAACTTAGCTCGGAAACACTATAGCATGCACGTACAAAGGGGAGTGTGCACGATTGGGAGGGGCATGGGCGGGTCAGGGGCGTGCCAAGCACTTATGCTCTAGGATTCTAGAATACTGCCAGTCAGGTGCGACACCACAACAGTTAGTCACAGTCATTTACACCAGCCGTTGACATGGTATAAGCGGCTGTGCCTAAGTGCTGGCATGTAAACGCCCACCTTACATGGTTAATTGCCAATCTAGAATTTGTGCTTAGCGCAATTGTTCCCAAACCTAGTCCTGGAGGCACCCCAGCCAGTCAGGTTTGCAGGATATCCACAATGAATATTCACGAGAGAGATTTGCATGCACTGCCTCCACAGCATGCAAATCCCTCTCATGAATATTCATTATAGATATCCTGAAAACCTGGCTGCCTGGGTCCAGGACCAGGGTTGGGAACCACTGGCTTAGCGCACAGCATCCTAGCACCTAAATTTTGGTCTCCTTTTCAGAATTATCCCCTATGTGGCTCCCCCAGGATAAAGAGGCTCAGAAGGATAATTTAAAAATTTTAGCAAGTTATTCTTTTGTTTTTTTTAACCATGTGATTAAAATTTAGAAAAAAGTGTTACATGCCATAAGCTAATGATATGCTTAGGGCATTACAAAATCCATGTTTAAAAAGAAAAAAAAAAAAAAAGTAAAGATGCATGCTAAGCTTAGCATACAGTTTTACACGGGATATTTTGTTAAAAACGGAAGTAAAATTAAAAAGCATACTAACTTTGCAATGCTTTTTAAATCTACCTCTGTGCCAGGACCAAAAGAACTCCCAAACTTTACTCACCATGGAGGAGATTCTATATATGGCGCTGAAATCGGTGCAGACTACGCATATTCTATAATCGTCACCTACATTTAGGTGCCGATTATAGAATATGCTTAGTTGATATTTCAGAGCCAATACCAATATCTGTGTGTGTGCATCCATTTGCACCAATGAAAACCTGGTGTAAATCTCACAACGTAGATTTAGGCACACTGGGCCATATTCTATAACTAGGCACATAAATTTTGGAACGCCTATAACCACACCCCTTTTTGCCTCCATGTGTTAGAAGTTCAGTGCACATCATTACAGAATACGCTTAGCGAGTTGTGCACCTAAAATACTTAACAATGCTGACGAATATCTCCTCCTCCTTTTCAAAATGGTGCCGGTTCAGCTGGGGTCACCGACCCTGGGCAAGTTCCTGGCAGTTCAGCTCAAGTCAAGCTGAATTTGGCCCCATTTTGAAACTGGTGGCTGCCCTGGATGACAATAGGAGAAGGCAGCATTCACTGGCACTGGTAAGTATGTAGGGACCACAGGGGTGGTCTGAAGGGTAAGTGAGGGTTTTTTTTGGGTAGGCTGATGCGTAGTTTAGGGGATTCTGTGATCCTGGGTCAGACTTCCTCTGACTTAGGGGTCCCAGATTTGAGTTTCCTGAGGACCCTAATTGGGGGATCGCCTGTCTAGGGGAGCCCAGGTCACAGGATATATATATTTTTTGATTTACTTCCATGGAAATAAATGGAAGTTAAAAACTACTTCACCACTAGTGACAAACAGTTAAAAAGTGCTATAAAATTTAGTACACTTGCCTGCAGTGGAAGAAAGGCCTTACACAGGAACATGCATTTTTTGCAGCACTAAAACCCATAATAAATAGGGCTGTAAAATAAACCCTGAAACTGCATACTAAAACAGAAGGTAAAAACACACCAAGACTGGTGCACTTTATTACATCGGGCTCAAAATGAATTAACCAAGGTCACACGTACACAGTCAGACACAAGGCAATCCCTGTATTTCTTCTGACTCTGAGCCCAGTAATCTAACCACTTGACAACTCCTCCTTCTTGGTAAAGCCAAGAGGCTTCTGCCAGTGGTTAATTCAAGCCTGATATTTCTGGCAACCAGTACCAGCAAATGAATTGGAGTGGCCTACAGCACCTGCAACCAACATACAGGTATGGCAAATTCCAACACAGACTTCACTGGCCCACCCCACGCCTACCTCTTTAATTAGGATTTCGGCAACTTCCTGGTGGTTGTTAAGAGCAGCCAGATGCAGAGCAGTGAATCCATCCTCCTTCTTAGCGTCCACCAGCTGCCGTGCCCGCCCTACTATCCTTTGCACGGCTCTTGGAGAGGCAGGTGAAATGGATAAAAAAAAGAAAAAAAAAATAGAAGAACAAAGAACTTGCGAGCGGGGGGAATAAAATGTCTTAAAGGAAAATATTATTAGTCTTTCACAGGAAACGAGGGAGCCCTCCCATAACAGAAACATTCAGCAAAGTGCTTCTCTGTGTCAGAGGATTTTTGCTATTGCTTTAGAAACCTGTGAACACATCACATACAAACAGCACAAAGATCCTATTCTGGGGTTTTCACGCAGCACAGGCATGGTGTGTTCATATTATGAAACTGTCAAGTGTCTTCGCTATAATTCACATGGCCTATCTGTACTTGTGATTACCAATGTAAGACCGTGATGGCAGATAAAGACTATCCAAGAAGGTTTCCACAAAAGAGACAAATATATTTCAGTGACTGGCATTATCCTGCGAGAACTGACTGTCACAATCGCATATTAGATGATGGGAGATATACTGGATGAGCTTCCTGTCCGCACTGCAAAGATACATCCAAGCTATCAGCAGTAGAGCATGACCATTAAAATTCATGAGAGATCTCTCTCCTTATCCGTTATTGTCTTTATTTAAAAAGGCTGCCATCTTAAAACAAAGAAGCATATGGGATCTCCCACTAATTCATACACAGCACCCCTCTCTTTTCTCCTCCTTCCCCATCTCAAAGCTTTGCAATAATAAATAGCTATCATAGCAGCATGGTGTTTGCCAGAGATTCTGGCCTCCTAGCTAATCTGGGTAGTCTGCTAGGCAGACCTAGCTACATGAGGGCTTGCACTGCCACCAGGTCTTCCAGTTGGTATACCTGCAGCTTGCCAGACAGACCTAGCATCATAGCCTGTCAGACCCAGCCACATGGCTGTCTGTGCTTCCATTAGAGCTTCTGATGTTTCATACTGCCTCCTTTGTTATCTATTCTGGCAATACCAAAATCAGCTATGAATGTTCTCAGGAAAAAGAGGTAATCAGTTCTGGAAAAAGAGCAGCCTCCCATTACTTTGTGTCAGATACAACAGGACAGTGATGAGAAATCTCTCTCTTTCTTTGCTCAAGTGCTATAAAGAGTAAAAACCTAAGTTGGGCTTCAGTCACCTTCAGATGTTAGCTGTGCCCCTTGGTTGCCCAAACTCTTGGCCAAATACAATGTAATTTGTGCAGATAACTAGACAGGAGAATTTACAGTGTCCCCTCTCTCTTCCAGGGGCTATCACACTCCTCTCAACAAGATGTTATCCTTCAGTGTGAATCTGCAGACAATTATGAGACAGACAGCAACTCTTATCTGCTGCCACTCATTACACGCCGTCTCATGCCTGTAACATCCCCTACGTTGCTGCAACGTGGAAAAGCTTTTCTGTAGGATCACAAAGCAGAGGTCTGGAGCTGGAGGCCGAGGTTCCAAGCCCTGGCAAAATTACTGACCTGAAGTCCTTCAGCTCCACTTTATCCACCAGATAATTGTCTCAGCCCTCTGAAGACTGTTTAGTCAACAGTATGTCTACTAACATGATGCAATGTAGTGAGATGCTATCGGCCTTGTACTCACAGTTTGTTGCCTTTCAGAGCTGAGTAGTGCAGTAGGTTGAAGCCCTGCCGGTTCTGTACTGTGAAGTCAATGTTCGGGACCTCCAACAAGATTTCAATGATGCTTCTAAAGTCAGCAGTGATGGCGTAATGAAGAGGGGTGTCCCCAGAGGAGTCCTAAAGGCACAACCATGGGATGGAAGGAGTTTAGGGAACGACCAACATGCTCTGTATCAGCCATACAACAATACCGTTGCATGTGGGTTTCAGGGGTGCTGCAACACAGAAGCAATGGGGGGGGGGGGGGGGGGGGGGAGGAGGTCATCTCAGGACTGGAGCAGCAGGAGATACTGCAGGGAAGCAGTGAGGTGGATTAACAGGACTGTATGAGAGTCTGTCCTTCTTCACCCCCACCCCCACCCCCCCCCCCCGCATTTCCCGTAACATACACAAGAAACTCAGATTCAAGCTAACTGAGGTCTGATCAAGGTTTTCCTACCTGAACATTGACAGCCGCACTGTGAACGCACAGGACCCTCACCACTTCCGCAAAGCCCTTGCTGACGGCAACATTTAAGGCTGTGCACTTGGCGTTGTTCTGCAGGTCAGTGTTTGCTCCTTTACTGAGCAATACTTTAGCCACCTCAGTCTGGTTTCTGGCCCACAACACACAGAAAAGATTCTAATCAGCGATTACAAGAATCAAATGCAGTGGCTTTTTAGGATGTCATATTTAGGGCTTCTGATTTTTGGATGGAACCTAACACCCCTAGTGCAAAATATTAAAATAGGTGCTGACTGGATAACCACCACTTCACCCCTCCCTTGACTTGTCTGTATCCTCCACTCAGTTTTGTGCTTTTTCCACTGATCAGTCTTAAATGAAACAAAATGTACATACTTGAATCCACCGGAAAAGGCCCCTAGCAATGGAACCTAAGGCACAAAGACACTCATTTTCTATACCCTCGAATAACCCTTAATTAGCTGGAAAACAAACATCTAAATTTACATGGCCAAAAGCCAGAGGCAGCCAACTATGTGGGTAAGAGCCCTGTCTGCCAACATTCAGAGGAACCATCAAGACTGTGCCACTGACCATCTTAACACACCGCCTCGGCATTATTTGGATAGTGGTGCATGGAAACTGCATGCAGCTATAGGGAGAGATACTATCACTATAGTTATCCAGATAAATTTAGACCTGCAAAAAAGTTGTCCTAAATTTATCAGGATAGCAGACAGAGTACTGCTGCTACTCATATATAGCAGTGGCACAGACCATTCTATGCTCTGTATCTGGCACCGACTATAAAAGAATAATTTAAACACCGAGGCCAGCATTTAAAAAAAAAAAAAATACCAACTTTGTGATTTCTGTTATTGTTATTTTTGAAGGAGGGAGTATGTGATGGGGGTTTTTGATGGGTTAATATGAAGGCCAGTGGAGGGAGTGTCTTGTAGGCAAAAATAGGACACTGCCTTTTCATTTTTGTCTTAACGTTCATTTTATTGTACTATGTTCTGTTAATTGGATTGTTTGGCTATTAAAATAAAACTATTAACTCAACCATGCCAACTATGGTGTTTAAATATAGACTCAACCGTTTATAAACTCCTAATTATACTGAAGAAACCAAAAACATTCTCACCTTGAGCCCTTGGGAAGGGGCAAGTTATAAATGTGAACAAACAAACATTAAGTTTGAAATGCAGAGTTAATAAATATCATTGTACTCTATAAGAAGTTGTTCTGCAAACTGAACTTGTTTCAGCTTAGGAGGATGAAGGGTGCAGTGAACGATGGTGGTATCTGAACTACTGATCTCAAGCGTGACATGCACCATTAAAGCTAGTGAACCCAATCTACAGTGACAGTGCCCCCGGCACCTCACCTACAGCGCCCCCTGCCTCTCACCCAAAGGCAGCATAGTGCAGGGCAGTATCTCCTTCCTCATCCTTTAGATCAACATTCGCCTGTGCCTGAAGCAGGGCTTTCACCACTTCCACACAGCCCAGGTGAGAAGCCACTTGCAGAGCCGTCCTGCCTTGGTTCTTGGTATCAACCTGCAGCAAAGAGATTCTCCATCAGGATTCATGTGATACATGCAAGGAAACAACACATTGCAGGAAGAGTATAGGAAGCAGTCATTGGGTATCAGATACCAGAAACACGTTTCAGAATTCTGGTTCACTGTAAAATGAGCTCAAAATCCAAGATCATAACTTCTGCCTCTGCCTGGGGATGTAACAGATACCGTGTTTCCCCGAAAATAAGACACTGTCTTATATTAATTTTTGCTCCCCAAGACCCGCTAGGTCTTATTTTCAGGGGAGGCCTTATTTTTTCGGGGACACATCGAGTCGTCCCCCCGCCCTCAGTCGCTCCCGGAACTAACCTCTTAAACGCTTCCTTTCACCATTCATCTTCTCACTCGCAGCAGGGCAGGCCACTCCTTCCGTCCGTGTCCTGCCCTCGCCTGACGTAACGTAACGTCAGGCGAGGGCGGGACACGGAAGGAAGGAGTGGCCTGCCCTGCTGCTTGCGGCGAGTGCGAAGATGAAAGGAAGCGTTTAAGAGGTTAGGTCGGGGAGCGACTGAGGGCGGGGGGAGCCGGCGATCTTGGGTGGGGGGGCGACCCCGACGTTTCCCCGAAAAATAAGGCCTCCCCTGCTAGGTCTTATTTTCGGGGGAGGCCTTATATTTTCAAATTGCAGCAAGACCTCTACTAGGTCTTATTTTCGGAGGATGTCCTATTTTCGGGGAAACACGGTATATGGGATAACTGTAAAACCCTTATATAATACAGTTTAACTTACTTTACTCTGGAGAGCTAAAATTAGATTTGATTATCCAGTCCACTGTATGTTCAGAGGAAATAAATCAGTGCATTTATCTGTGATGTCTCATACACACAAGCACTTCTCTCTAGTATAAACTGGATGCATTTCTTGTTTTGTTCACATATATGAGACAAATGCAAAAAAAATGGATATGCCAAACAAACTGAAAAGGTATAACCAACAGCTGACACTTTCAAATGTATTAAAGGCCTATAGTTTAAGCCCATGCTTTCCAGGGCCTTTAAGGAGGATTATTTGCCACCTCCTGAGGCTGCCCACTGGAAAGTCTCCTAAGGGTTTAACACTGGCGCCACCTGCCTTGTCTGGGTATTTCTGAAGCAGGTCCCAAACCTTTGCAGCATTGCCGTGAGCTGCTTCAATCACCAGATGGCTTGGATTCTCCGAGTCTGGCCTTTGGGCTAGCAGCTTCTCTAGTATAGACACAAGGGTGCCTGTGGGCGCAAGAGACAGATGCAGGTTAAAAGTGCAGTTGCTGACTACTAGCAGAATCAGCCAAGGAACATCTCCTCCCTACCCCCCCCCCCCCCCCACAAACCCCATATAAATCAAAAAGCCTGAGCTGCAAGGAAAAGACCAAAGATTCTATAACTATAGTGATAAAATAAAACCTTAAATTTTAACCAGAAAACCACAGCTTTAGATTCCTTTCACAGAAACATTTCAACTAAGAGAGACAGGTAGAGTTGTACTGTCATAAGGTAAAAGTAAATTTCTAGTGAAAAAAGCCATTTCTAATGAAATTCTCCTCGTTATCCACCACTCAGCCACTGCCAGAAACAATCAAAAAGGCCAACACAAATCTGACATCCTGATGCACATTATATATATATATATAAAAACAGAACTTCTCCTGGGAATGTATGTTTTCTTAAAATACTTTTTTTTCTTTAAAGATTTATTCAGTAGTAGTCAGGCAAAACGGACTCAAATACACTGGCCTGCTCAATGGAAATTTTGATTGTGTCCACTAGATGGAACTATAACTCCATCAATATCAGGTCATACCTCTAGGGAATGATCCTGCATTTGAAAACACCTTTACCTCAGTGTGTTTCAGGCTAACTTTGTCAACATCCTGCTCTGCTTCTTCCTCAGTATCCCAGAAAATTCAATAAATACAAAATGGCCTACTTACTTTTAGATTCCTTTGCATTTTCAGTAGTCATGAGGTTTGCATCCTCTTCTCTCTGATAAGCTGTCAGACAAGCAGGATTGAAAGTCCAGGACTGGCCTCCAACCAAAACTCTCAAATCCCCATCGCCAAAAACCTTGATTACTTTCCCAATATGGCCCAGTACCTGCCATGGTGTGAAAGCAAAAAATAGAAAAGAGAAAAAATAAAAAACAGCTTTTAGCAGTGTCTGGTTCAGATGCTGACCGTTTGGAACACCAAATTCCAAAATGGTCACCACAGCATGAAAGAAAAAGAAAATGGAAACCAAGGAGAATGCGGCCTTCCAATAGCTCCCAGGACAACTAGCTATGAGGAATTCACAAAGTCACTTACAAGTAGCATTGACAGATTATTCATAAATTGGTTTGAAATGCCTTTGGGATGACCATGAAATGTATGAACAGTGCCAAAGTTCCAAAACTGCACTTTGAGCAGGAATGGCATGGAATAAGCTTGAAACAAAGACACTCCTTAAGCCACTACACTGAAACACATGGGGTATTATCTGACCCCCAAAACGTCAACCCAACACGAGAGCGAGAGGTTTCACTGAGGTTGTATTCTAGACCTGTAGGTTTCACATTTCTGTACACTCCACACTATGCCATCATGAGACGACTTTCTGAGAGCTGGACTGAAATCTGGGCTTGCGGTTATATGTTCTACACTCACAGCCAAATGGATATAATAAATCAGTAATCGATCTTAAATGATCTGATTTCAACTGATCACTCAATTGATTTTACCTGGGGTAATTAAGTAACCTGGGTAAACCTAAGGGTTGAAAAGTGCCTTGCAATAGACATTGGAATGGGCTGGGCCATGGCCCAACCAACATTTTGCCCAACATGGCATCAGCAACCAGAGTACTTGAAGGCAGGGCTAGAGATTGGGCCCCTCCAACTAGAAAGGTGTTCTGCTCCTCCTGCTGCTCGACCCCTTTGTGGGTAAGTGTACTTACACTGCTTTTACCTACACTGAAAGGGGTAGAGCTGGGGAAGGACGGAACCAGCCAACAATTTGTGGGGATTTAATTAGAAATTCCTGTGCTGACTTTGTTCCTGAGCCAAGCAGCTACAAAATTCATAGGTATCAACGTATTTATCACATTTTCCCACCTATTTGCAGGCTCAATGTGGCTTACATCAAACCATAGAGGCAATCGCCAATCTGGTAAATATACAAATACAATATAGTGATCAGGAAGTATCAACAGAACAAGGTATACAGGGGAAAAGGAGGGAAGGGAAAGTGTGTCCAAAATGGTCCATTAATTTGCTGTGTTGCAGGATGTAGGGACGTATGTTGGATCCTTGGGTGGGCCTTTCCGAACAAGCTGGTCCTGAGTGATTTCCTGAAATTAAGATGATTGTGAATAGTTTTTACAGCTTTTGGCAGTGCATTCCATAGTTGAGTACTTATAAAGGAGAAGGTGGAGGCATAAGTGGATTTATATTTGAGGCCGTTGCAGCTAGGGTAATGAAGGTTTAAGTATGAATGGGATAATCTGGATGTATTCCTGGATGGTAGGTTAATTAAGTTGGCTATGGGGCTCATTTTCAAAGCACTTAGCCTTCCAAAGTTCCATAAGTTTCTATGGAACTTTGGAAGGCTAAGTGCTTTGAAAATATGTATCCTGGGGCTTCTCCGTAAAGAATTTTGTGAACTAGGGTACAGATTTTGAAGGCGATTTGCTCCTTAATTGGAAGCCAATGCAGTTTCTCTCGAAGATGTTTAGCACTATCGAATTTAGATTTACCATAAATTAATCTGGCTGCTGTGTTTTGGGCGGTCTGAAGTTTCTTTGTAAGTTGTTCTTTACATCCTGCGTAAATTCCATTGCAGTAGTCTAAGTGGCTTAATACCATAGATTGTATTAGATTACGAAATACTTTTTTCGGGGAAGAAAGGTTTAATTTGTTTAAGTTTCCACAACGAGAAGAACATTTTCTTTGTAGTGGAATTTATTTGGCTTTCAAGTGATAGGTCGTGCGATCAATTGTTAAACCAAGTATTTTTAGGCTCTCTGAGATTGGAAGGGTAAGATCTGGGGTGATGAGTTGAAGGTTTGGAATTATTGTGTTCAGATGAAAAAGGATAAGGCAGTGCGTTTTCTCAGTATTCAGTTGAAAAGAGTTTGCCCATAAGTTCATGGTGTTCAGACCAAGATTTAATTTCATGTAACCAGCTGGCCCCAAATTTTTGAATGGAAACTTCATGGGGAATTTTTTTTGGAAAGCACGTTCATGACTAGAAAATGCAAGGGTCTCAAGAGCAAGAGCTAATCACAAGGGGAGGGCAAGAAGGGTAATCGCTCAGGGTGTCCAGCAACCCTTGCCTAGGGCACCAATTTTTTCCCATTGGTACCCTGCACACTGGGTTAAAAAAAAAAAAACTGCTTTAACTTAAAATGTGGAAAACTATGTCCAGAGTATAGATTTATAAAGGTCTGCCAGTAATAAAATATATATCTGTTGGTGTCAGCTGCAGGTGATTCACCAGATTCAGGCCTTCCTACTTATGGTGGTTTCATGAGTTGATTTTCCAGACATGATTTTCTGAATGTCATTGTTATGGGTCAACCTAAGACAATGTTTGCTAGTTACAGTTGTGATAGAATACTGCGACACATTTAGTCCGTGGGTTGGGTAGTCAGGAACATTACCACCAATTTTGAGGAGAGATTGCACTGGCTCCCAATGGAGAGAATGAGTTTGTTTAAAATCTTGGCCCTAATATTTAAGATTTAGAATTGTATTTGGCAGATTTCTGGCTGCATATCAACCCCCAGAAAAACTGGTTAACAAAGGGGTTGTTGTGGGTGCCTGCTCTGAAGAAGTTGCAGCTCACGTACCTTCAGGCCTTACACCAACTTTGTAGAATAACTTACACGAGGGGGTGCGATTGTAATCTGCAATTCTGCAAACAGGTTAAAGACATGGCTTTGGGAACAAGCTTTTGGAGATGAGCAAGGGTGTAGGGTCATGGCTGGGGTGGGCAGGAGCTTCCTGTGTCAGTGTGGGAAGGTTGGTCAGGTTGGGTTACCTAGAACTTTGGTGATGAATGTCATTAAATTAAAATAAAACGAAAAACTGTACTGCTGACTGGGGATAGGCCTTAATAAGAGGTATTCACGCCATCACCCATACCACCATCCCCTCAAAGTTTCAGCTCAATTGCTTTTCTTTAAGGGGCTAGGGTGGAGTCGGTCTTAGCTGTAGCTTACCTTTCATTTTTAACCCCCTTCCTTTTGCTCCTCAAAGAATCAATACCTGAGCCTAGATGTCAGCTTGGACACTGTAGACTGGGGGGGGGGGGGGGGGGGGGCATGTTTGGTTCTGCAAGGGTCTTTGTGCATCTACCTAAATTTAATTCAATTTCTCTAGGCAGAATGAATGGATCATTTTGTTCTTTTAGCACGACACATCACAATTTGCTTAAATTCACAAAAGAGTATGTGAACAGCCAAGTCTTAGGAACTTTCATAAGCTTTAAAAACGCAACTTTTTCTTCAGACATGGATTTTAAAGTATAAAAGTACTACTACTACTATTTATCATTTCTATAGCGCTACAAGGCATACGCAGCGCTGTACACCATACACAAAAAAAGACAGTACAATGCCATCGACAAATTGAATTCGTTTTCATTCATTTTATCATCAGGGCTGCTGCTTTAAATAGATAAGAGAAGCGGGTAGAAGCACTGCGTGGTAAACAGGGAGCACTCACAGGTGCCATATCATCGGTCCACTCCCCGTGGCCAGCCTGCAGCCTCTTCACTGTCTCCAAGTTATCCATCACACGTACCATATCACCAACCCAAAAGCTGTTGAGCTACAAGGGGGAAAAAAAGAATCAGAAAACTTGTTGCAAGATGGAAAGCAAACAAAAAAGCGAAGCATGAAGCAGGGAGAAAAATGGTGCAACTCGGGGAAACGAAAGTGAAAGGAGAAAACTGCTTCCCTCTGTAAACCCAAGACCTGCTTTAATTTGATTTGACTTTACAAACGTCTTAACATGGCCGACTTTCTAAAGCAGTTTACAATGGCAACATGCCTAGAACGCCACACAAGCAACTTCCTTTGGTGCCAGCTTTTCATGGGTGCTGGACTGCTACCACTGTTGCCAGGCCTGCATCTGAGCCTGCCACTTACGTCGTACAGCAGAGGTCCTGCACCACAGCAGCGACTCCAAGCAATAAAATTCAGCAGAGGGTCTGCAATGCCTCCCATGCTGAGACTGTGGTGCTCACTTGGTACCATGGGAACCTCTATGAGTGGTGGGGTGCCGAAGGGCCAGTCAGCATGAGAAGGCTTGCCAGTCCTGCGCTGAACTTAAGGGCTGTATCAGCATGGCAAGCAACAATGGAATGACTTGGCATTAACGGGAGAGGGGGAAGGAGAATGGAGGTCAATTTCCCTCTCCCCCTACCCACTCATTAATTGAGTCATTCTCCTCCCTTACTTTTAGGCACCAATAGTTAAAGCACTCATCTTTAGCAGCCTTGAGCAAAAGCACCTGTCTTCAGCAGATTTTATTAATCATTTCCCTCCCATAGGATTTGCAAGCAAAAAGATCATTGTTTTGTTTCCTGTGTCCTTTGCAGGTTTCTTTTTATAAAGTTTTCCTTCAGTGCAATTTTAATAAGAGGTGGCTGTACTTGTTATCCCAAACAATAACAAAAACAGCTCATGGCAACCCTCCCTCCCCCCCAACACGAGCGTCACCCAACTCAAACCTCTCCAATTCCCCCTGGCACCAACATCAGGCAATATGTAATCCTCCAGCACCACCACTGAAGTGGCAGCTGATCCCTCTGGTATTTATTGGGGATTTCGGTGGTATGGTATCTGGGCAGAAGCGAACTACCTTCACTCTGAGCCCCACTGCACAGATACAGAGACAGCTGTAGCCTCTGAACTGGAATATAAGAAGCTGGAGTCTTGGAAACAGATGGCTTTGAAGCACAGCTAGCAGGCGAGGGCATCCCAAAACTGACAGTCACGGCAGTTGACAATGTCTTTCAGACTGCACACGAATGGGCTGTTCTTATCCAAGAGGAAGCAACCTAGCATAAGGTTTTTCTTTGAGAGACCTATCTGAGCCTCTTTTGTAAGAAGTGTGTGTCTGTTGACAACAATTTTCTTACATTACCCCCACTGTCCCTCATCTGCCTGGACAACACCTTCAGTTACCTGGGCCCACGTATCTGCAATGACCTCTCTCTCATCATGTCCGTGACCAACCACCATTTCTACCTTTAAACAGGCTTTGAAGACTCATCTCTTTGTTGTCTCCTACTCAAGTTGTACCACAGTTTCCCTGTGTGCTTTGCCTCTAACCTGCTTGGTCTCCCCATTTCCCTTCTCCTGATCCTCCCTACTTCTGTTTAGTTACCTCTCCTTTCACTTTTTCTTTTTTTAATATTTGTAAACCGCTTTGAAGTCTGTGGCCAGGCCCCCTGCAGTATCTCAAGTTTGTGCAAGTAAATAAAATTAAGCCAGTTCCAGGAGAGAGACTTTTTGGCCAATTCCGGTTTTGAAAATTTCACCCTAAAGCAATGACTCTACCCACTGAAATCCATGCTGTAGGTCCCACAACGCATCACAATAAGCTTGTCAAAGCCTGGACTGGCCTAAAAATCTCCCTTTTGGAACTGGGTAACTTTGCTTTGCCAATGATTCTTAGAGAGAACTTTTCAGGGAAAGGCTCATAAGTATCCTGAAATGTTACTAAAGGTTTCTAGGCAAGAGAGGCTAATTTGCGGCCTTTATTTTCTTAGAGATTGTTTCACAAAATTTCTGAACTGGATCATTAATTGGAAACTCTGGATGTGGGAATTTCACACACAAATTCAGGATTGTAGGCCCAAAAATTCAACAAGGGTTCCAAAGTATTCTCCCCATAACTTACAGTGCTAGCAATATGGCACATTAAAAGCCTTTGAAGCAAGTCTCTAGAGCAGGTTCAGGAGGGAGACTAAGCCAATCCTGGATTTCCAATAACTTCATCCTGATGCATTATGGGACCTGTGACACCGATTTCAATGGATAGAATCAGGACTACATATCCCAAAATGTTTTGAGATGCAAGTTCAAAACCAGGACTGAGTGAATATCAAAGTCCCTAGCTGGGGTATGGGCAACTACTAGACAGGGACTCCCAAGGCTTGTATACTAGACAAAATGAAAAATAGAATTGATCAAGGTAAGTTTTAATGTCACTGTACCCCCAAGAAGTGCTTCCAAAACAAAAGCGTAAACAAGGATCACTGAAAGCAAAGAGCTTGACAAGAAGCTGAAATCCTGAGGTATCATGAAGCACGGCAAAAATCAGAAACCAAGTGCTTGGCTGGACAAAAAAACAAGACTGAAGCTCAGGTAATAAGTCCAGAGGCGGGGCAAAAATACCTAGGTCTGCCCTGGGCTGGTCCCCAGTGGGCCAATCAGGAAACAGGAACTAAGATTACCAAAAGTACAAGACACAGTCAGGAATGGGCTGGCCACAGCCAGATCCCCTGAAGGCAGAATGACTCCTCCTGAAAGACAGGTGCTCTCATCCCCAAGGGTCACTGGTTTGGGGCTCGCTCATGCTCAACAGTTATTAACAGTAATGGGAAAAAAATCCTGATATTTAATGACATGTCTTATTCTGTCACTTTGGCTTATGATAAGAAATGGCATGGGAAGTGTGTCAAATTAATGTACATCCCTACTCTCCCAAAAGGAGGGGTAGGATGGTGTTAACGTGCAAGTGTCTTAGACCAGAATTCTAGCAGACTTGGAGGAAACAGGACTCAGACCAAGATAAAACTGTCCAAATGTAGTGGTGGTGGGTATTCATAAGCTTTTCTAACCAGATATGTGCTTATCCAGGAGCGTCACCACCTGCAAAGAATGCTTTAGTGAAGAAATACTGGGTAGATTTCAGAACGCACTTGCGATTGAGTTTGGTGAATATTCATGATGGGGTGAGGATGGCTAAAGGTCCCACAAATGCCCTCCCACAGAATTGCGAATAGCATTATCAGTTATGTACCATCTATTGCCTATTCCAAGCTTAGGTTGGGGTCTGGGTGTAGGCACACTGGGGAAACTCATTACTGCTTCTAACACATCCAGCCTTTCAAGCACTCATGACTTTAGGTAGTCAGCCTGTACCTTGGTTAGAGCACCTGGGTGGAAGGTCCAGCGGGTCTCGCTGTTGTACTGTACTCGCACATCACCTCGGTCTGTGATTCTGTGAACGGTTCCTGTTTGGCCAATGAACTTTACAAGCAGAGAGAGAGAATCTTGTCACTGGCAAAGCAGAACTCTACTTTTGATTTAATTAAACGTGCTTGGCTATTTTCTCTGGGCTCCTGTGAAATACAAGAATTATGTTTCCACTACTGTAGAGTGAACACGGATTCTGAAGTACAAGCTAAGGTGCTCTTTTACTAAGCTGTGGTAAAAGGTGGCCTGCAATAGTGTAGGTGAGTGTATTGGGAGCATGCCGGGCCAGTTTTTACCGCATCTATAAAAAATGGCTTTTTTTAATGGGACGGGAAAAGGGCCTGCTGTAAAAATGAAACCGGCTAGTGCCCAAAACCAGCCTGAGCCCTTAACGCCACCCCCATTGATCTAGCAGTAAAGGCTCAAGCGCTACACGCTCTGTGACCGGTCATGATTACCAGCAAGACAGCACGCTGGTCTGGCGGTAGTCTCATTTGGGTGCGTGCTGCGCGCGTGTAGAGCCTACCACGACTTAGTAAAAGGGCCCCTAAATATTCAGGACACTGTCAGCTGTAGGTCCTCTGATGTGTTAATGGAATGAATGGTACCATAGTAAGATAACCCTGGTGTCACCCCTATGAGATAGGGTGAAGAGGGGAATGTTAATATATGTCCCAGCTTGAGACCCATCCACTGGAATAGTGGTGGGCCGAGTTATATAGTTTAAACTGCTGAAAAGCACTGACTAGGCCTAAAAATCTGATGATGGCCTTGTTGCTGAGCACCTGCAGAAGCAGGGCTGCTTGATAAGCCTTATTAGAATTTAGTGTGACATTTAAAAGCAGTGCAAAAGCCAAGATCAAGGAATTAATGGCTAAAATCCTAAAAAGTTTGGTTCAGAACATGGAGTCTGTTGTAGTTAAAATGGCTCCCAGAGTCACAAGATACAAAGAAACTGATCTATCTCTATTAGGAAAGATGTTTACAAGTCCGGAAATTGACGTTATTAAGTAATATCAGAAAGGAGGGGCAGGTGGGCACCTGACCTGCGGTTAAGTATGATTCATAGATGAAAAAAAATTAGAAAAAAAAAGTCTTTCTCCATTGAGTTGTATGGACTGCAAATACTTTATAAGGAGTGTGAATCTGAGTTAAAATCGGATTCTTTCCCCAACGCTCCCAGGATGTGTGCAACAGCTGGCAGTTTCATTTGGTGAGAATAAAGACTATCTTTATCGCTAAACTTCTCCAGTCTCAGTTTCAATCTAGTCGTCCTCTTTAAACTGTCTCACATAAATACTATACACATAAGTAAACTATCTTTCACTCATGTAGACTATGTGGGAACATAAATGGCCAAAGATTCACCTAGATCCTAGAAGACAGAAAGTTGTGGTCATGGGAATTAGATTTGAACTGCGCCTTCTTTCACCCCCCCCCCCCACACCTCCGTGTCCGAAGGCACTCCTTTGGACCCCTGCTCATCTCACCGTGGAAAGGGGTTCCGCGGAGGTCTAGAGAGGGGTGGATAAACCAACTCCTGGGAAAACAGATGCTATGTGCAGGCAGAGAACTGTAGCCAACGTGTGTACTGTCAGTTTCAGCTTAAGGATGGAGAATGGTGGTTTTATATACATGAACCCATTCTGCTGTCATCTGAAAGTAACTTATGAGCTACTACACATTAGTGTGTTCATGAAGTAACTTACAGAAACATTTGTCATTATTTATAATATATAAGCTGTTATTCAATGCTAGGCCTTAAAATAAACTGGCAATAACTTTATATAACATGGCACCATGCCCAGTACTGAATGAGAAGGAAGGGAGGGAGGAGATGGGAGGGGGAGAATGCCAATGGAGGTGAAAAGGAAACAGAGTGTGGAAGACATTCAGTTTCCACAGTTATGATGCTTGTTATTTTTCTGCCACTATCTTCTTAACCAGGATTATCTTCCATATCTATCCACTGTTACTGTAACCTAATCCATATAAACCACACTGAACTCTATTTAGGGGTTATCAGCGGTATATAAGACCTCACTTGTATTGTACTGCATCTATATAAATAAAGCAGAAAGTTTTGCCAAAAGGTTCATGCCTGCTACCTCTGCCATTTTGGGGTTCCATCCGCCGTGCCCTTCCTGCATTTCCCTTAGGATGTCCATGTCCAGCAGACATTTCACTTTGTCCCCGTGCTGAAAGGGGCGACACTCGGTGCTCTCTTTCCTCTGAATCTCTGCTGGCTTTCCTATATGTGGAAGGGATAGGAGAATGAGGAGTAAGAGCCATCATCCTGTCACACCCAAAGATCCATCCAAAAGTTGCACTGCAGTTTAACTAGAAGGAAATTTACCTTCCCTTATCCCCTTCTGCAGAGAGAGTGGAATAAGCATGATGGGACATTACAGTAGGAGAATTTTATGACGCATGCTCCTCTTTCAAAGAAAAGCAACCTTTCTCCTCTAACTTTTGCTGCATTTCAGGGGCCCATATCGCCAAACTCGCTTCTCAACACTACTTGATCTCCCTGTCCACTAAAGGATTGATATGCAAAGTGATTTAACTGGCCTGTTAAATCACCTATTCATCAGCACTTAACCAAGTCAGTGCCACTGAAAATAACCAGTTAGTACTGAACTCAAAACCAGCTATTTTGGGGCATTCTGGGGGTGGAGTTGACTATTGCCCGTTCAAGTGCCAATATTCAGTACTTAACCAGAGTAACCGCATAAACAGGACTGCATAAAAGTCAGTCCTATCTTTATGCAGTAACTCATAACCAGTTAAGTGCCGAATATCACAGTTAACCAGTTATGCATTAGTCAGCTCTGGAAACCTAGAAATTCAATGCCGAAGCCCAGAGACTGCCCAGCATTGAATTTCCAAGTTTAACGCTGGCAGTGGTTAGCAAAATGCTGATCTCTGCCAGCTGAATAATCGGGCCCTAAAAACATTTCCCACCCCTCTCCTGGAGGTACATCTATCTAGTCTGGTTTTCAGGAAAACCATCTCGATAGGTGTAGCTCCAAGACAGGGTTATCTGAGGACCCCTGGTGCACTCTCTTGTCCCCCTGAATGCTGCAGGGGTCTGGAGTTCTCTCTCTTACCAACGATCCCACGTAATCTGTCCACCCATAGATGGGCATCTTGTGTTCTCATTCACAACACAAAAACCTTATAGAGAACAGGGTACATTACCTGAATTAAAGAATAAGTTATCAATTTTGTACAAGGTAGTACCTGCTGTTTAGGAACATAACCTGGCACAATCAGTTAAAAGAGTAAAGGAGAAAAGGGTCATGAAGTTGATATGCCACCCTTCTGTGGTACAAGCGTCTAACCCTAGTGAGCTCACAATTTAATTATCCAATGTGGTAGCAGCTAAGAACGAACCCCTGAAAGGATGACTTCGTCTGGATGGGGCAGAGTCGTCTCCACCTATAAACCCAAGAGAATGGCCAAGACTACAAGCCCTGCACACACACCTAGCTTGGGTAAGTGGTCTTTGTAGTAGTAACCTCCAGAGGCATCGGTGACGCATTTAAGATCCACCTTCCCCTTGTGCCCCACTCTGTAGACGTTTGTAGTTCCGTCAGACCAAGTCACACTGGCCACGCTACGACCCGTTTCCACATCCCATCCACGGATATCCATCACCCGCCCAGCCTTTCCCTCTCCACCTGTGTTAAAAATTACAAAAAAAAGAAAGAAAGAAAACCATTAGAACTACGAGTCAAAAAAAGGCTTTAGACGTTCAAAATGAATTTTTAGCACAGCTAATCTAACAATTTTATCTTGCTGGAAGAGTAGTCGATACTTCAGTCCTCTTTATAAGGCTCTTTGGTGTAAGGCTGTTATTGTTACAACTTGGCTCTAAATTCCTTTGAATCTCACATCCAGTCAGATACATTAATCACCTACTGTGAATGTGACAAAACCATGTTTTTTTGTGGCATCAACCCTTTTCTACCTTTTTTTTTTTTTTTTAACACAACCTGGAAAACAAAAAAAAGGGGCCTGGGGGAAATGGAACTGGATTCTAAACCTCAGAGGTTTCAGATATGCTATTGTCTCCCAAATCAGGAGCTATGATCCTCTTCTACCCTGCTTGTTAATATAGTTACCAGACTGCCTAGATCAGAATGATTTAGGAATATATAGAGCACTCCAGATTACGCTTAGCTCTAGTATATCTAATGAAAATTTTCTTGAGCAGACTTGAGGTCTTGGTGGTGCAGCCCCTCAACATGAAGTCCAGATTGGACATATATGGTTAGGACGTGTTGGCATCTCCTCTCCAAACAGGAACACAAAAGTGAATGTCTGGACAACACGTCACAGTCTTGCAGGATGTCTTCTACAGAGGCTGACCTTTGGTGGCCCATTGATGCTGCCATGGATCTGAAGTTATGAGCCTTAACATGCCCGTCCAGGTTTAAGCCTGCTTGGCATAAGTGGGCTATCTAATTAGTGTGTTCATGGCTATGGCAGTCCCAGGTTTATTGGGATCAAAAGAAGCAAAAAGCTGGGTGGGCTTTCTAAGGGATTTAGTCCGCTTCAAGTAGGCAGATAAGGCTCTTTTGCAACTCAAGATGTGAAAGGTATAATCACCTTCATACACACATAGCCTGGGGGAAAATGACTGAAGGATCATTCACTGGTTAGTGTGGAAATTTGCTATTTACTTACTTTAAACACATTTATATTCCACTTAATCCAATCAAAGGCTTTTCAGAGCAGATTGCACTTAAACAGGGACTTAGGATGTATATGCCAAAGTCACTCTACTCTTGAAAAGCCTAGTGAGGGACAGATTGGTCATTAAAGCCTGGACATCACTGACCCTGTGTGCAGAAATGGCCATCACTAAAAGTCAAGATCTTCAAAGCATCTAAAAAATCTCTTCTTCAGTTAGGTTAGAACCACATTAAAAGTTCCAAGGCACATCAGGAAACCTGATGGAAAACGCCAACAGAAGCAAGACCTCCATGAATTTAACAACCAAAGACTGTTAAAAAAAAATTTAATTTACCTTTTATATGGTGGCGATATATGCCAACTGCAGTAAGATAAAACCCGACTGACAGATGTAGAAGCTATTCAAGCAGATTTTGTATGGGAAAGGAAAAAAGGGTTTAGGACCTTTCCATCACACCAGACACAAACCTCTTCTAGTTAATGGTGCTCATTTTCAAAGCGTACAGACGTAGAGGTGTATTTTCAAAGCACTTAGACTTATAAAGCTACATAGTAACCTATGGTACTTTGTAAGTAAGTGCTTTGAAAATGAACCCCATAGTAACCTATCAGTTAGTGGCATCCCTGCTGGAAGCCAAAATGATGAGAGACATCATCAGACAGATTCAGTGAACTAACATTACATGCTCAACATCTAGGCTGATAGAGCCAGGGCCAGGGGGCATGGTGCTGTGATGTAACAGAGTTCCCCAACCAGACTAGTTCTCTGATGGACAACTTCCACTGGAGGAGGAAATGTATCTGTTTTGGGTAATACAAAGCTACAAGTATGATAGGTCTCCAGTTCATTGAGTTTCAGAAGAATGTGTGTCATAAAGACTTGTAGGATATATGTAAGGAAGATCCTAACCCAATATATGAGGATGGCATTTGAGGCTGGTTTGCTGTGTATTCCTATTCTCAGGCTGAACAGAGGAGACAAACTGATCTATCATGAGTATTCCCTACTCATAGAATATCTGATTTGTTATCCCTCTGTCCAGAGATCACTCGTGTGGTTGCAGGACTTGACTCAATTTGTCCACTCGCAGGCACATAGGTCTGAAGGTTCTCATGTGAGAAGGCTCAGTTCCACATCCTCACAGTCTCCCAAATCAGGAGCTATGATCCTCTTCTACCCTGCTTGTTAATGTAGTTACCAGACTGCCTAGATTAGAATGATTTAGGAAAATATAGAGCACTCCAGATTACTCTTAGCTCTAGTATATCTAATGAAATTTTTCTTGAGCAGACTTGAGGTCTTGGTGGTGCAGCCCCTCAACATGAAGTCCAATTTGGACATATATGGTTAGGACAATTTGAATTTGAGAAAAGTGAAATAAGATGGTCCTGACAAGCTAGGATTGGCTAAGCCAGCAGGACAGGAGTCTCTGAGTTGTTGGGCAATGTGGACGGCATCACATTACCTCCGAGTGGACTGAATCTACCTAAGAGCATACGGTTAATGAGGCCCGTCTCATGACAAGATATGCAAAGAGTTACTATTGAAGGCCCAAAAACTGCAAAAGTGTTCCATGCTGATATCTTTTGACTCTTTATTTCTTCAACAACCGATACCAAGATGGTCATACTCTTTTGTGGAAGAAAAGCTTTTGCCTCAGTCATGTATAACAGAGCTCCTATTAACTCCAATTGAGATGAAGGGCTCAAATGAGACTTGGAACAATATATGATGAATCCTAATTACGCGAACACCCGTATAGTTGTGCTCACTGATTTTACGGCACCTTCCTGGGACGTGCTCTTGTGCACCCCCCTACTACAGATGATTGGCTGGCCATGTTTTTGTCTGCATAGGTGCGCTGCTACCATGGCTAGGCATTTTCTGAATATACATGGTGTTGATGCTAGGCCAAATAGCAGTACATGATACTGAAGCTGTTTCCCCATTATGAATCTGAGATAGTTCCTGTGACTTGCATAGTAACATAGTAGATGACGGCAGAAAAAGACCTGCATGGTCCATCCAGTCTGCCCAAGACAAACTCATGTGTGTATACCTTACCTTGAATTGAATTTGTACCTGTCCTTTTCAGGGCACAGACCATATAAGTCTGCCCAGCAGTATTTCCCGCCTCCCAACCACCAGTCCCGCCTCCCATCACCGGCTCTGGTATAGACTGTATAAGTCTGCCCCCCCCTATCCTTGCTTCCCAACCACCACCCCCTCTTCCCCCCACCTGCTCCGCCACCCAATTTCAGCTAAGCTTCTGAGGATCCATTCCTTCTGCAAAAGGATTCCTCTATGCATATCCCACGCATGTTTGAATTCCGTTACCGTTGCATGTATCCCTTTGTAGGTATAAGCTTCTTTCAGATCCAGGGAGCACAGCCAGTTTTTCTGGATTGTGTAGGGTAGTAAATAATGTAAATAAATAAATAAAAACATTTTAAAGTAATTAAGATGCCTAGGGAAATCATCTTGAACTTTTCTCTTAAGAGGAATTGTCCCATCTTAGACCAAAAGGCTTTGAACTACAGTCCCCTCGTTTTAATTTTGGGATTAGGAAATACTTGCTAAATATCTGCTGGCATTACACATGAAGGGATGTCTGGAACTGAAACATTAGTGCCCTGGAGTTCACCATCATTTGTTTATTGACAAGAAAAAAGTATCTCAGAGGACAAGTAGTATATGTGCATATATTTTCCGTCAGATAGATTAATTGCCTGCAGAATAACAGATGACAATCCCTACCCCCTTAACCAGTGACATGAAGCAGAATTGGGCTCATTCATAAACAAACATTTGTGTCAGTTCACTAAGGACAGATATAGTTTTCTGCTGTGGTTCTGTTGTACTAGCTGAGATCTGCTCACCATCTTGGTTTCCCCATTCCCAGTCGGGACCCCGGACCACCTTAGCACCTTGGAAGATCCCTCTGATTGTGATTCGGGGCAGGTTCTGTCGGGGACTCAGCATGACTCTGGAACACAAAGACAGAGGAAGGGAATCCCATTAAGGTTTAATTACGCATCTGTCCATCCATCAGTCCTAAACAGATGCGCGGTGTCCAAACCTGGAAATACCCCAAAGTGGTAAGACATTATGTTCAATAGTTTTAGCCAGAAGGAGCAGAGGATATATCCCCAAAATTGAAATCTCTTTTTGCACATGTAGAGGGCAGTTCTGTAACTGGCACCTGGTAGGAGTCTATTCTGTTCAGGAACATAAGAGGCAACTTTCCTTTACAAAATACAAAATGTAGCTGACTCAATAAATGCTTCAAACTTAAGCACCAGCACTTACGCCAGTCACAGAGCCGATGCAGTGTTAGCACCTAAAAGCCGTAGACATGCGCATAACTTCCAGCATTTTATGTTACACGCGTGAGAGTCCCACCCATGCTTCACCTATGTGTATGGCCATTTGTCAAACCACAGTTAAGCAGATATTTACAGAATAGCATTTAAGGAATTTATGCAAATAAAATGCCATCATTCTAAACATTTATATGTGCAGGTGGCATCTATATTATAGAATTACACCAGGTCTTTATATCCAGTCACTTTCTATGCTGATAAGCTGATAGAACTGTTATACAAATCCCGCCCCCCCCCCCCCCCCCCCCCCCCGTGAAAGGCTTTTCACTAGTTAATTATTAATAAATAGGATGAGAATGCAAAGTGGGAGGAGTGGCCTAGTGGTTAGGGTGGTGGACTTTGGTCCTAGGAACTGAGTTCAATTCCCGGCACAGGCAGCTCCTTGTGACCCTGGGCAAGTCACTTAACCCTCCATTGCCTGCCGCATTGAGCCTGCCATGAGTGGGAAAGCGCGGGGTACAAATGTAACAAAAAAAAAAAAAGTCTGTCTTATGCTGCATATGGGACACAAGAAGCTGGCTGCCATGCTTGCCCGGTTAGCATAATGACGGGGGGGAATACAAGTTGGAAGACCACCGCTTTCAGTCAAGCAGAAACAGCACCAGATTAGTGGCTCAAGTGGGAATATTCAGATAAGCTGATCCAAGTGAAATAAGTATGGTATTATTACTCTGCTCCCATTGTAATCTGCAATGTCTGGTAGGATCAGCATCTTCTTCTCAGGACAAAGATGGGGGAGTGCTAGAAGACAGGACTCCTCCTAATCATTTCTATAGTGCTACTAGGCATATAAAGCGCTGTACACATAGGCAGGTACTTTCTCTGTCCCTAGAGGGCTCACAATCTTTTGCACCTGGGGCAATGGAGGGTTAAGGTCACAAAGAGCTGCAGTGGGAATCAAACCCAGGTTTCCAGGATCAAAGCCCACTGCATTAACTTCAAATTCCCATATATAATGCTATTTGCAAAGCCCTTGTCCTGGTTAACACAAACGTGCAGCAGTAGGTGCATGCGCTAGATGAGCCATCACCTGGTAGTTTTAATATTGCAGAAGCCTCCTGGTGCTGTTTGGCCTCTGCTAAATGAGTACTTACGGACACGAGTGTGCAGTCTCATAGCGCTCAAATGCATGCGAGGCATCGTGCTTGTTGTTCATGTAGCACTGGGTGCACAGATCATAGTCAAAGCAGATCCTGCACTTCCAGCGCATGCCCCGGATCCCGTGCTTCTTGCAGCAGTCACAGATAATGTTAGGATGGCGTACGCCTGCAACGCAGAAGGGGGGGGGGGGGAGTAAATGCCAAGGAAATACTGGTGCCTCAAGCTGAGCTGCATGACTGCCGCCACACTGTGCGTGTGGTATTCAGTAACCTGTGTGACAGCTCAATTCACCTGACAAACCCTGCATAAAATGTGAGAATAATTCTAAAGATGCTCATTGCTTGTCCTGTCCTAGAGAGGAAGGCTGATGTTTCTAGGAATGTGAACTAGCAGAAACCAGGTAGTGTTTAAAGCACTTTAAAGTGCTGACGATTCTGTGCTTTGGTTTCATTTCTGTCAAGAATTTGGAAACACTTGTGGAACCCAGTAGGAAAAAAAAAACAGGAGAGAATGATTAGTTTGTAAAATTTCACCCATTTGTACTATTAGGCCTGAGTTCTGGGGCTGGTTTTCTGTTTCCACACTCACTGCCTCTCTTGATAGTCCTGGGGAGGGGATCCCTGGCTCTGTACTGCCTTTCCGTCAGTACCTCCACAGAGAGGGTCCCTCACTCACTTCTCTCCCCTTCAGGATCTCTCTCATTCACAATTTCTGCTTCCAGAGGCCTGGCAGGGAATCCATGTCCTATGGCAACTGTGCTTCATTAGACACCAATTATTTTCACAATAGTCGCTTTATCAGCCAATGCATCACATTTTTTCTTAAGAACACTTTCAACAGAATTACAGTTTTTAATCTTTTCAAACACACCTCAACCATGTGTGTAGGGCAACAGGAAATCCCCTAACAGAGCATCTACACAGGATATACTCGCTGTTAGAACATGGCTAATAAAAGCAAAAAGATGAACCCTTTTTACTGGGCTAACTAAAAATATTTTTGACTAGCCAGAACCTCCTTCCTCAAGTCAGGAATGCTGGTCAAAATGTATTTAGTCCAATAAAAAGGGGATTACGTTCTTTTTTCTGCTTTATTGTTTTTATTAATCTTTAAAAGTGGACTAACAACCACCACAACGCTTAACTTATGCTAGAACTCAGACATCCCCACTGGGGTAAAACTTCAGTAAGGTACACAATGCCTACACAGGCAAGACAATGTTACAAGCACATAGGGGACCTTTTACCAAGCTGCAGGAAAAAGGGCCCTGTGTTAGCCGGGGGGGGGGGGGGGGGGGGGCATTTTTTTCCATAGCCGGTAAAAGCCCCCCCCCCCACACACCAAAAAAGGGCCATGCAGCGAGATAACTCTTACTGCGTGACTATGCAGTGGGGAGCCCTTGCTGCCACACCTCAATTTTTGGGGGGTCCGGAGCCCAAAGGGGAAGGGGCACAGTTTGGCTCGCCTCCCCGTCACAACCCTAGCCCCGCCGTAACCCTACATACCTTAGCTGGCAGGGGTCCCCAACCTCTGTCTGCTGAAGCTTTTCTCCAGCGCTGTTCTCTGCACACTGCCTGCCCTGCTTTCCCTCACATTGTGTGCATGCTTGGTTTTAGTGAAACTGAGCATGCGTGACATATCGCAACATGAAGGCGAAGCAGGGCAGGCAATGATCAGAAAACGGAGCTGAAGAAAGGCTTCAGTTGGCGGGGGTCCCCAACCCCCACCAGCCAAACCAGGCCCCCCTGTTGCTAAACCACTGAAACACACGTATAAAGTAACTAAAAACTTCCATGTTGTAACATGAGCAAATGCATACACCTTACTTCCCCATATTTACACCTGTCATTAGACCATGACAGGACTTATTTACAGAGGGGATTCTTGAGCTTTCCACACCACTGATGACTCTCAAGTATAAGACGAGTCATTATCTGAAGGAGGGTTCTGCATGACCTGGAAAGATCACGATCATCATTTTAATAATTCTTACACTGGGCCAACAGGGGGTATTAGAACTTGCAAAAAATTCCATTTTCTCTAGCACCAACGTGGTACTAGTATTCTCTGCGGCACTAGCAAAGGAATATGTACACAAGCAAAACAGACTGAAGCAGGTGTCGTTTTCTCTTTACCGATTTGTGCATTATCGTATAGCAAGAGGTCATAGGCTCCTTGGAATCCAGTTCGATAATTGGTTCTTGTTCCATGATCCCACTGAACCACCACTGTTTTGTCTGGCGTCGTCGGGGAGCCTTGACGACCAACCTCCACCACAGTGCCAATGTTCCCTTCTCCATTGTCCTGGTTACTCCATTTCCAATCTAGTCCACGGACTACCCGCATGCCCACCTGCATACTGGCATAAGGATCCAAGTCCATCTCACCGCACCATTCGCCAGATTTGAGCTAAGGTAATCCAGGCAGGTGCCGTGTGGTCTTTATCTCTGAAAGAAAAGCATTTGAAATGGTTAAGAGAGCTTGGGAAGACCACAATGGCTTTTATCAAATATTATCCTTTACCTGCTCATCTTCCAATGTGGTATACATCATTCAGTGTAAAAAATGTGACGAAGATTTAATTTACATAGACATCACATGAAAAATGCCAGTGCCAGCCAGGATGCCACGCCTGTGGGGCAGCACTTTACAAAACCAGAACACTGTACCAGTGATTTCACAGTAAGAATCCTGAAAGGTAACTTTAAAACAATACAGGAACATAAGACATTTGAAGTCGGAATGATTAAATATTTTGACACCCACCAGACAGGACTTAAAGATCTGGGTTTTCTAGCCCATTATAAAACCATAAAAATGTACTGCTTTGTTTGTCACCCTCCTGTCTCCATGCATATCTCTCTGTCTCTCACCTATCCACCCCCATCCCATTAGACTGTCACTGAAATACTTTGATGTTTCACTTATATATACTGTCATCTACCAACATTTGCTTATTTCTGATCTGACGAAGAAGGGCAACCTACGAAAGCTAAATCAAGAAATGTATTAAGTTACGTCCAATAAAAAAAGGTATCATATTCTTTTCCATGTTTTATTTCTATTGATTACCTTTAAAAGTGGACTAACACAGCTACCATACCTCTCTAATCAAATATTATAAAATGTCTTTTTCCATATTGTGTTTTTGCCAAACAAAATGCCTTTGATAAATCAATTCTTGAAAATAATGGACCACCACAGTTCTCCCCACTGCACCAAACAAACAAACAAAAAAAAAACGTAGTCAGGGCCAGTCTGACTCCCTACGCAAACCTTCAGCGATGTAACATCCTCCCTCACTGCCAGGGGCTGCGCAAAGCTTTACTCCTCCCCCCAGTATCTCCCCTCCCTATCCCCCGGGTCCAACATCCCATCTCCCTCCTGCTGCCACTGTTCCAACTTTTCCCAGGTCACTCCAAAGTGCTCCCAGCCAGTGCAGGGCCTTGCAGTAGTGCTCAAGAGCTGCTCCTCCTGCCCCCCCCCCCCCCCAGATAAATAGTTTCCTATCCAGGTGGAAGATAGCAGGGGTTGAGTCAAGCGTGGGCTTCTATGGCAAGGCATAACATCAGAACAAAAGGCCCCGCAACAACAGGAATACCCAGGGCCGTGCCGACACGGTAAGCGAGGTAAGCATGGCAGGAGGGTGCCATCCTCTGGGGGGCGCCCCGCCGCACCATGCTTACCTCGCCCTCTTCTCCCCAGATCCTTTTCCTTTTTGTTTAAATTTACCTCTCCGGCGCACGGCAGCGTAGCGTTAGTGAGGAGGTGGCGCTCCCCCGCCCCGACGAGTCAGTCTCTTCCCTTCGCTCGGTTCCGCCTTCTTCTGTTGTCAGAAATGACGTCAGAAGAAGGCGGGACACTGAGCGAAGGGAAGAAGACACGTCGTGGCGGGGGAGCGCCGCCTCCTTCTCACTAACGCTACGCTGCCACGCGCCGGAGAGGTAAATTTAAACAAAAAGGAAAAGGATCTGGGGAGAAGAGGGCGGGTAGTGTAGCGATCGTTTTCGGGGGGGGGGGGGGGGGGGCGCCGGAGACCCTAGGCACGGCCCTGGGAATACCTTAGAAGTAGCGGCTGCAGGAGGAGCATGCTGGACACAGGAGCAGGGTAAGGAGTGGGCAGGGCCAGCCTTGACCAGTTTTTCCTGAACTCTTTATAGTTCTATACCGACACCATTAATGCTAAGGCACGCTGCTCATCGGAAAAAGCAATACAGCTCCAGGTCTGGAAGGGTTGAAGCAGCTTCTCAGAGACAGCATTCCCTCCTGGATGTCCAAAAGAGCACCTGCTTTTCTGGCTCTCTACTCAATTTTTTTCCCCTCACAACCTCCTTTTACAAAGCCACAGTAAAACGTGGCCTGCGGTAGTGTGGGCCATTATTTTTTACTGCAGCTGGAAAAAAAGGCATTTTTTTTTAATGGTCAGGAAATGGGCCTGCACTAATATTAAAACTGGCGTGCGCCTATTTATGGCCTGAGCCCTTAACGCCACCCACTGACCTAGCAGTAAAGGGCTCACGCGCTACCCACGCGGTAACCATGCCGCGTGCGCCAACGTGGGTGCATTGCCGATTACTGCCAGGAACACCTCCTGTGCTAGAAAATGATTTTCTACCGTGAGATTCAGTGCACGCCAAAAATCAGAATTACCGCCGGGCACACACGCTACCCCGGCAGCAGTGCCAACTGGGTGTGCGTTAACCCTCCCGCACCTTTGTAAAAGGGCCCCTCAGTTATTTAACTGTAGACATGGACTCCTGAGTAAAAACTCCGATTGCCAGCTAGTATTTATTTCATGACAGCATGAGGGGCCGAAATGCAAATTTCTCGCTCAATGGAGTGGTAAGTTAGAATTGTTCCCCGAAGAAGGGTAGAATTGTCAACAGATTATTACCCTGGTGAACATTTGAAATCATTAACCTGGAGCACTGCACAATTTCTGGTTATAATCTACATATTAAAAAGGGATGGTTACACACAACCTCACGTTATAAAGCTGTGCATGCTGCATACATTTAAATCCAGGGTGGGTAACCTTGGTCCTCAAGGGCATTCAGGATTTCCATAGTGAATACGCACGAGATCTATTTGCAGAGAACAGAGGTAGTGCATATTCATCGGGGAAATCCTGAAAACCCAACTAGGTTGCAGCCCTCAAGGACAGAGGTTGCCCACCCCTGATTTAAATGAACTAAGAGAAGCAGCTCTTCTCCTCCTGTCCCTGCAAGAACAGTCAGCACGTACAGGGGAGGGGGAAGAGGAGCAGGAGCTGCTGCACCACAGGTGAAGGCGAGGAGGCAGGAGAATGTTTCTTCCCACTGCCTGCCAGCTAGGTATTTTGTAACAACACCTATGAGCAGCGAAGTGCCTTTAGTCCATACAAAAATAAAAGAGTCGACACAAGTGGTTAGCAAGCTGGACAGTAACGTTTGGCAGGCTGGCCATAAGTTGAACAACTATATTAAAGACTCAAGAAGATGTCCTTGTAAAAAATATTTTCCACTTTTATCACAATAGCTTGTCAAAAAGAAGAGATTTCAGCTCATCACACAAAGCACAGAGGAGCCAGACACAAGCAACTGAAAACTACAGGGTGACAGCTTGATGTCAGTTAGAAAATTCCCAAGGGGCCGATGCTCAGAACCAAACACAGGCGCTAGAGGTGATTAGCGCCAGACTAGCACCCGCATTAGTGAGGACAGAATGCTCAAAGGCACTGGAGACAACGTGCACACCAAAGATTAGTGCAAATAGCATGCTAATGTAGTCAAACGGTTGTTAAGAAGTCTTTTCCTATTCCCGCCTGATGCTCAGCGCACAAAACAAAGCCACCAAAATAACGCCAGATCGGAGCAGGCGTTACGGTGTTTGAAGAGAGGATTTCTCATGATTCTTTCTTTAAAAATCTGTCAGTTTTTTATATTTGTGATCCGCTTTGAAATCATTGGGTATTAGCGGAATACAAGAACAGAGTGTAATGTAATATAATCATTTAGAAGCAGAAAGAAGCCCATGCAATCCTTAAGCGATGGCAGTGAGAATCGAATGTGTAAGAGTTGGCGCAAACCCAAAAGTAAAAGCACACATTGGTGCCCGTTTCCTGTGTTTAAATATAAGCCTTCCAAGTAAAAAAAAAAAAAACTAAAAAACAAACACATTTGAAGGCGCAGAAGAGAGACACCAACATGTGCTTCACTTTCGAGTCTGCCTGGCGCATCCACACAGGAGCTTATCATAAAATTCTTCTGCGCATGCGCTAAGCAAGATTCCCCTTTCACTTTTATAGCATGCATATAAATTAAATATCATTTTCTTGGAGCATTGGTGAGCTAGGTTTCTGTGCTGTTGGCTTACCGGAGTTCTGAACATCGGCCCACAAGTGTCAGAGCTTCTTCTTTTATCGTGATCACTGATAAGATAAGTGGGGAACCCAGGGAGGCCACTTAGATGGAGCCCTTCTCTTACCGATCCCTTAGCAAGTCGGTAAAAAACGGGCATGCATGAAGGAAATCGCATGCAAATGAGCAGCTCGCTGTCAGCTCATTTGCACACGATTCCCATCCTAAGGAGGGGAAGCCAGTCGGCCAGCTGAGCATGCACAGAGCAACCAAGCGTTATGCTGGCTGCTCTGCGCATACTAAAGACAGCTTCATACACGTCCTTCACTCAAAAAAAAAAAAAAAAAAAAAAAAGGCGTCCCTGACGAACACGGACGTTTTTTTTCTTCAGATTTTGTGATGGGCCTCCTTCTCTTGGACGTGTTTTTCTTATGTGCCCGAAATGACCACGCCGGAGAGAAATTGGGTATCGGGACATGCAAGCCTTTCAAATATGCCCCTCCATGTCTCTCTCAGCCAATCACAGCGCGTTTAGCTGTCACTGGTGTCAGCTAAACGCGCTGTGATTGTCTGAGACCTGGAGGGGCATAATCGAAAGGGACGTCCAAATAGTTTTGATTTGGACGTCCTCGCACGTCCCGATTCCCAATTCTCGGTGGTCATTTCAGGCATGTAAGAACAACACGTCCAAGAGAAGGACAGCCATCACAAAATCTGAAGGGAAAAACGTCCAAATGCTCGTCGGGGGGGGGGGGGGCGTCCTTTTTTTTTTTTTTTTGAGTGAAGGACATCCAGGTATTAGGCATTTGAAAGGACGTCCCTGACGAGCACATGGATGTGTTTTTTTTCTTTCGATTTTTGCAATGGGCATCCTCCTCTGGATGGGTCCCACGCAGTCCCAACGAGAGGTGTAGACCTCCCGTTAGGTTTTCCACGGTGCATGGGGTCGGAAAACGGCTGTGCATCTGCCTTGCATGCGCATTATAATACTAATTAGCTCATTATAATAACCTGTAGATCATTTGCATTCCCTTTTCGTTCGCTGCTACCGTGACAGGAAAATGGCTCGGAGAGAACTCTTTTGTGCATGTCTTGTTTTACTAATTGCTCGCTAGACTGGCTAGAACTGGTTTAAAAACCACGTTGCTGGCTCGTTCAGTTTAGTGCATCTGGCCCTTCATTATTACCTAGGACTCGCCACGGCCTCCCCCCTCAGTCACTTTCTTTCACATTCACAAAGTATCTGACACCCTATTTTCCACACTTTGAAGAGCAGCTTAACCTGACAAACATATCTAAGATGCAAGACAAATCCAGAAATGCCAGATGAAACATTTGCAAATTGTGAATAAAAAAATTCCCACCCTAAAAGTAAATACCACACACTGAACAAGAGGCAGCACCCAGAAAAGTGAACCCTGTGCTCATTTAAGACATATATTGGCTTAATCCATCAGCAGAAGGGAGAAGGACTATCTTGTACTGAAACAGGTAAGTAGTGCTATAAAACATAGTAGCTGCCAGCAGAAACAACCGGACCATTCAGCCTGCTCAGCTACTCCTGTATCACTGTAAGGATATATCCCGGCTGTCAGCCACACAGTATGACCACTTGTAAGCATCTCTCGTTATTCAGGCCCATTTCTGCTGTCATCCTCTTCTGTAAGGAATGCACAAATTCCCCACTTAAGCTGCGTGCGCTAATCCAGTTGTATTCTGGATTTGCACATGCAAATTAGTTAAGTCAATCGGCGCTGATAACTGACACTAATTAGAATTTAACCACAGAACTGTAAGCGTATTCTACAACGTGTTGCTCGTAAATTCTAAGCTGAAAAGGGGATGTGGCTATGGACATGGAATGGGCGGATCGTGGGCATTTCTAAAAATCTACGCGTGTGATTATAGAATACACAATTTAGGTGTCAACATTTACACCAAGTTTTACTTGGCTTAACTACCTGCGACTACATTTAGTCGCTTGGATGGGTACTCGGCACACTCTATAAACCACGTGGAAATTTAGGCATACTTTATAGAATACACCTAGGCATATTTTGTTTTGGTGCGATATATACAATCTAATCTTTAGTTCACACCCAGCACTCTCCCTTCCTATATATACACCACAAAGCTTTGTGCTATGATCAAAAACAGTTATTAATACTCTGTGGCTGTTTCCTGGTCTGGGAAGCAGGTAAAGCACATCTTCACGGGGTGTTGGTACAAACAGGCAACGTAAGAGAAGAGGCCAAACTATGAAGTGACAGGAGCTGTTAGAGCAAACAGCATGTTTACAGAATCAACGTGAGGTCAATCAGGATACAACTATTTATAAGTAATCTAATTTAAACTATGCTTCTATACCGTGGTTTACATAAGTAAAACAGTCATAACTGAAGATACAATAAAATAAATCCTCAACATCTCTAGATAACCGTGCAAAACCTATAGCAGAATATGCAAAAATTACAAGGTATACATTAATTATATAGAAAACTGTCCTAAATTACATAAGAACATTCAAGAATATCAAAAATAGAGATCCATATTAACAATGCAAAACCAGGTCTTTAATACCTTTCTAAAACGTAAACGACCATAAGATAGTCTAAGATAACAGGAAGATCATTCCAGAATTTAGTCCCAACAAAAGAGAAAGAGGACTGAAAAATTCTCATATACCTCACCGATCTGGGAGAGGGAAGCAAAAAAACATTTTTGTAGTTGCATTTTACTAACCTGATGGAGAATAGTGAGCAGGGATAGAATATACCAAGGAGCAGAGCCACATAGTATTTTAAATATGATAGAACAAACTTTGAAATAAACCCTTGCTTGGATAGGCAACTAATGTGCTCTACTTAACAGAGGGGTAACCCATCGAATTACTTAGCGGAGTAAACCAGCCAAAATCGCCACATTCTGCAGCATTTGCTCCTTCTTCAAAATTGTTTGTGAACATCCAGCTAACAGAATGTTACAATCAAACATATCCTGTTTCCCCTAAAGTAAGACATCCCCCGAAAATAAGACCTAGTAGAGGTTTTCCTGAATTGGTAGACGGAGGGCGGGCGGGCCAACCCCGATGTTTCCCCGAAAAATAAGACAGCCCCTGAAAATAAGACCTAGCACATTTTGGGGGGCAAAAATTAATATAAGACAGTGTCTTATTTTCGGGGAAACACGGTATAAAAGGCAAGTGTCGTACTCACTCGCAAATGCGCAGTAGAGACTTCCCTCTCTGCCCCGCCCCTGCATCAATACGTGATGAGGGGGGCGGGACAGAGCAGGAAGTCTCTACTGCACATGCCGCAGACGTACTCGCAACCGCTCCGCCCTCCTCCCCCCACACCCCCCCGAGGTCACTGCTACCCGCTCGCCGGCCCCACCGCCCCTCCACCCGGCCCGAACACTGTCTTTCTTATTGAACTTACATCGCACCACGCAGGCGCAGCAGGCACATCAGCAAAGCTGCCGTCGGGACGGGCTTCCTTCTCTGCCTGTGTGCCGCCCTCGTGTGATGTAACGCGGCGAGGGCGGGACACAGGCAGAGAAGGAAGCTCGTCCCAACGGCAGCTTTGCTGATGTGCCTGCTGCGTCTGCGTGGTGCGATGTAAGTTCAATAACAGACAGTGCTCGGGCCGGGGGGGGGGCATCGGAACCCCCCAATTCCAAAACGAGCCCGTTTACACGGGCTCAACGGCTAGTAAGTACATAAGTAATGCCACACTGGGAAAAGACCAAGGGCCCATCAAGCCCAGCATCCTGTCCACGACAGCGGCCAATCCAGGCCAAGGGCACCTGGCAAGCTTCCCAAACGTACAAACATTCTATACATGTTATTCCTGGAATTGTGGATTTTTCCCAAGTCCATTTATTAGTGGTTTATGGACTCGTTCTTTAGGAAACCGTCTAACCCCTTTTTAAACTCTGCCAAGCTAATCGCCTTCACCACATTCTCTGGCAACGAATTCCAGAGTTTAATTATGCATTGGGTGAAGAAAACTTTTCTCCGATTTGTTTTAAATTTACTACACTGTAGTTTCATCGCATGCCCCCTAGTCCTAGTATTTTTGGAAAGCGTGAACAGACGCTTCACATCCACCTGTTCCACTCCACTCAATATTTTATATACCTCTGTCATGTCTCCCCTCAGCCGTCTCTTCTCCAAGCTGAAAAGCCCTAGCCTCCTTAGTCTTTCTTCACAGGGAAGTCATCCCATCCCCGCTATCATTTTAGTCGCCCTTCGCTGCACCTTTTCCAATTCTAGTCTAGTTGACTCAGGATTAAGGCCTGGACCATCAATTAGAACGGTAGAGATTCAAAACAATGCCTGGTCCTTCTTAACCTTTTTCAAGTAAAGAAAACTTTTTTTTATCCCCCGTTAACTGAGCCACCTGTTTTTCAAATAAACAAGTGTAGTATCTAACATTATTTCCAAAATTTTTAATTCTGACTCTACTGGGAACCTAACCTTCTCTATAATTATCATTTGACATGTAACCGACTGTTGTAGATTAGAAGCAATGAAAAAAAAATTGTGTTTTGTCTACATTCAGTTATGTTTAGAGTAGAAACGTCAGCTGGACCTATTAGGTACCGAACAGAATTTTTACTAAAGAAAACCAACAGGGATTATTTTGAGATTGGGAATAGGGTGGGGAAACCACTGGTATGGCAATTTATGCAGAAAAGAACACCACCGCCTCTGCCACTTTGTACCTTGAATGCCAAAGAACTGACTTTAGTAAACAGCTGGTTCAGAACATAGCCTTGGTCTTGCCTGGCTTGTCAGTAAATTAAAAGGAGAGTGGGAAAGGATGCTTACTGGCCTCCTAGATGATTCTGGTTCCAACTACTTTTTTTATGTATAGGAGTTATCCATGTTCTGGGTACACATTTGGGGACCACCTAGGCCAGAGGTCCTCAAATCCAGTCTGTGAGGTCCACAACCCAGCCTGGATTTCAGGATTTCCACAATGAATATGCACGACGTCTATTTGCATGCAACAGATCTCAAACATATTGACTGTGGAAATCCTGAAAACCAGGATAGACTGCGGCAGTGGCGTAGCCAGACGGCCAATTTTGGGTGGGCCTGAGCCCAAAGTGGGTGGGCACAAAATTTTCTCTCTGTCTCAGCCCCCTTCCTCCCTGCACTCTCCTCATCTCCCCTGGCACCTCCCCATTCAAAATATAATTGAGCTCATAAAGATCCCCAAGCTCTGTCAGCTGAAAACTTCCTTTGAAGACAGCCACAAATCCCTTTTACCAAACTTGGCAGGCAGCAATAGCAACAATGCCTTGAGTCACCGATGCTGGCACCCCATGCATGCTTAGTTATCGGTGGCTCAAGGATGTTGCCGCCATCTGCCAAGCTTAGTAGAAGGGAGTTTTAGCTGCTTTTAGAGGAGGTCCTCAGCTGATGTAGGTTAGGGATCCCCACCAGCTACAGCAAGGGTCGGGACTAGTGTTAGACATGCTAGGGCCCAGACTCTCACCAAATACAGAACAAGGGATCACAAATTAGAAATAAAAATATGTAGACAAAAATTGAACTCGGAACCTCGGCATGTTACAGTGGAGAAATAAAATCAGGAATATATATTTTTTTTTCTACTGAACACAATAAAATAATATCCGCTGTGCACATTTCTCAACCTAACAAATTTCAGTTAATAAATTCAAAATAAAATGTCTTTCCTACCTTTGTTGTCTGGTCATTTTATTTTTCCATTATGTTGGTTCAAATTTCTCTTTTCCACTTTCCTGTCTTTCTGTTAATTCTCCTTCAAGCAGCTGCTATTCATTTGTCTTTTCTCCACTCTCATTCCATTCCCTCACTACACTGACATATTGATGTTTGTTTCATTTTAGCTCTTTCCTATCTTCCTGCTCTCTGTCCACTCAAATTTCATCTTCTAATCCTTTTCCTTTTTCCTTTTCAGATACCTGATTTCCATCTCCTTCTTTCACCCACTAGCTCTTCTATTCCCCATCTCACTCCTTCTCCAGCCTTCATCTTCAATCTACTCCCCGTAATCACTATCATCCTCTCGTTCATTTCCTTACCACCCCCTTGGCCTTCCACATGGTTCCACCGTCCCAGTGTCTGCCTCCTTCCAACCCTTCTAGTCCAGCAACTGCTCCCTCTTTCTCCTCTCTCCACCCTCTATCCCCTCCTAGCATCTTGCTGTCCTTTCTCTTTCCTCTTGCCCCTTCCCCCAGGGGCCAGCATTTCTCCCTCACTGTCTTCTACCCGTGGATCCTACATCTCCCTCCTTCTTCCCCCTCCTCTGCCCTCATGGTCAACATTGTTCCCTCTTCTCCTCTTCTCTCTCACCCTTGCATCCCAAGTCTAACATCTGTTTCCCCCCTTGCAGCATCTCTTCCACCACCATGAAACATTTCTCCTTCATCCCTCTCTCCCCTGTGCAGTACATTTTCCTCCCCTCCCTCCCAGGTCCAACATTTCTCCTTCTTTTGTCATTCATCCCTCCTTCCCTCCCCACCCTACCCTACATCCAGCAATTATCCCTCTCTCTCCCCAATAATGATCCCATTTCTTCTACTCTCCCATGCATGTCTCCCTCTCCTACACCCCCCTGCATCTCTCCCTCCCCTCCCTAACAATTTCCCTCACTCCTACACCCCCTGTGTAGCATCTCTTTTCTTTCCCTCCCCTCCACTCCAACGCCCAAGCAGCCCAACAATTTTATCCTCGCCAACCCCCCCCCCCCCCCCTCCATGCAGCACCAGGAGCATCACGGCACCGTAGCACGTTTCAAAGGGTTGCTGGCAGCATGTAAGAGAGAATTGCTGCAGTGTTGCTGATGACCCAGAAGCCTTCCCTCTGTTGCGCGGATTTCAGGTCAGATTCAGCCAGCAGCAGTGATTCTTACACGCTGCCAGCAACCCTTTGAACCGGCGCAGCAGAAGAAGGAAGGCAGCTTCGGTCCCTGCATTTTTTTTCTTCGATCGTCGCCGGCAGCGCTGCCATTCACACAGGCAGCTTCGCTCCCTTCTGCCGCGTCCATCCGGCCCATTCTGATGCACTTCCTGTGTACGTAGGGCCAGATGGACGCAGCAAAGGGGGGCGGAGCTGCCTGTGTGAATGGCAGCGCTGCCGGCGACGATCGAAGAAAAGAATGCAGCGCTGGCGGGGAGGAGAACAAATTTCCGCGAGCGACGCGGGCGGGCCTGGACGGAAAGTGGGTGGGCCTGGGCCCACCCGTGGCTACGCCCCTGGACTGCGGACCTCGAGGACTGGATTGTGTCCGATGATCTCAAGGTGGCAAAACGGGTAGAAAAGGCGATGATCAAAGCCAGAAGGATGCTCGGGTGCGTAGGGAGAAGGATGACCAGAAGGGGGAAAAAAAAGGAAGAGGTGATAGTACCCTTGTATAGGTCTCTGGTAAGGCCCCATTTAGAATACTGTGTGCAATTCTGGAGACCACATCTATGAAGAGATAAAAACAGGATAGAGCTAGTCCACAGGGCAGATACTAAAACAGTCCGTGGTCTCTGTTGTAAAGCATATGGGGAGACAGACTTAAGGCTCTGGAGAGAGGGGATACGATAGAAATTTAAATACCTCTGTGGCATTAATATACAGGAGGTGAGCCTCTTTCAAATGAAGGAAATGAGCTCTGGAATAAAAGGGCATAGGAGGAAGTTACGAGGTTATAGGCTCAGGAGTAATCTAAGGAAATACTTTTTCACAGAAAGGGTGGTGGACACGTGGAATCACTTCCTGGTGGAAGTGATGGAGAGGAGGACTGTGTCTGAATTTAAGAAAACATGGGATCTCTTAGGGAGAGGAGGAGATAGTGGTTGCTGTAGATAGGCAGACTGGATGAGCCATTTGGTTCTTATCTGCCATCATGTTTCTATAAAATATTCTATGATACTGTTGTGATGAAAGAGTGTCTTAGTAACCTATCGTGGACATTTTACTGGCAAGAAGGATATAAATGTCATAAAGTGATGCCTGTGCAAGCAGAGCCCACTGAAGGCACCGACACTTTGCTTTCTGCTTTGAAAAAGGAAAATGTGCCAGTTGCTGGCTGAGCAGACTGAAGTAGGTCACTGAAACCCGCAGATTTCACGCAGTAGATAAAACGCTCTTAAAATATTCTGTACTCTGCCTCCTGCTGCTGCTGGATAAGTGTTTGGTGCCTGCGCTCTCAGTACAGGAAACAACAAAGGAGGATTCTTGTCCCCCTTTTCATGTCACATTTTTCAATTTTTGAGCAAAGCTTGAAATTAAAACAATTCAATCTGCTTGCCATTTTGGGCAAGTAGCCAGATGTGTTAACTTTCTCTTGCTTGTCACTCATATCCCATTCCATGGTACTGTGGTTAGAGTAACCCTATGTAATATTTGTCTTGCAAACACTGATAAAAACATCCTTTCTCCTGGTCTTTTCCATTTCACCTGATTAAGATTTGCAGAGTGGGTATATGACTGACTTGACTTCTCTACCTAACTGCTCTATTAACATGCCAATGGCTGGGAATGTTTGAATAGCAACTCTGGTTCAACAACACAAGCCAGGGAATGTAAGGCCTGTTTTATCATTTTGAAATCCTAGTGAGGAATTCAAATTTAAGGACCACTTGCTTGTCTGTTCTACTTTCATCCTAGAGTATGTTATTAAGAGGAGTGATGACCTTCATGTAATACTTGATCACCCATCCGTACCACTGGATTTCTACCGTGAATGTCCCCTCTGAAAAGGCTGCAGCTTTGCAGCTGTCATCCACACAATCTGAAGCTATTCTCCACCTTGCACAACCTGGCTGACCGAACATTCACACATCTCTGTTCTTTAACATGCAGCTGAAGGCTGAAAATCCACACCCCCTAAAACTACTTCTCAAGTGACACTTACCACCCTGTAAAACTGCTGAGCTCAAAAACTACCCACCCACAAGAGACCATTCTTCAAACTACCCAAACCCAAAACTAACCTCCACAATGTAGTCTGCTGCAAGTGCCGCCCCCACCATCCCACGAAGTTTCACTACTCCTCCTCTTGCAATTGCCCCACCCCTAACAAAATATATTCTTGCTTCACCACCCTGCAAACTAACCTCATCCCCCAAAACTAGGCCTCTGAAACTGCCCCACCAGTTCCAAACTACCTCCTGTATCTGCCCCACCACCTCACAAACTGGTCCTACTCCCAAAATCACCCCTTCTGCAACTGCATCAACCAGCACATCTATTCTCCTACAAACTTCCCCAGCTACCCCCCCCCAACACAATAGCTCCCAGATTCTATATAGGGCAACTTGAGTTGCGCACACAAATCCAGTCATATTCTGATAATAGAACTTAATTACGTACACAGTGCTGCACAAACATAGAAGACAGACCCTGCTCAAAGAGCTTACAATCTAATAGACAAAAATAAAGTAAGCAAATCAAATCAATTATTGTGTACAGGCAGGAGGAGGGTAGGTGGAGGCAGGTGGTTACAAGTGGTTAGGAGTCAAAAGCAATGTTAAAGAGGTGGGCTTTCAGTCTAGATTTAAAGGTGGCCAAGGATGGGGCAAGACATAGGGGCTCAGGAAGTTTATTCCAGGCGTAGGGTGCAGCGAGACAGAAGGCGCGAAGTCTGGAGTTGGCAGTAGTGGAGAAGGGAACAGATAAGAAGGATTTATCCATGGAGCGGAGTGCATAGGAAGGGGTGTAGGGAAGGACGAGTGTGGAGAGATACTGGGAAGCAGCAGAGTGAGTACATTTATAGGTTAGTAGAAGAAGTTTGAACAGGATGCGAAAACGGATAGGGAGCCAGTGAAGCGACTTTCTGTACAGAGAAAACTAGTGCCTGTTTGAACAACTAAAATAAATCCCAATAAAAACAAGGTTTTCCAACCCATATTGAAATAACACACTATTTTATCCCATTCTGAAATAAAATGAGAAAAAAAAAATCATTTTTAGACCTCATCCTGAATGTTTACCAAGTTAACAATTTCTACTTCAGAATTTCACCTTAAAAAAAAAAAAAAGAACAAAAAGAAAGAGAGTGTGACACGAATGGCAGAAGAATCCAGGAAAGAGCAAAATTTTCAACATGCACTAAGCACTGATACGGGGGGGGGGGGGGGGGGGGGGGGGGTGAAAGGAGTTTCAGCAGTACCTTTTGGGGAAGTCTTACGGTTACTTAGGCTCAATAAACACAACAGGGTCAAATAAAACACATGCATTTAGTACATGATACTTACAGGCTGGTCACAAAAAAATAAAAGTAGCACAAATGCACATAATTCGTCTGTGGATACACCCAAGGTACAAAATAAGTACCTGTATATAATAATATGTAAACCGCTTTGATTACAACCACAGAAAGGCGCATATCAAATCGCATCTCCTTTCCCCCAATTCAAATCAGTTTTCAAATGTTTGGCTTTTAATTTAAAACCTCCTCTTGCCTTAGCTAATGTTCCGTGTTTACACTACTTCTCTTTCCAACTGCTGCTCAAAACGAAACCGCTTTTACACTTCAGCTAGGGTCAGCCATTTCTCCATAGATACAAAATGGGAAAACCCCTTTGGTACTCGGGAGCCACATGCGCTAGCAAGGGTATTCCAACCTCAGAACCTGTCACAGATTGGTTCCAGCAAGAAGGACAACAACGCTCTCAACCTCTTTCCGGCCCCCAAAAATGCAGATCCGATCGTGCACCCATTAACAACATGCATGCTAGAGATGCAAACGAGCAGTTCACCTGGAAGGATTTCGGGGAATTCCCAGTTAAAGCAGAAACAAATATTCCAACCTCCCATTTGTACCACGTCAAGACGCCAGTGGGCTTCTTCCGAGCCGCTGCTATTATACAAAGAGCCCGGAATCCGCTTATCTAGACACAGAGGGTCCCCCCCTCCCCCTCGCAATCACAACAGAAGCACGAGCGAGAACACCTACCGATCCGTTTCATTCTGCTCCTGAGATGCAAAAACAGCAAGCGGATTCCTCTCCTACAACACCCACCTCGGATCCTCCAAGCGACAGCCACGCGGAGGCTGAAAAGGCCGCTTTCGCCATCTGTCAGCCCAGTGATGAGCAGAGGCTTTTCTTCAATTCGATTTGGACAAGCTGGAGAAAGAAGAGGGGGCCCATCAGGCTGCCTGCGGTGGCGCTCATTTAAATCGTGGACAGGTTGGGGCAGGGCGGGGCCTGGGACACAACCCTCTTGCCACCTACATCGAGTCTATGATCGACCCTAGTACAGGTGTTAGAAACACATCCGCTCCTTAGCAGTTTTATTCATTCTCACAGGGGGGCAGTGTCTGGGTTTTCCACTACTATATAGTGCTTCATCCCTCCATGAGGTAACTAACCCACAGCACTTTATTTTATATGATGAAGGCTCTTTTCACCTATTTGCATTTTGCTTCAATTGTAACTAGTATTGGGGTGAAAACTCTTGCCTCCTACCCAAAGGTTTCAGTCATTCTATTTTCTGCACTAGGTAAGCACAGTTTTCAGGTCTCTCAAGACTTCTCATATTCTATGGAAAAGTGGTCCAGGGCTGCCTCCTGTCCTACACGTCTCCCAACTGATCACTGAGATCCGAAAGGTGTGCCGTGCACGTTTCTTGGTTATAATCACCGGCATAGTTGCAGAGTCTCCTCTCCCTTCACTCTATCTCAGTTGATAACACCCTCATCGTCCCCGTCTCATCTGCCCGCAACCTCGGTGTCATCTTCGACTCCTCCCTCTCCTTCTCTGCGCATATCCAGCAGATAGCCAAGACCTGTCGCTTCTTCCTCTATAACATTAGCAAAATTCGCCCCTTCCTCTCCGAGCGCACCACCCAAACTCTCACCCACTGTCTCATTACCTCTTGCCTTGACTACCGCAACCTACTCCTCACCGGCCTCCCACTTAGCCATCTATCCCCCCTTCAGTCCATCCAGAACTGTGCCGCACGTCTTATCTTCCGCCTTAACCAATATACTCATATCACCCCTCTCCTCAAGTCACTTCACTGGCTTCCGATCAGATACCGCATACAGTTCAAGCTTCTCCTACTCACCTACAAATGCTCTCGATCTGCAGCCCCTCCTTACCTCTCTACCCTCATCTCCCCTTACGTCCCTACCCGTAACCTCCGCTCTCAATACAAATCCCTCCTTTCAGTACCCTTCTCCACCACCGCCAACTCTAGGCTTTGCCCTTTCTGCCTCGCCTCACCCCATGCTTGGAATAAACTCCCTGAGCCCATACACCAGGCCCCCTCCCTACCCATCTTCAAGTCATTGCTCAAAGCCCACCTCTTCAATGTCGCCTTCGGCACCTAATCACTACACCTCTTCTCAGGAAACTCAACTACCCCAACTTGACATTTTGTCCTTTAGATTGTAAGCTCTTCTGAGCAGGGACCGTCCTTATTTGTTAATTTGTACAGCGCTGCGTAACCCTAGTAGCGCTCTAGAAATGTTAAGTAGTAGTAGTAGTCCCCAGGACACACCAAACCAGCCTGCCCCCCTCCCCCAAGATATCCATAAAGAACAAGCATGAGACAAACCTGCATGCAATTCCATCTCACTATGAACATCCCGAAAACCTGACCGGTTTGGTGTGTTACAAGGACTGGGCTAAGAATCTCTGCACCATCACATAAGAACTGCCATACTGGGTCAGGCTCATCTAGCCTAGAATCTTGTTTCCAACAGTGGGTTAATTTTGTTTACACCACAAAAGTAATAAACCTCACATCTACGCCCAAGACACATTGAATATGATGTAAATATCTCAAATTTGCATTTCTATTGACTTTCTGCCACTTGTTCTTGGTTTCTGACTGGATCTTTTGATACCCGAGGGTCTTGTTCCTATTCTGCATACTGTGGACTCCTTTAACAAAGCTGCGCTACCATTAGCCACACACTGAATGCTAGAAGCCCATGGGAATAGAATGGGCTTCCTCAAATTTGCACGCTGCTCATTGGTAGCACAGCTTGGTAAAAGTAGCCCTTTATTTGTAATTTTCTTATGCATAATCCCCAGTCCCCCCCCCCCCCCCCCCCCAAGCCGTTTCTTTGTCCAGATTCCACCTTCAGCTCTCTCTTAGCTTGTATCCCTTCCCTTTCTCGAGTACGTTCAGCACTAGCTTTCTCTGTCCCTTCTCTGGGGTAAATACCTCCTGTTTTCTCCCCCTGTCCCATTCCTTGGATACCATCTAGCACAGTGATCCAAATGAGCTAAAGAACAGCTATCAAATATCCTCTCATATAGGGCCACAACAGCTGCAAAACTACTGACTAGTGTATTTCTATCTAGATTGTAAGCTCTTTGAGCAAGGACTGTTTTTTTGTGTGTGGTGTACAGTGCTGCGTATGCCTTGTAGGGTTATAGAAATGATAAGTAGTAGTATTTCAAAGACATCCATTCCCACCAGCCCATTTTGAAACTTTTAATTAGGGGTATCCTCAGGACGGTGGACATTTCCAAATGCATGATTTTCATTTATTGAGAAATGCCTTGTCCTTCAACTATAAGGCTCCCCCCCCCCCCCCCCCCCCCCCCCCCACTCCTTTCCTCTTTCTGTTGTGAACTTGGGTAGAGAGTAGCAGAAAAAAAACTCCAGAAAGATGATCGGAAGGAGGCAGTCATCGGCCCCACCAAGTCTTGAATTGCAACACTGCTCTGGCAGCTCTTTGCCTTCCACAGTTCTTTCTCCCCACCCCTCTGCCTACATTTTCTCTGTTTAATGTACTGTGGGCTTTGGGCTCCCTGTAGACTGCAACTTCCTTCCCCAATAACCTCAACCATGTTCAAGTTCTGGAGCTTAATCTCCTGGCCACCATGGAGCTTTCTGCTGGCCTTTGCTCTATAATATGTGTATGGATGGACAGACAGGCTGGCCCTCTTCAATAGCCACTATTACTACAGCAAAACACAAAATAAGTGGAGAAAGCTTGCAGAATAAATCAGTTTGGTCAAATATTCCCAGAATCAATGCGTGTTCATAGAGCTTCAAAGCTGAATCCCTTTCCTAAGGACCCAGGTGGCTGTCACATCTACCTTTTATAGTGATAAGGTAAGCCTGCTGCATTCAACATGGTAACAAGCCTGAGAGTACCCTTCTGGGCTCTGGGGGGAATGCTAAATAGTAGTAGTAGTAGTAGCACTCCTTCCTGTTCCTAGCCTGTGCTCAGAGGAGGATTCATAGGTGGTGTTGGTCAACTCCTCTTCATGCAAGTTTGAATCCACAATATTCTACATGGCCATGACTCGTCTGATGGCCATGGAGGTTATTGGGGTGGAGGTAGGTCCACCTCAGATTCTTATTTCTTGGGGTTGGGTGGCCTTGAAGCCACCCTCTGATCTGGTTTATGCTGCGTTTGTATTTATTTACTGTCACAGTGGCAGAAAACCTAAATCCTGGCTGATGGGAAGAAGGGAAGAGGCAGAGCTGGGGTTGTCTCCTGGAGCAGTTGGAGCGCTGTAGGAACTGCCCCAGTTGGGACATGACAAACAAGAGCTAGATTCATTAGCGGTGGTCCACTGGGCTGCCTGAAGTATTGAAGGTGGCCTACTGCTGAGTAGTGGCTGGGACTCGCAAGCGCTGGGGGAAGGAAGGAGGTTTGGTAGTGTATTGTCATTTGGTGGATAGTATTGTTTATTTGTGATCCATTTTGGTCCAGGTGGAATATAAATAAACCATATCTATGTGTACTCATTGTATTGGTTGTTATTCTGGGAGGGATGTTTGCAAGTCCCACCTGCCTATGGTATTTCCAGTCTCCATTTTTTTCCCCCGCCAAGTACAAAATTGGTTCTGTGTTTGAACTTACATGTGTGTGCAGGGACTTCTTTTAAATTCCTATACCAATGATTCAGAAAGGATCCAACACTCCAAAAGCTGAGTTCAGTTACTTAGGTTATGTAAACAAAAGGTGCAAAATGTTCTGTAAAATAATGTCAACAAAAGTCTGCAAAACCTGTCAACATATCCAAGCATACCATTTAACTAATGCTATTTCATTCTTAGTTGTGAAAAATTTCTGCAGCCAAGCAAAGGGTTTCCATTCGGACTGATCCCTTAAATTTCTGATGCCGAGAGTGAGACATTATTTGGAATTACTGAATAAATACAACTAAGGTTGCAATTAACCAACCAACATTTCAAGGCATTCACAGGAATGTACAAGTATCCAAAATGGTTTTGCTGATGAAAACCAAATATTATATACTTTAAGAACTAGACAGAAAAAAGGGGTTTGGAACAAAATTGCCCATGTTACTAAGACAAAGTCTATTGTTTTGCATGCATCAATTGTGTGGCCAGGCCCAGAAGGACAGCCTTCTTTCCCCCTCCCTAAACCCAAGGATGATTTAATATAGTAGATTGCACAACAGTGGCAAAGTTCAACATTTTTTTTATATATATAGCTTTTATTGGCAATCATCAACCTTACAACATTTTTCCATTCCAAAACCATAAAGCCCAAAGTACAATAAGCAAAAACCACACACACCCTTCCTATCCCATGAATTAAACAATTCCCCCTCCTTCTCCACTCAAAATTACATAAGTACATAAGTACATAAGTAGTGCCATACTGGGAAAGACCAAAGGTCCATCTAGCCCAGCATCCTGTCACCGACAGTGGCCAATCCAGGTCAAGGGCACCTGGCACGCTCCCCAAACGTAAAAACATTCCAGACAAGTTATACCTAAAAATGCGGAATTTTTCCAAGTCCATTTAATAGCGGTCTATGGACTTGTCCTTTAGGAATCTATCTAACCCCTTTTTAAACTCCGTCAAGCTAACCGCCCGTACCACGTTCTCCGGCAACGAATTCCAGAGTCTAATTACACGTTGGGTGAAGAAAAATTTTCTCCGATTCGTTTTAAATTTACCACACTGTAGCTTCAACTCATGCCCTCTAGTCCTAGTATTTTTGGATAGCGTGAACAGTCGCTTCACATCCACCCGATCCATTCCACTCATTATTTTATACACTTCTATCATATCTCCCCTCAGCCGTCTCTTCTCCAAGCTGAAAAGCCCTAGCCTTCTCAGCCTCTCTTCATAGGAAAGTCGTCCCATCCCCACTATCATTTTCGTCGCCCTTCGCTGTACCTTTTCCAATTCTACTATATCTTTTTTGAGATACGGAGACCAGTACTGAACACAATACTCCAGGTGCGGTCGCACCATGGAGCGATACAACGGCATTATAACATCCGCACACCTGGACTCCATACCCTTCCTAATAACACCCAACATTCTATTCGCTTTCCTAGCCGCAGCAGCACACTGAGCAGAAGGTTTCAGCGTATCATCGATTTTTGTTTAGCAAGTTTAGGGCCCTAGTTATTAAAATCTTTTGCTCACACACACAAAATGGGAGAAAACCTTTAGTAAACAGCCTCTCAGTTTGTTTCCATCTGATTAAATGAAGCTCTCATGCATATGCTGAGGAACAGAGACGTTAACTTGCTCAAAATGGCAGAGCTGGGAATCGGAGTTGAGAGACACAGGCAGATAAAGAGGCTTGGCAAAGGTTCAAAACAGAGAAGAGATTCAAAATCATATGCCCCAGAATTTTTTTGATCTGTGATTAATCGTCAGGAGATCTATAAACAAACATTCACTACAACAAATAAGGATAATCACTGCCCTATATCAGGAAAGGCAAACATGATAGAAAGGCTGTGTTATACACCTTAAGCTGACTACATCAGCTACATGGATACCTGAATGCGGAGTTCCACAGGGATCCCCCCTCTCACCGACATTATTCAACTTAATGATGATACCCTTAGCGAAACTACTATCAAACCAAAACCTTAACCCATACATATATGCAGACGACGTAACGATCTACATCCCATTCAAACAAGATTTAAAGGAAATTTCCAATGACATTAACCAAAGCCTACATATCATGAACACATGGGCGGACGCATTTCAGCTGAAACTTAACGCAGAAAAAACCCAATGCCTAATACTCACCTCACAACACAACACGAACAAATTCACCACCATTAACACACCAAAACTGAATCTTCCCATTTCGGACACCTTAAAAATTCTTGGAGTTACCATTGATCGACACCTAACACTCGAGTGTCACGCGAAAAACACAACCAAGAAGATGTTCCACTCAATGTGGAAATTAAAAAGAGTAAGACCTTTCTTCCCAAGGACTGTATTCCGCAACCTGGTACAATCAATGGTACTCGGTCATCTAGATTACTGCAATGCACTCTACGCTGGCTGCAAAGAGCAAATAATAAAGAAACTTCAGACAGCTCAGAACACTGCAGCTAGACTCATACTCGGTAAAACAAAATATGAAAGTGCTAAACCCCTACGAGAAAAGCTACACTGGCTCCCACTCAAAGATCGCATCATGTTCAAAATATGCACCCTAGTTCACAAAATCATTCACAGAGACGCCCCAGCCTACATGTCAGACCTGATAAACTTACCACCCAGGAATGCTAAAAAATCATCCCGCACATTCCTTAATCTTCACTTCCCCAACTGTAAAAGGCCTAAAATACAAACTAACGCATGCGTCAACCTTTTCCTACCTGAGCACACAATTCTGGAACGTGCTGCCGCGCAACTTAAAAACGCTCTATGAGGAGTGGAGGAGTGGCCTAGTGGTTAGAGTGGTGGACTTTGGTCCTGGGGAACTGAGGAACTCAGTTTGATTCCCACTTCAGGCACAGGCAGCTCCTTGTGACTCTGAGCAAGTCACTTAAACCTCCATTGCCCCATGTAAGCCGCATTAAGCCTGCCACGAGTGGGAAAGCGCGGGGTACAAATGTAACAAAAAAAAAAAAACTAACTTCCGTAAACTACTGAAGACCCATCTCTTTAACAAGGCATACCACAAAGATCAACAAATATGAACTCCTATACAAATACCCAGAACTGCCTTACAATATTTACTTGTTAAACTACTAGGGTGTTCTATCACTATCATGTTACCCAAGATCCTTCTGTAATACTAAATGTATATTTTCTTATATGTTTCCACTATCCATGATGTATTGTAAGCCACATTGAGACTGCAAAGAGGTGGGAAAATGTGGAATACAAATGCAATAAATAAATAAAATATAAATCAACAATATTCCAGACAAGTAACTTCTACTCCAGTGAATGTAAGAATGGAAAAGTTATGTGTCACCTGATATCTGATAATTTTCTTTCCTTTAGTCATACCAGACCAGTCCAGACCAATGGGTTGTGTTCCTCTAACAGATAGAGTTCTTGTGATTCACCCCTTAGGTGCTCAAAATCTTCCTGATGGCCAATATAAAAACTTCAAGACCAGGTAATTCAATCAGGTAAAATAATCTTACCAGTTAGTGAGGCATATACTCTACTAACATGCAGCTATTTCACAGAGTCTGGAAACGTGTTATATACAATAGATTAGGAAAAACAAGTAGAATCCATGATATCTGGAAAAAAAGAGCTTATAAGTAAAAGGATTCTGGATTGGTCTGATAGGACTAAAAAGGAAAGAAAGTTTATTTTATTTATAAACACAGCTTCTAGACCACTCTATCCCTAGCTCTACGTGGTTTACAAAAATATTCATAATCAAAATCAAAACAGTACATATAATAATATCCATCAATCAAAAGCAAAGTCATACATATAATACAACAAAAAACACACATTTAAAATGCAAAGAAAATAATCAATAATCAAAAATAAACAACAATCAACAGAATGCCTGTGAAAAAAAAATAAGCCTTAAACAATTTTCTAAATTGAAGATAACTCTCAACCTTTCGCAACTCAACAGGGAGACTGTTCCATAAATGTGCACCTTCAACATAGAAGATTTTTGATCTAATATCATCCAACAACATTTTATCAGCAGATCTTAGGCCCTGATGCTCAGAAGCAAATGTGGGCACTAGAGGCCATTAGAGCTGGACTAGCGCCTGTATTTGCTAGAGCCAAATGCTGAGAGTCAGTGAGCACATGAATCAATGAGCTCACTGGCTCCCAGCACAATGAGCATGCAGATGGTCCCATTCCCTATTCCTTCCCAATGCTCAGCAGACAGCGCGCCAAACAAGGGTGCTCTTTCTGTCATCAACCCTATGCCAGCTAGGAGCTGGCATTAGGGTTGTGCCGAGCCATGGAGAGAAACTGGGGAGACATGGAAAAGGGAGGCGAAGGAAAGGGGCGTCTGCAGGAAAAACGTTAAAAAAAAAAAACCTCAATAAACAATCAAATCTGGATTCTTCATCAGGAAAGAACAGTACTGCACATATTCTTGAAAAAGCAATTGGCAGCTATATTCTATTCTAAATCAAATTTTGTGAATTAAAAATAAACTGGTGTAAAGAACAGTTTAAAAATAAATTATATTTGATCATGATTTGTTGCTGAAAACAAATGGGGCCTTAGAAGTCCTTTCCAGTGGTACCTAATAGAGAGAACCAAGAGCAATATGAAGGGCTCAGGAAAGACAAAAAGGTATGGGGGAAGGATATGATTCCCATGATAACAAGGAATAGTAGGAAACAGCATTGATAGACCATGGAAGAGATGCACAGACCAAAAAACACACCCAACCGATGTTTTCCTTGAAATAGTCTTTGAAGGCAACAGCCATCTATGAAGGGAATATTTCAACTACAAAGAAGTTCTAGAGGAGTTGAATATCCAGAGAAGGAAATATAGGAAGAAAGCTATCAGAGGCTGAAAAAAACATTGTGCTTCCCTATCTACATCTATGACAACCACGGAAAATTAAGAAGCAGCCTCTGATGAGAATAAAAAAGGGAGACCAATGAGAATAGCTATTGGCTTTGCTAGTGTCAAAGAGTGCTCTATTCAGACATGAAAACCCAAATGTCATTGTAAAAGCAAGAAGAGGGCAGAAGGGCCAAGAGACACTTGGACAGGACAACCCAGTCTATTAGTCTGAGAAAAACCTCCACAATTTTAGAGACTTCCTGCAGTTGTATAACAGTGGTGGCTAATGCCAGTGCTATCAAGTTAGCTGTGCAAAACAGCTATACTGTAGAATCACACAAAGTAGGTTGCTTGTATAACCTGAGCCATATGAGCAACTGGCAAAACTGTACTAATTAGTTGTGCAGAGTAGATGAGGCACCTAGTCGGCTACCAAAACCAGCAAAGCCAAGTCTACTCAAAAAGCCATGTACTATAAATAAATGCATCAAGAAATGTTATATGCGTAGCCGCAGTAGCTAGAGCTATAGCCATGGCTGCCAAAACTGGAGACATCAACTCTCTTATAAGGAGCTCTATGTTATGAGGAAGCTAAGAAGTATTCGGAAATATTTGCCACAAGATTTGTTCAGATTAGGGGCACAATCACTGATTTCAGTAAATTGGATTACTGCAATATTGTTTACTTGGGTCTTTCGAAGCAACTATTGAGAGCATTTCAAACTATTCAAAATGTGGCTGTTTGCTGATTTTCTCTCAAAAAATCAGACAGAATTACACCATATTTTAATAAGCTGCATTGGCTTCCTATAGAAGCAAGGGTTTTATTTAAGTTAGATTGTTTATTATTCAAGAGTGTTTATGGCTTGATTCCCCAATATATTCGATTACAGGACAGCATTATATAATATACTCTCATTTTCATCTCTTTTCCCAGTCCTCGGGAGATTACTTCTAAGAAACGGTTCACTTGCTTGCTTGCATATCAGGTGGCTACTTTATGGAAGTCCCTTTCATTTAATCTAAGGCAATTGCCTAGCTATAATACCTTTAAGACTGTGATAGTCATCTCTACAGCAACTATAGATCAATTTTGTCACATCCTAGATTTATTTTGATCTGTCATCTTAATTATAATCCGCTATGAACTATCTGATTGGTATTAGCAGGCTATAAATGAACTGTAACTGCTACACCAGGAGTTACAGTCGGCAGCAATGACTGGTGCCATACAGGCAGCAGAATGATTGAGGTAGCTGTGATAACTAACAACACTCAGGTGGCCTCTGCAGCGATACATTTGCATGCACTATGATACAACATTAACTTGCCATAACTGACATATGAATGGATGCTGACTTTATGGTTACCACAGCCAATGACATGCAGTCAGCTGCTGACTGGGATGCCAAATAAATGTCCATCCGATGTACCACAGACAGCTGCAAAACCTGATGCCACATAGGCAGGTCTGAAACTGTACCATACACGCAGCTTCCATAATCGGGCCATACAGATAGCTGGTGCCATACCTGCTGCTGCAGCAGTTGCACATACATGGTGACAGAGTAGCCATGCTACACACTTGACTACTAGAACAGTGCTATATAATTAACTTGGAACACTAGTACATGTAGGTGACTGCTGAAGGTACAGAAGAAATTCAGCCATTTCAGCCACACAGCACAGCTGACTGTGCAACCGTATAAGACAGATGGTTGTTGAATTATGAAATATCAGTACTGTGCAACCCATGTGGTTGTTGGAGGCACAGAAATAAGCAGCTGCTTAAGCTGAGTAGCACCGGTGGTTGTTGCAACTATGGAACGAGCCAGTTATTGTAGGTAAGCAAACAGTGACTGTTGCAACTGCACAACAGAGGTGACGGTAGCAGGAGCAACACAGGTAGATAAGTACATAAGTATTGCCATACTGGGACAGACCAAAGGGCCATCAAGCCCAGTATCCTGTTTCCAACAGTGGCCAATCCAGGTCACAAATACCTGGCAAGATCCCCAAAATGTACAAAACATTTTATGCTGCTTATCCCAGAAATAGGGGATTTTTCCCAAGTCCAAGATGTTGCAGGACAGCTAGACCAACAACTGCCTTAGGAGAGCTATACAGATGGCTGGTGCTACGGGGGGAAAAGCCAGAGGAGTGCTGCCATCGTGCAACCAAGGCGGTCACCGCCGCTATTGCGCAATCCAGGCCCCTCCCTATCAGCTTTACCTATCATTGTGACTCAGTTACCACTAGCCTCTCTTTCTCATCCCCCCTCCCGAATTCTGTCTTTATCTAGGCTGTTTCTCTCTCACCGTCCCCCATCTGTCCTCCATCATTCTCTCACTCATCCCCAATTGTTCTCATGAGTCTGTCCTGTTTCTTTTTCATCCTTTCCTATGCCCAGCTGATCACCAGCAGTCTCAACCCCCTCACACCCCAGTTAACCAGCCTAACCCACGCTGATACACCCTCAGACCATAATTAGACACCCTCTTCCCCCTACTATTTACTATTGCTAATGTTGCTTTTGCACCAAGCGGCTGAATTCTCAGCAGCTTGAACCACATTGTGCAAAACAGCTTGTTGATAGCTCCTGTGTACTTCATTTTGGGTAATTTTTAAAGGCAAAGTATCCTGCATTCTTTCCCTTTGGAAATTACCCCATGGAAAATACATGCCCAAAATTACACCAGTACAAATTCGCTGGTTTATTCTACATGCATACAACTTCAAAGCCTATGCCAAACCTACCACTGGAAGAGCTTCCACTCAGGTTACAAACCTATGCATATATAGCGTGTATATCAAATAAACTTCCAATGTAATTGGGATCCAAAGATGAACCTTAGTGTCCTCACCCAAGACCTCAGCTATGCAACTCGATGGTAAATGTTTCACCCATCAAGAATTTACCCTCAACTGAGGGTGAGGACACAGGTTCATCTTTAGAGCCCAGTTACATTGAAAGTTTTTGATATTGATATTGCTGGAGATCTATTCATTTTGCCATTGCAATAGGAATATATAGCACGATAACCAACAGGTTCATAATTTAAGTCATAAAATCAGATCATAAAAATATGCAATCTGAAAGCCTAAATAAATAAAAAAGTTTTTAGAGAAAGTTACATCTTTCATGTCCCTCATAGAGTAGATACTTGCGAATCTGTGATCTGCCTCCAAATTTGGGCAACCCATACAGAATCTGCTCACGAACAAGGTCAAAGAGTCCTCTCAGTTCACATTAGACAGTATAGTTCACAAACTGATTGCACTATTATTTACAGTGTGTTAATTACTCTATGGAGACAAAGTGCACTTAAACATGCATTTTAGATGAAAGGATTTGACTAAATATCCCAACCCAGTTAAGCCAAGCCCAGTGCATCTCCAGGACTTCTTGTATTTCTGGGGGTTGGGGGGCCTGGAACCATGCAAATGCATGCCGAACAGGGTCTCCCCATTCCTCCCCAATGCCCTGGCAAACCCCAACACAAGTTCTGATTTGGCGTAGGGTTTGCAGTGGGAGCAGTGCCCTTATCTGGCACGCTGCCTGCTGAGCACTGGGGAGAAATTCTAATAAACCTGTTTAGCATACGTTTGCATACTCATTGCTTCAGAGCTGGTGAGCTCATTATTTCACATGCTCACCGGCTCTGAACATTTTGCGGTAGCAAATGTGGGTACTAGTTCAGCAGAGAAACAAAGGACAGATTAAGTGATTGGGGGGGGGGGGGGGGAGAGAATAAAAAAAGGGTACAGCAACTACTGCCAGATAAAAGAAAATGGCATAAGAGGATGGGGAAAACCAGTGGCAGATCTGCATCTCATCAGCAAAACAAAGAAACAGGGTGGCCTGAGATTTGGATAAAGTGACAAAACCTAACATTCTTTTGCAATAGATCAGCACACATTATTCCTTTTGCAGGGAGACCGGGTACATTGGTCATATTCATATAGCAAAATATTTCAAACATCATGTATCATGCATACAATCCTACACAAAACAAAACAACAACAACAACAAAAAATGTAACTTTCTGAAGTTCTCATTTGATCATAGTTTCTATTAATGGTAAGATTTCGGTATGAAACAGAAACTTAGAGGAACGAATCAATGCTGAAAAGTGGAAACTGAAACTGATGGCCATTTAACAAGATATTTGTTTTGTTGTGTTTGAAGTTTTTTAAGTGTTCACTTGGAGTGATATAAAGTTAAATTATAATTTATATAATTTATTTATTTTTTAAAGAGGTATACATACATAAGGTTATTAGGGAAACATTTCAGCCTGACAACAGGCAGTGAATGTCGTACTGCAGGCATAAAATTAGGCGACAGGCAAACAAATTGAACGACCAACCAAAAATAAAAAAGGGGAATGAACATGCCTATTTCTGGGGCTGACATCTTAACCAGGATGCCATGTCCTTATCACCCCCCTAAGAGCAACCTCTTCACACAAGAAACCTTCTAACTGAAGAACAATGAACACGGCTGGCAATTCCCTCGTTATCTTTTCGGAAGGAGGAGACTCAAAATCAGCCCCTTTCCCCTGAACCGAGAACCAACCCCTAACCCTCCTTACAGAACGGGCCCATCCAGACCATTCACTCACCAGCCCACGTCCTGCTGCTCGCACTCTACCTTCTCGCTGTCAGCAGGTCCAGGGCAATTGTAGTGCCTCCCCGGAGCTCGGCCTATGGGAAAGCACGGCCGTCTGAACTACAGCTCCCGAACTGCCTCGCGCAACAACTTGTTAAGAGGTTGAAAAAAAAAAAAAAGGCTAACCACAATCGCCAATGCCTGACGGGAACAGAGACAGGGTGGTTGGGGTGGGGCCGCAGAAATGCCCGTGCGCGAGTGAAGGAAGGGGCGGTGCTTTGGGTTGAACATGGACTCTGGGGAAGTGTCCCGCCATGCAAATAGACAGGAGGGGCGGGGCGAAGGAGTATGCCGAAAAGCCAAGGAGGTTTAAGCTTTAATTGACAGATGACGGGAGAGGTCACCTGACAAGGCTGAAGCCAGCCAATGAGCCAACCTCTTTGGCTGACGCTGTTTCCCCCACGTAGCAGCCATCTTGGTATTAGCTGTTGCATCAATGTTGTTGATAGTATATTTATTTTATCTCAAGTTATATTTTGAAACATGCCGGCTTGTTCAGCACGCGGATGTAAGGAGAGGAAGTATCACAACGGAATAACCTTTCATCGGTGAGAGGAGTAATTATTTCTAAATCGTAATCGTGTCATTTTGAGGGGCTGGATAGAGACACCCTAGCAGGCGTATTCACTAAGCCCCGGGATAGCTTCGTAATCTGATTTGATAACAGCATTTACTCAGTAATTACCCAAATCCTAACCCAATTATAATGTTAATTATATGACTTATTATTATTGTTGTTGCATTTGTATCCCACATTTTCCCACCTCTTTGCAGGCTCAATGTGGCTTACAATACATCATGAATAGTGGAAATATATGAGAAAGTATGCATTTAGTAATAACAGAAGGATCTTGGGTAACATAATAATGATAAAACATGATAGTAGTTTAGCAAGCAAGCAAATATTGTAATACTGTATCTGCCGCTGTTGGTTGTTAGGCTAACCCATTGATACAATAATATCAGTTCAGAATTTGAAAATTGTCCATGTTCTTTCCTTAGGTTTCCATCAGACCCAGTTCTTCGACAGAATTGGATTACTGCAATTCGACGTGAATATTTTGTTCCCTCAAAATCTGCGGTTTTGTGCTCAAAACACTTTAGGGAAGAGGACATTGACAGAACCAGCTTGTTAGTTGTTCGTTTGAGAGAAGGTGCAGTTCCGAGCATATTTGATGCTTGTCCATCTCATCTTCGACCTGCCAAAAAGACCCGAAAACCTCCAAAGTCACGATCATCTAATATACCACCCATACCAAATCCTGATAACAAAATACACTTGCCAATTCCTAAACCTGCCACTACAGAGACAGATCTGTTAAATAATCCAGATACAGCAGGAAAGCAAGCTCTAAAACGGAAACTTCAGCATGCACAAAGTCAACTTTCATTGTTACGTAAGAAAATTAAAATACTGCTACAAGCCAAACGTCAGTTACAGAAGAAAGCAGCTCACTTGAGTGCAGTCATATCTGACCTTAACAATTCTATCACTAGACACAGTCTCATTGATCCTAATGAAAGTGTAATACCAGACCATGATTATACTTATGTCCCAAGACCTGTCCATGTGTTCAGAAAAAATTGTTGTTGTATATATCGCTGAAAAAATAGAAAAGTAAAGGTGGCCTTATTTTTCCCTCAACAGATGTTATTGGAATTCGTATTATGTGTGAAAAACTTTGTAGATGCTTTGTTTCAAATCCAGAAGCTTCCCTTTCTCGGGTTTCTTCTTTTAATAGTTCTCTTAGTGCAGTCTGTGTTAAGAAGTTTCTCAACCTTCTCTGTTTTGTCAGGTCACATATGTGAATGTGATCCAGTAGGAAATCATGTGCTTTTGGTTAATTAAAGCTGTGGCAGAAAAATATTTGCAAGTGCAACTTTATTATGCAGGCCAACAATACACTGCCAAAATACAGAATAAGCAGCACAATATTAGCCTCCAAATTCATACAAAGTTCATTGTTTTCAGTGGAAAATACATCTGTTTTCTGCTTGTTATGTAAATATTCCATTAATGTTTCATTATTGCTACCAAGTATTACATATTTTGGGCATCTGCTGTGTAGAATTTTGGAAGATGAAAATGAGGAAATAAAATTTCTAACAAGTGTTTGCTATTGTTTTTGGTTACTTATTATAATGGCATGCTCCGCCTACTGGCTTCAGGCCAGATCATGGGCCAAGCATGCTCCTGTCAATTAAACCTCCTTGGCTGAAACTATGGAAGCCAACCAGGACTGGGCCAACCTTTAGGACAAAATAGGCAGCAGCTTTATATGGGGGATGGGTGAGCCAAAGAGCAGCTGCAGTTAAAGCAAAACAATAGGTCATGAACTCAAAAGAAATAACAGCAGGGAGAGTAGGTCATTTTTAAATAGCCTGTTTTATTTACCCATATTATTCTGGGAAGGGTGGTGTTGGGGGAGCCACAGGCCTAAAAGTTAATGAAGTGGAGAGTGGGCAAGGCTGAAGGTTTCCATAGGGTGCTTAATACACACGCACCTGTCTTGTTACCAATATTTCAAAATGATTAGTGGTGCTAAAGTCAACACAAGTTAACTTTCTATGAACAGAGTGAAAGAATTTGCTCAGTAGCGGAGATGCCGTCAGCAAGGCTATAAGGAATGCCTGAGAAGTACACTCCAGTGTGATTCCCAGTCCAGTCGTATTTAAGTCCCATGACTTATGGGTTTGTAGGAGACACAGCGTTATCGGTGGCGGCAAGACTCATTTTTGGATGGAGGGGGTCAACAACCAATGTGTAGCCCTGACTCTGATTCTGTGTTGGGCATTGTATTGGTTATGCCGTAGTCTCAATGTTTCACCCCATTTCCTTGCTTATGCAATATATATAAAAATATTTATTTATTTAATGTGGCTGAAATCATGGGGTTATGGCCACAAAAAGATTGATAAGCATTGCTGTTGAGTCATCAAGATAGATTGGGGAACAGTATTGGATTAGAGTCTTCCTTTTCAGCTTAATATTATTATAGAAAATGTTGTATAGACATTTCAAACAAGCAACAGTACAAACTGCCGTAAAAATAAATAAATGCTAACAGATTTAAACTTCTTACATAGGGATGTGGAGGAATGATTAAGATGATATGAATGTCAGACATTTTGCAGGTTCTCTTCATCAGATTGCTAAAATAAAGATTTGTGGAGGTTGCATGGCCTTGGAGCCTTTTCGTGGGGGTGGGGAAGGAGCCCAAGTTGCGGTTATCTTTCCTTTATGGGAACTGGAAAATGGGGGAGCCTTGGCTTGCCAGATCTGAGGAAATTCAAGCAAGCTTGTTTAGCTCGCCAGTTGAAAGATTGGTTACTGGGAACTCATTATTATACTCCTATAGCTATAGAAAAGGAATTATTTGAGCTCTGGCATTCTAATTACTTACTCCATGTCCCCTATGGCTTGCTGCCTGGGGGGACTAACTGCAGTTGCCTCCTGGGACCCTTAAAGGAGCTTTGGAAAGATCTTGTGAAGGCGGTGGGAGGTCGTCCTGTTTGTACTCCCTTATTGCCTGTTCGAGGTAATGGTGGGTTTGTTCCAGGCTGGGAGATCAGTGTTTTTATTAAATGGGAGAAAATGGGAGTTTTTTCTTATTAAACACATTTTGATACCTGAAGGAGTTCTGAAATCATTTGGTGACCTTCCTACTTGAATACGAGAATGTGGAGGTGCTCAATTTGCTTGTTACCATGGGATAGGAGGTAATGTCCTATTGTGGATTAAAAACTGGTTAAGATAGAAAACAGAGAGTAGGGTTAAATGGTCAGTATTCTCAATGGAGAAGGGTAGATAGTGGTGTTTCCCAAGGGTCTGCTGAGGCAGCTGCTTTTAACATATTTATAAATGATCTAGAAATGGGAGTAACTAGTGAGGTAATTAAATTTGCTGACGACATAAAGTTATTCAAAGTTGTTAAATCGCAGGAGGATTGTGAAAAATTAGAAGAGGACCTTACGAGACTGGGAGACTGGGTATCTAAATGACAGATGACATTTAATTTGAGCAAGTGCAAAGTGATGCATGTGGGAAAGAGAAACCCGAAATATAGTTATGTAATGCAAGGTTCCACATTAGGAGTCACTGACCGGGAAAGGGATCTAGGCGTCATTGTTGATGATATGTTGAAACCCTCTGCTCAGTGTGCGGCGGCCGCTAAGAAAGCAAATAGAATGTTAGGTATTATTAGGAAAGGAATGAAAAACAAAAATGAGAACGTTATAATGCCTTTGTATCGCTCCATGGTGCGACTGCACCTCGATTATTGTGTTCAGTTCTGGTCACTGCAGCTCAAAAAAAGATATATAGTGGAATTAGAAAAGGTACAGAGAAGAGCAACTAAAATGCTAAAGAGGATGGAACGACTTCCCTATGAGAAAAGGCTAAAACAGCTAGGGCTCTTCAGCATGGAGAAAAGACAGCTGAGGGGAGATATGATAGAAGTCTATAAAATAATGAATGGAGTGGAATGGGTAGACGTGAATCGCTTGTTTACTCTTTCCAAAAATACTAGGACTAGGAGGCACACAATGAAGCTAGAAAGTTGTAAATTTAAAGCAAATCAGAGAAAATATTTCTTCACTCAATGTGTAAGTAAACTCTGGAATTTGTTGCCAGAGAATGTAGTAAAAGCAGTTAGCTTAGCGGGTTTTAAAAAAGGTTTGGGTGGCTTCCTAAAGGAAAAGTTCATAGACCATTATTAAACTGAACTTGGGGAAAATCCACTGGTTATTTCTAGAATATGCAGCATAAAATGTATTGTACTGTTTTGGAATCTTGCCAGGTACTTGGGACCGGGATTGTGCTGGGCTTGATGGACCTTCGGTCTGTCCCAGTATGGCAATATTTATGTACTTATTATGTACTTTATGTACTACTACTACTACTATTTAGCATTTCTAAAGCACTACCAGGGTTGTGCAGTGCTGTACAATTAACAAAGAAGGACAGTCCATGCTCGAAGGAGCTTACAATCTAAAGGACAAAAAGTGCAGTCAATCAAGATTGAGGCAGTCTAGATTTCCTGGATAGAGGTACAATGGTTAGGTGCCGAAGCGACATTGAAGAGGTGGGCTTTGAGCAAGGATTTGAAGATGGGTAGGGAGAGGGCTTGGCGTATGGGCTCAGGGAGTTTATTCCAAGCATAGGGTGAGGTGAGGCAGAAAGGGCGGAGTCTGGAGTTGGCGGTGGTGGAGAAGGGTACTGAGAGGAGGGATTTGTCCTGTGAGCGGAGGTTACGGGTAGGAGCTTAAGGGGAGATGAGGGTAGAGAGGTAGTGATGGACTGCAGATTGAGTGCATTTGTAGGTTAGTAGGAGAAGCTTGAACTGTATGCGGAACCTGATCAGAAGCCAGTGAAGTGACTTGAGGAGAGGGGTGATATGAGCATATCGGTCTCAGCAGAGTTCTGAACGGATTGAAGGGGGGATAGATGGTTAAGTAATGAGAGAGTGGTGTGCCATACTATATACAATCATTGGACCTCCTACCTTTAGATGCTTCACTTAGCACTAGGTTCCATTCCTTTTTTTTCAGGGGACGCTGATGATTATGGCCTTCTGTAGCAGGCATGAGTCCGGGAGGTGGATCTTCCTTTGGGATTACTTAATTTTCCACAATTGGAGAAAGGGATTGCACTAGTGGCCCATAACTCAGACTATTGTGAATGTCAATTTCAGGATTCATAGGCTTACGTTTCTCCACTTATTCTGTTCCTTGATAATTTCTTGGTTGATGACCTGTTCAATTGTTGCTGTATTGGCTGTTGTTCTTCCTCGCCTTTTTGTACTGACAGTATTTAATAAATATATTTCAAATATAATAAGTCAGAATGCATTAACACAAGCAAACTGTGCCAATTTCTTGTCCACTTCTCCCTCCATTAATATCCTCATGCAGTTCCAATACCAGAAGTATACCATAAGTGACTAAGAGATCATCTACTCCAAAGGTGGCTGCATGCATTTTTTTTCTTAAATATTACATGCTAAAACTTGGTGTAATATTTTTTGAGCTCAAACCTTTTTAAAATTAGGACAGTTAGGCTCTCATTTTCAGACTAGAGCAATGGTTCTGAGTGACTCCATCAGGTTTCTGAAGTGAGAGTAGATTGTTGGAATTTTGAAGCAAGACATCTTTCTTTTGCCCAGTAATAATAATAATGCATTGGAGCTGAGATCTAGTGGGGGAGTAGCCTAGTGGTTAGGACTTGTGAACTTAGGCAAATCACGTAATCTCCATTGCCCCCATATAAACTTTAGGGCCTTTTTACTAAAGTATGTTAGGCTGTTAATTCACGGTAAAGTGCATGCAACAGGTAACATTCAAACACGGTAACTGGTTTTGTGGTATTTTTACAGTTAGCACCTGCTACTTCATAAAAATTTGTGGTAGGGTTTGGAATTGGGCGGGGGATGGGCATAGAGACTATACTGTAGTTAGTGTGCAGCAGATACTGCATGCTAACTGACAAATGTGCTAAGTGCAACCACACTAATGCACCAAATGGACACTTAATGCAGGACCTGGAAAGGACATGCTGGGCATGCTTCCAACAGTTTGTCACATTAACTTTGCAATTATCACACATTCATTTCTTATGTTAAGGTGCAGTAACTGCAAAATGTAATGCTCTTTAGTAAAAGGGCGCCTTAGATTGTAAGCCCTTTGGGGAAAGTGATGTCACTGACTGATTGTTGCTTGAGCCTTCAGCTCCTCACTCTGTGGACCCAATTGATGAATTATCTCAAACATCAGGCGCTGATAAAAGCACCTAATCACATTGAGAATACTCTCAAAGCCTACTGAATTGCCTAGAGCAAAAGGGGGACTTGGAGGACAAGGCCATAGCGAAGAAACTGGTTGAATTCTTTGCTTCGGTCTTTATGGAAGAAGATGTAAGAGAACTGCCTGTACCAGAAATGGTTTTCAAGGCTGGTGATGCAAAGGAACGGAAAGAAATCTCGGTGAACCTGGAAGATGTACTGAGCCAAATTGACAAATTAAAGAGTAGTAAATCACCTGTACCGGATGGCATACATCCAAGGGTACTCAACTCAAGCATGGCATTGCTGATCTGCTGTTAGTAATATGTAACCTGGCGTTAAAATCGTCCATAGTACCTGAAGATTGGAGGCTGGCCAATGTGACACTGATTTTTAAAAAGGGTTCCAGGGGTGATCCGGGAAATTACAGACTGGTAAGCCTGACGTCAGTGCCGGGCAAAATAATGGAAACTATTAAAAAGAATAAAATTAAGGAACACACAGACAAACATAGTTTAATGGGACAGACTCAGCATGGGTTCAGCCAAGGGAAGTCTTGCCTTGTCAATTTGCTTTATTTCTTTGAAGGCGTGAATAAACATGTGGATAAAGGTGAGCTGGTTGATGTAGTGTATCTAGATTTTCAGAAGGCTTTTGATAAAGATCCTCATGAGAAACTCCTGAGAAAATGAAAGAGTCATGGGATAGGAGGCAAGGTTCTGTTGTGGATTAGGAATTGGTTATTGGACAGAAAACAGAGGGTAGGGTTAAATGGTCATTTTTCTCAATGGAGGAGGGTGAACAATGGAGTGCCAGAGGGATCAGTACTGGGACTGGTGCTATTTAACATATTTATAAATATGGAAATCGGCGGAGCTCAATATAGGGAATGTGCATTCCGTTTTATACATCGAGCATACGTGTCACCTGCACAATTAGCAAAATTCGGGGGATTGCAGACGCCCTTGTGTGCGAGATGTGGGAGAACGGACAACACATTTTACCATAGTTTTTGGAGCTGTTGGAAGATTAGAAGGTTTTGGGGGAAAATAACTCACTAAGAGGCATATTTTCAAAGCACTTAGCCTTCCAAAGTTCCATAGGTTTCTATGGAACTTTGGAAGGCTAAGTGCTTTGAAAATATGCCTCTATATATCACAACTATTAGGTCGAAAGTTAGCAGGTACACCAGTGCAGATGCTGTTAAATTTACCAGGATCATTTAAAGGTCAAATACCAGAGCACAATTTATTTTTCCGTAAAATAACATTGCTGGCAAAGAAATGTATCTTGCAAAACTGGACAAATGATATAGGGCCAGATTATTGGCACTGGCGGAACCTTGTCCACCAGTTAATGACGTGGGAAGCTAAAGAAGCCAAACGTTCACTAAAAAGAAAGAAAACATTTATGAAAATTTGGGGTGCTTATGTAGATTCTTTGTCTCATAGGGGAAGAAGTTTGGTCCTCAACACATTAAGATGATAACAAAGCATAAGTATCAATAAAAACGGGGGGAGGGGTGGGACTGGGGAGGAAGGGGGAAAAGAAAAACTCTTGGAGACAGTAATAACAGGTTGTTGTATAGTTTTTGCTTGGCAGATGTGGTATCAATGATTGTAAGAATGTTCCTGTTATGTCTTCAATAAAAATGTTGAAACATAAATATGGAAATCGGAACGACGAGTGAGGTGATTACATTTGCAGGTGACACAAAATTATTCAAGATTGTTAAAACATGTGCGGACTGTGAAATATTGCAGTTAGACCTTAGAAAATTGGAAGACTGGGTATCCAAATGGCAGATGACATTGAATGTAGACAAATGCAAGGTGATGCACATTGGAAAGAATAATCTAAATCATAGTTACCTGATGCTAGGGTCCACCTTGGGGGTTAGCACTCAAGAAAAAGATCTAGGTGTCGTTGAAAATAATACGCTGAAATCTTCTGCTTAGTGTTTGGCGGTGGCCAAAAAAGAAACAGGATACTAGGAATTATTAGGAAAGGGATGGTGAATAAGACCAAAAATACTATAATGCCTCTGTATCGTTTGAGCTCACCTTGATTATTGCATTCCGTTCTGGTTGCCATATCTCAAAAAAGATATAGCGGAATTAGGAAAGGTTCAAAGAAGTGCGACCAAATTGATAAAGGGGATGGAACAATTCTCATGTGAGGAAAGGCTAAAGAGGTTAGGGCTTTTCAGCTTGGAAAAAAGACAGATGAAGGGAGATATGATTGAGGTTTACAAAATCCTGAGTGGTGTAGAATGAGTAGAAGTAAATAGATTTTTTACTTGTTCCAAAAGTACAAAAGCTAGGAGAAATTCAAGAAAGTTACATGGGAATACTTTTAAAACAAATAGGAGGAAATATTTTTCCACTCAACAAATAGTTAAGCTCTGGAACTCTTTGCCGGAGGATGTGGTAACAGCGGTTAGCGTATCTGGGTTTAAAAAAGGTTTGGACAATTTCTTGGAGGAAAAGTCTGTAGTCTGCTATTGAGACAGACATGAGAAAGCAAATGCTTGCCCTGGGATTTGTATCATGGAATGTTGCCACGATTTGGGTTTCTGTCAGGTACTTGTGACTTGGTTTAGCCACTGTTGGAAACAAGATAGTGGGCTAGATGGATCATTGGTCTGACCCAGTATGGCTATTCTTATGTTCTTATATTCTTATGACTTATGACTTCTAAAACAAAAGGGATTGATTTGACCAAGTTCTTCTATTCAGCAGTGGTGCAGGCTCCATCTATGGAATAAAGCAATCTGGCGGAGAACCGGAACAATAACAGTGCAGAATCAATAGGAGTGCCTCCAGCTGCCTACCTAGACCCAGCAGGAGAAATTCAAACTTGGCTGAGAGAAATTAAAACTGACAGTAAGGCAATGCACACTGAATTATCCTCCTTAGGTGCCAATTTGAGGAAGGAGATTGCCAACTTAGGTTGGCAAATGGAGGAGACAGATCAACGTTTGGAAGACCATTCCCCTACTATTGCTTGATAAGCAGGTGGAGGAAGTGCATGATGGCACTCATGATCCTGGCATTAAAAATAGAAATCCCATCGCTGCAAAATAAGAGTCAGGGGCTTTCCTGAAACTGTAGAATACACCGACTGTGAGAGTTATCCAAAAGCTAACAAGTAATCTCTTATTAAAGGCTAGAAAGACTATTTCTTCTTTGCAAGTGAAAATTGTACGTGCACACAGATCGCATGGGATAGCATGAAATAATGTTGTGAGAGATATAGTGGCGAGCTTTCAGAGTTATAAACTAAAGAAGACGGTATTAAAGACCACTAGAAATAAAGAAAAGATCTTGTGGGACACCTATGCTCTTTTGATTTATCAAGATGTGGCAGCTTCCACCCTACGACATAGAGTAGAGCTCCTTTTTCTTACAGAAAGTTCCAAGAGGGAAGGAGTGTGTTGCCAGTGGCAACTTGCCTTTGCCCTCATTTTTACTAAGGACGGTCAACTTTTTAGAATAAAATCTAAAGAAGAAACGCTATAGATTTTCTCAACCGGAACTTCAAACTCATCTACGGAGCTCACCCCACAGGCCATCCGTAAGATTCTGGAGAGGCTTAAATGACAGAGAGTCTCCAACAGTAAAGGCCAGTGTGCAGTGGCTGCAAAGGCAGGCCTCTGCATCAGGCCTCCCAGGAGCCTCTCCTCGCTGAATTATAAACTAGGATATTCACGGATTTATTTTCTTCAGCATATTGGTGATGCAATGCGTGGTGGACACGTTGACACTCAGTCTTGAGATCGGGGTTCTTCTACAATTGAATAGAGATATTGTAGCCTGTTAAACTTGGATTCAACCTTTTGGTGCTACAATGCATGATAGAACTATCAGTTTTGATCTGTTATTCCTTTTGACATTGAAAAGTGTGCATGATGCTTGTATAGTTCTGCAATGAACATTTTAATTTTACAGTTGGATAGGTTGAGGTGGGGGGGGGGAGGGAAGAGGCAGGGTGCCTCACTTTCCTCTCAGTAATTTGCTTCACCTGTTGGGGAGAAGATATCACAGATGTCTGATTTAAAAAGATATTTTTGGCCTGCACAAATTAGACTTCTCCTGGCTTGGGGTGCGAGCTCTCCATTGCCTTAGGTGAGGGAGCTTTAATGGGAAAGATCATACGTCAGCAAAGTTATGGACACCACTTAAGTGTGCCAAGAAAATAGAAGTTTCAGAATCCAATTTTAAAATTTTCTGTGGGTCAGATGCTTTAGCAAGTTGATGGGAGATTTTTAAAAAAAAAGGTTTCAGTGTATGCCCCACTGTCTGTTCTTGCCCCTTTTGTACAAGGATGGTCATCCCAAATAAAAGGGATTGACACACATTCATCAGCTTTATCAAGAGAGAGGTTTTACTTCTTTTTCAAATTTACAAACTAGATTTCACATAGCACACAACGATTTTTATATCTACTTACAGCTAAGGCATCTGATGCAAAGTGACCTATTTCGCAGTGAGCTTATGGGGATCCTCACCCCATTTGAAGAATTTGTGTCACATGGAATACAGCAACCTAAAATGATAACTTTATATGATTTATTGCATTAGAGTGTCCCACAGCTGGCTGCCACGTTTATTAAGCGATGGGAAGTGGATTTGGGACACTCATTTACAGAGCAGGAACGGGGGAGGTGGCCTATCTGAATACCTTTGAAAAGCAAATAGTACTATATAGAAGCCATGAAGTATCACTTTGAATGATCAAGTATTCTTTACAAAGTCCACAAAAGTGGAGAAAAAAAGGCCTCAGAATTAACACTATAGCTCATGTAGAATACAAAGATCTTAAGCAATCCACAACCATCACAGGCAGGGCCACCGAAAGACAGAACCGGGCCTGGCTGGCGCAGCTGCTCCCCCACAGCTAAGACTGCCACCCCTCACTCCCCTCAAGTCGACCAGCTGTTGCCCCCCTTGCCATCCTGTGTCTGCTCCTCTTTCGGTCTGTCACCCTCCTGCTGTGTGGCAGGGCCCAGGTTATCGTGCCAATATCTTAAAAACTGTGCAAAAAGGATATTCCATTTCAGCTGGGGTGGATGCATACTAGAGAATTGCAACAGAGTTCCTATCAGTAGGTTTGGAAAAAACAATTGACTCAAATTTAGTCAAATATATCTTCGCTTGTACATCTAAAAACATGATACTATCCAAATCAAACTTCAATTCAAACTTAATGGTGGGATGTCATACATTCAAATACAACTCAAATTGTTTCAAAGAGTCAATCGAACCAGTCCATAAACAAAATATGTCGTCAATGAACCTTATTCAACATTTTGCATGGGCAAAAAAGGAAGAGGAATAAATCCATTTTTCTTCAAACAATGCCATGAATAAATTTGCTACTGTGGGGGGGGGGGGGGGGGGGGGGTAGACAAGGCGCCCATTGCCTTCCCATAAATCTGCTCATAAAATTTATCTTTAAATATAAAATAATTATGACACATGGCAACTTTACTGAGCTCTGTCAAAACATCTGACGGAATCTGATGTGGACGAGGCCGATCGTCTAAACAATCTTCCACAATCTTTAAAGCCTCTTCTTGCTGAATTCTAGTCTACAAAGAGCAAACATCTAATGTTACCAAGAGGCATCTAGTTGAAAACCAAGATTCTTCGGAGTATAATATTTGCAAAAAGTGAGTTGTATCCTTTGGACTATAATATATGCGAAAAGTGAGTTGTGTCCTTAATATATGACTTCACTTTCAACAGACAAGGTCGTAAACAATTGACTATAAACTTACATGAATGTTCCAGCAATGAATCTCTAGCTGAAACAATTGGCATCCCAGGAGGACATAGCATACTTTTATATAATTTTGGAAGCAGGTAAAATACTGGAATCTTAAATTGCTCATAGTTCAGGAATTTAAATTCTTTCTCCATAAGGAATCCTTTCTCTTTGCCAGCCTTAGCCACCTCCAAAATCCGCCTTACAGAGAAAGAATTTAAATTCCTGAATTATGAGAAATGTAAGATTCCAGTATTTTACCTGCTTAGAAAAATACATGAAAGTAAGATATGTCCTCCTGGGAGACCAATTTTTTCAGTTAGAGATTCATTGCTGGAACATTCATGTAAAATTATAGACAAGTTTATGACCTTGTCTGTTTAAAATGAACTCATACATTAAGGATACAACTCACTTTTTGCAAATATTACAGTCCAAAGAATCTTGGTTCTTTGTAAACTAGTATTCCGCAAGAAGAGGTTTTAAAGATTGTGGAAGACTGTTTAGATCGGCCTAGTCCACATCAGACATTTTGGTAGAGCTCAGTAAAGTTGCCATGTGTCTTGGGAAACCACCGCTTGAAGTCTCTGCAGCCATTTTAAGGAAACGGCAGCAGAGAGGATCAGCGGCAGCAGGCAGGAAAGAGTGGGGATCTTTCCTGCCCATAAGAGGCCACTAGACCACCAGAATGTACTGAGGTACGTTCGGGGAGGGCACCCAGTGCTGGAGGGGAGAGGAAGTGGATTGATGGATGGATGGAGTCGTGCATGGGGAGGGGCATGGGTGGGAGGGAGCGAGGGGGCTGTAAAAGGGAGGGAGGGAGGGAAGGAGCTGGAAAAATTTTGGCAAGGGAGATGTACATAGAGAGGGGGGAGGGAAAAAGGAGAAATAGAGCACATGCAATAGAAGGGGATTGAGAGGAGAGGGGGACATGCTGCTCATGGATAGGAGGGAAAGGAAAGGAAAGGAAAGGAAAGGAAAGGAAAGGGGGGTATATTGCTCATGGATGTTTGCTTTTTTGGAAATGTGCATCTTTTTAATTTTTAATTTAGCAGAGTATGGAAGAAAATGCATTTATGTTACTTTTACCAGTATTTATAGACTCTAGTATTCTTGGTAGGGTGGGTTCAAGGTGACTATGTGGCGAGGGGCAGTGGGGGTGGGCCTGGGTGGGCTGTGGGTTGGGAATGGAGGAGATTACTTGTGGTGGGATGGGCGAGGAAGGGTTAGATTTCTGAACCTGTGCAACTCTCTATACTGAAGTAGAGTTTTTTTTTCCAGATCAGTGATGGCTGTGAATTACTTAAGCTATAGCTATAGCGTTAATTCTGAGGTCTTTTTTTCTCCACTTCTTTTGGACTTTGCAATGAATACTTGATCATTCAAAGTGATACTGCATGGCTTCTACATAGTCGTATTTGATTTTCAATAGTGTTCTTTTTGCTCGTGTGATATTTTTTTCTGTTTGAATACCTTTCATCTTTCTATCTCTGCCCAGAAGAACAATCGTACAAGAATGCACTCTCTCTTATGTTTTTACCAGACTGACAATTTGAATCAAAGTTCTTGTCACAGATAAAAAAAAACCCTTACAGAATTTTGCTTTGACTTTTATTGCTGAAGTTTGCTGAGGAGTAGCCTAATGGTTAAAACAGCTGACTAAACCCAGGAAATCTTGGTTCAAATCCCAGTGCTCTTGTGACCTTGGGCAAGTCACTTGAACAGAGATTATACATCCTTTGGGGACAGGAAAATAATGTAAATAATGGAGTGGCCTAGTGGTTAGGGTGGTGGACTTTGGTCCTGAGGAACTGAGTTCAATTCCCACTTCAGGCACAGGCAGCTCCTTGTGACTCTGGGCAAGTCACTTAACCCTCCATTGCCCCATGTAAGCCACATTGAGCCTGCCATGAGTGGGAAAGCGCAGGGTACAAATGTAACAAAAATAAAATAGATACTATTGGAGATTCTACATGGAATGTTGCTATTCCACTAGCAACACTCCATGTAGAAGGCTGCGCAGGCTTCTGTTTCTGTGAGTCTGACGTCCTGCACGTACGTGCAGGACGTCAGACTCACAGAAGCAGAAGCCTGCGCGGCCACATTTCTGCAAGGGCCGACTTCTACATGGAATGTTGCTAGTGGAATAGCAACATTCCATGTAGAATCTCAAATAGTAGCAACAGTGGAGAAGTGGCCTAGTGGTTAGGGTGGTGGACTTTGGTCCTGGGGAACTGAGGAACTGAGTTTGATTCCCACTTCAGGCACAGGCAGCTCCTTGTGACTCTGGGCAAGTCACTTAACCCTCCATTGCCCCATGTAAGCTGCATTGAGCCTGCCATGAGTGGGAAAGCAAGGGGTACAAATGTAACAAAAATAAAATAGATACTATTGGATATTCTACATGGAATGTTGCTATTCCACTAGCAACATTCCATGTAGAAGGCTGCGCAGGCTTCTGTTTTTGTGAGACTGACGTACGTGCAGGACGTCAGACTCACAGAAGCAGAAGCCTGCGCAGCCACATTGGTGATCTGCAAGGGCCGACTTCTACATGGAATGTTGCTGAGGAACTGAGCTCGATTCCCTCTTCAGGCACAGGCAGCTCCTTGTGACTCTGGGCAAGTCACTTAACCCTCCATTGCCCCATGTAAGCTGCATTGAGCCTGCCATGAGTGAGAAAGCACGGGGTACAAATGTAACAAAAAACAAACAAAAAAAAAACTTGCCCTGAACTAAATCCAAAATCCCTTCCCATTATATCTCTTCCTTCCTTTTATTTCTCCCCTTATGTCTGTCTTCTTTTTCTCAGACTCATGCTTTATTTTTTCCTATCTGCAGAATTGTTTCAATGCACTTTACACTCTCATTTAGTACTTTCATACGAAGCACTTTGTATAAAATGGGCTTAGTTTCTTTTCAATTTTTTAACATAGAGGATGAATGCATCTTGCATTTTGGCCACATGATGGAGACTGAAGACCTCTCAGATCTTTCATTAAGGAAGCAGCTTCTCCCATTTTAGCAGAGGTTTTTTAAGTTCATAGATATAATAGCTCGGGATCAATCCAAGAGTAGTTCAACCTGTCTCTTCTGATATTTGAATTATAGAACTGCTGGGGGGGGGGGGGGGGGGGGAGAGAGACTTGGTTCCTAGCATGTAGCATATTACGGTTATAGGGAGAGAGAGCAACAGTCTCACTAGTTTCAATAGTTGTTTTGGTACTTCCACATTTTGTTTTCCTCAGTGGCCCAACCCCCCCCCCCCCCCCAACAGAGTAACCTGCCCTTATACAAGAACTCATACTGAATCCAATACTCAGTATCGTCCCCCACCCCCCAGTCTTCACGGTCTTTTTATCAAACTGCAATATAATAAACCAATGTATCTCAATTGGGCCCCCTTCCCTATTTGGTTTACAGGATATCCATAATGAATATGCATGAAAGAGATTTGCATACAATGGAGGCAGCGTGTGAAGATCTATCTCATGCATATTTATTATGGATATCCTGAAAACCAGAGTGGTAAGGGGGTGCTCCATGATGCACTTGAGAAATATTGGTTTGGGTTACGTGCATGTTAAGTGCTGGTATTCTCTAACCCAAGTGCACATTAGGCATCAAACGTTGGGCACCAGCTTATAGAATTACCCTTTTTGTGTCTGGTCTATGCATATGTAACCCGGGTTTTGCCCCTTACTAGCTCAGGTTCACAACAACCCAGACATGGGTCACAGGGAAAACACCATTTATTTTCTCTCTCTTCAGTCATGGTGTCCCAGGGGATCACACACACACCACACTCAAGTCCAAATTCGCCTGTAGTTTTATTTTGTTACATTTGTACCCTGCGCTTTCCCACTCATAGCAGGTTCAATGAGGCTTACATATTATATACAGGTACTTATTTGTACCTGGGGCAATGGAGGGTTAAGTGACTTGCCCAGAGTCACAAGGAGCTGCCTGTGCCTGCAGTGGGAATCAAACCCAGTTCCCCAGGACCACTTCTTGGGAGTGGGTCAATAGTCCGAAATAGAGATCCGGGATGTTGTGAGCTTGAGAGAAGCTCTATAAGGTAACTTTACTGTCAGTCCAAGAACAAACTTTCTCAGTCTCTTGCCAAAAATCACTCTGCACTCCAAGAATTTGATAGAATGTTCTACAACCAGCAATCAACACTTCAGATTCTTTATATACACAGTTAGAGGCTATTAAAAACAAAATTACAGAGCACATCCAAGGACACGGATTACTGAGACCGAGTCAGCACGGCTTTTGTGTGGGGAAATCTTGCCTGACCAATTTACTTCAATTCTTTGAAGGAGTAAACAAACATGTGGACAAAGGGGAGCCGGTTGATATTGTGTATCTGGATTTTCAAAAGGCGTTTGACAAGGTACCTCATGAAAGGCTACAGAGGAAATTGAAGGGTCATGGGATAGGAGGAAAAGTCCTATTGTGGATTAAAAACTGGTTGAAGGGTAGGAAACAGAGAGTGGGGTTAAATGGGCAGTATTCACAATGGAGAAGGGCAGTTAGTGGGGTTCCTCAGGGGTCTGTGCTAGGACCGCTGCTTTTTAATATATTTATAAATGATTTAGAGATGGGAGTAACTAGCGAGGTAATTAAATTTGCTGATGACACAAAGTTATTCAAAGCCATTAAGTCGCAACAGGATTGTGAAAAATTACAGAAGGACCTTACGAGACTGGGAGACTGGGCGGCTAGATGGCAGTTGACGTTTAATGTGAGCAAGTGCAAGGTGATGCATGTGGGGAAAAAAGAACCCAAATTATAGCTACCTCATGCAAGGTTCCACGTTAATAGTTATGGACCAAGAATGGGATCTGGGTGTTGTCATCGATAACACTGAAACCTTCTGCTCAGTGTGCTGCTGCGGCTCGGAAAGCAAATAGAATGTTGGGTATTATTAGGAAAGGTATGGAAAACAGGTGTGAGGGTGTTATAATGCCATTATATCGCTCCATGGTGCGACTACACCTTGAGTATTGTGTTCAATTCTGGTTGCCGCATCTCAAGAAAGATATTGTGGAATTGGAAAAGGTGCAGCGAAGGGCGACTAAAATGATAGCGGGGATGGGACGACTTCCCTATGAAGAAAGACTAAGGAGGCTAGGGCTTTTCAGCTTGGAGAAGAGACGGCTGAGGGGAGACATGATAGAGGTATATAAAATAATGAGTGGAGTGGAACAGGTGGATGTGAAGCGTCTGTTCACGCTTTCCAAAAATACTAGGACTAGGGGGCATGCGATGAAACTACAGTGTAGTAAATTTAAAACAAATTGGAGAAAATGTTTCTTCACCCAACGCGTAATTAAACTCTGGAATTCGTTGCCGGAGAACGTGGTGAAGGCGGTTAGCTTGGCAGAGTTTAAAAAGGGGTTGGACGGTTTCCTAAAGGTCAAGTCCATAAACCGCTACTAAATGGACTTGGGGGAAAATCCACAATTCCAGGAATAACATGTATAGAATGTTTGTACGTTTGGGAAGCTCGCCAGGTGCCCTTGGCCTGGATTGGCCGCTGTCATGGACAGGATGCTGGGCTCGATGGACCCTTGGTATTTTCCCAGTGTGGCATTACTTATGTACAGTTCTTTTCAAGATCATTCATAGTAATCTTGACCACTCTTCGTAGTTCACAGCTGTACATATTTACACCAACTCCTGTCCTTTACTCATCCTATTGTGCAATAACCCCAAACTGCTCCTCCTGCATTTGATATTAATCCAACTCCTTCAGGCACAGAATCTGTAGGCTGTCCTTCTTCCAGAAGTGCCTCTCACTGGACTGCACTCTGGCCTTGGTTAGGCTTCTCCAGTCCTGCTCCTGCTTTCAGGCTGAACTCCCCTTATCCGCCTGAAGCTCTGATTCCCTTCCAGTTGCCTCTTATAGGGGCAGCAACTACACCTTCACTCCGTCTGCAGTTGTCTCTTACACTCCAGGATCCCCTAATGTTCCCAAGGGTCCTGGTGGGGGTACATGCAACCTCACTCTCATCCCTTTTATTATTTTTCAATTCCATCTCTGCTGTCACACATCACAGGGAACCACTTTATCCCTACAACTTCTCAGCCAACCCCTCCCCTGGGCAGACCTCCAACCTTTTCTCTCCAGCCCACTGGCAGGAACCTCCCTCCCTCCCTCCAGAACCTCTAGAAGAATCTAACACAACTTTCAGTAATACCCATCTCATGGGGTATTACACATACTTGAGTTCTGCCTCTATTTTGACTCTTACTACTGGTAGTCTGTTTATATCGATTTAATCACTGGAGATATCTTGTTCAGAAAATGGGATCCCAAGCATCTAATCAAACCTGGTTTGCCTTAAAAAGAGGTCACTGAGTTGGTCATCTGCATGCAAAGTCTAAGATTTTATACAAGCATGGTTTGCATACACCTTCCACTAGAATGATTTACAAGTTTGTGGCCGCTGGAGAGCAGCTGACTAGTCGAGGAGGAAGAAACAGCAACATTTAGAAAAGTGAAAGCAAGGAATGATGCTTTGTCTTGTTTTATTCATTTATTTGACAAAATCGTTGACAGCAATAGGGCACTCTGCTCTGGCTGAGTTTGTATCCCACGGAGATTATACCATTGGTGGACTATTCACTTTTCATGCTTCAGGGGTTAGCACTGCATCCCAAGAGATACCAGAGGTGAAACACTGCGCCAGGTACAACCTCAGCTTTCAGACAGACTCAAAACTAAAAGTTGACCAACTGATTTAATGGTGCTAAATCTATTCTGAAGCACATTCAGTTGCAGCCAACGTAAATGATGAGATCGTGCTGCTTAATGCTCTCTTTTATTATCAGGAAAGGTTGATTGAAATGTGATGCAGTACAGTATTTCAGAGCAGTTTGACTCATGACCTTAGTCTTATTTTTTTATTTATTTGTTGCATTTGTACCCCACATTTTCCCACCTTTTTGCAGGCTCAATGTGGCTTACATAATACCGTAATGGTGTTCGCCAAGTTGGTTGATAACAAATACAAGGTTAAATTGTGATCGAATGAGGTAGGTGTGTATCAGGCACCATGAGGGTCGAAGGGAGTAAAGACTATATTGTCCAGTGCGATCATTGGTAATGCTGGGTGTGGGGATTTACGGTGGATCAGTGGGGTAGGCCTTTTTGAAGAGGTTGGTTTTTAGTGATTTCCTGAAGTTTAGATGGTCATGGATTGTTTTCACAGCTTTTGGGAGTCCATTCAATAGTTGTAGGAGAAGCAGGATACGTAAGTTGTTTTGTATTTAAGTATTTTGTATTTAAGTCCTTTGCAATTTGGGTAATGTAGGTTTAGGTATGATCGTGATGATTCTGTTCTGTTTCTGGTTGGTAGATCTATGAAGTCTGTCATGTATCCTGGATACAGTCAATAGAGAATCCACAAAGCGTGGAGAACTCAAAGAAGACCCACGGATACTTTGTAAAACAAACAGAAAAGTGGGCACAAAACCAGGAGTCCCAGACACTGGATCACAGTAAAGCTAAAACCAAATTGTATTAATTAGTATATCCTGGAGACACCACTTACCGCAATTTGGTACTTGAGGATGTTAAGGGTGTTAAGCTCTAAAGCACATTTAGCATGTGAAAAAAATGTTTACGGCAAAACATGTTAAAGAATTTTACAGTAATCTGCCAGTTTGTGCATGCTAATTGTGGGGTCCTTTTACTAAGCTATGGTAAAAGGCGGCCTGCACTAGCATCAGCGCATCTTTTTCACACGTGCTGAAGGCCCCCTTTTACCACAGTGGGGAAAAGACTTTCTGAGGAGAAGAAATGGCCGTGTGGTAAGTGAACTACTTGCTGCGCGGGCATTTGGAGTGGGGGGGGGGGGGGACACCGCCACCCATTGAGGTGGCATAAGGGCTCAGTTCCTTACCATGTATCTTTTGAGTTACTGACCATTTCTAAAATTATAAATGCTATATTGTTTACACTGAAATATTTCTGTATGAAGCACTGTATGTGGTTAAATCACACGGTGAGGAGGTCGCTGTCTCATCACATTTACACGTTCACAGTTGACTTAAAGCGCAAGGAGGCTGGGTGACTTGCACATGGTCAAGCAGTGAATGATGGATGTGGGATTGGAACCTGGGTTTGTAGGTTTTCAGTTCTTTGGTGTGCTGGACCCACCAGTTATTTAGTAGGAAATATAAACAATGAATCCTTTAAATGCAAGAATAAACATTTTATAAGAAATTGAGTGTTTATGTAATTTATTGACTTAATTTAATATTTTGCAAAAAAAAAAGTATTGTAGCATGCATTCTCCTTGCACTGCAGCATGCATGGTTTAATATTCTTTATAGCAGGAGAAGAGATGGTAAGTCAGTTAGAGATACTATACAATACTTAGCTACCTAATACAAATGAGAGGTTGGGTCAGTAGTTTCATGAACATGCTGCATACTGTCCTACAGAGCATTCACTGGCCAAGATGTTGCTCCACAGGGATGTGGCGGAAACAGCATTCACAGTCCCTGGACATGAGGGTGGGTAGGGAAGGTCCCAGCCATCACAAAGCAGCAATACCTAGTTGCCAGACTATGCCTATGTTTATAGGTTTCCATAGGGAACTCTGGTTCATGGCTTGTGGCTCAGTGCAGTGGCTGAGCTAAATTAATTTGGAAGGTGATATAAAATAGGGGAAGACACTGGATAGTTGTAAATGAAGGTTCATGGTACTGGAGACCAGCAGAGGCTGGTTCTGATTGACCTGGGATTCCCGTGGAGCAGATAAAAATTACTGGGTCCCTCCAAAAGAAATAGGATAGATGATTGGGTATTATTGATTAACCTGGAGAGATACAGTAAATAGATGAGTCATGGACATATATGGGGAATTCTCGGTGGCAGAAAAATTGACGTCCTTTTCACCCTTTATCGAATAAAGCTTACAGCGGATTCCCTCGCCCAACTCTGGGTGCCAGACTTACACCAGCTGAAACCTGGTGTAATTCCTGGCATGTTAATTGGGCGTGGATCCCCCCATATTCTATAACATAGCACTCAACTACTTGGAACACCCCTGACCCGCTCATGCTTCTCCCATGACCATGCCCTCTTTTGGGTTCTGCGCTGTGGGAATTGGGTGCCCAGCATTATAGGACAGCACACAGCCAGATGCATGTGTAAATCCTAATTGGTGCCAATTAACCTCAATAATTGGTTGTTAGCATCCAATTATTACTCATTAATGCCTCATTATCCAATTAAGTTGCACATGCACCTTGGGTCGGTGTCCAAATTTGGGCACATTTATAGAATCTGGGGGATTCTATAAACTACTTAGAATGGATCTAAATTATACCATAACAGAACCGACTGTCACAGAGCCAATGGCATCATAGTTTATTTTCCTGACATGGTTTTCATATACTTGACTAAGACATGATGTCATAACATGAAGGTTGCTCGTGATCCAGAACAATGTGTATCAAGGGCCACATGTTATGGTTAGACCATGCTGTTTCTTTCTGTTCCTACAGTTTAAGGACTAACATTCCAGGCTATCGCTATTTCCAAGCCATGAAGTTTGCTGTGGAAGAGATCAACAATTCTACCTCATTGCTACCCAATGTCACCTTAGGCTATGAGATCTTTGATGTATGCTACAAATATAACAACATCCACCCAGCGCTGGATTTCCTCTCCAGAGATCGTCTTATCAATATACAGAGGAGCTATATCAACTACATCCCTAAGGTGATAGCTGTAATTGGGCCAGATAGTAGTGATGCTGCAATTATCACTGGAAATATCTTCAACCTTTTCCTTATTCCACAGGTAAACTCCTCTCAAAAGTGTTCTGTAACCTTCACTTACTCTCTCCAGTTGTAACTATTTATTTAAATATTTGCCTCATTTCTAGATCCTACACCTCACCTTGATTACAAGGTGCTTTGTCTTCATTCTGCACGTGTGGTGGATGATCAGTGACTAAGATTAACACCCGGACGTTCTGTTCTAGTACAGAGCACATGCCAGAGTAGTGGGAGATGAGTCTTCCATTGCTGGCAACCAATACTTATTTTGCTCTTCACTGCTGCTGCTTAAGATTGATAGTCAAGTTATATGTGATAGGGATGGGCAGCCAAAAAGCTTTTGTTTTGTTTTTTTTCATTCTGGAATGAATGTAATAAAGAGTGAGCACTCTTTGTGAAGAGGGCACACTCTTTAAAAGAATGTGCACTATGTGAAAAAGAATGCACTTACAGAATAATCATTACACGAATAATCACACATTTGCAAACCATCATGCATGTGCGCACTATTGGGAAAGAGTGCACCTTCTTTGCATATAGTGCACATTGCTTAACAAGAGTGCGCCCTCTATATATGGTGCTCAAAATTGCATGTGGGAAATTGGGCACACACCCAATTCCATGTGCAATTTTTAATTGAATAACAAACCAATTAACGTCGATAATTGGGTGCTAATAATTATCACTGCTAATTGTCAACATTTAGATTATATGTGCACATCTTGCTAGGCATATTTTATAAAGATGCGCATGTAAATTCTAGTGCGTGGATCTGAAAAAGGGGCATGGCCATGGGAGGGGCATGGACATTCCTAGAATTTGCTACAAAAAATCAAAATGGGGGTGGTGACATCAAAACAATCCAAATAACAATCGTCCCACTTACACACGGAAAACAACTTCAGTCAATGTTCAGGAAGGAAAAGCCTCAAAGAACTCCAAGTCAGGCTGACCTATAATAATGAAATTAGATCTGCTCATCATCATTGGCAAAAACCTTCCAGAACCACACAGGTATATCTTATATATGATCACTTCAATCTAAGGTTCATTTTAATATTCACTTCAATACAGTGTCCAGTGTAATGTCTAAAAACGGGAGTGGAGGAGTGGCCTAGTGGTTAGAGTGGTGGACTTTGGTCCTGAGGAACTGGGTTCAATTCCCACTGCAGCTTATTGTGACTCTGGGCAAGTCACTTAACCCTCCATTGCCCCAGGTACAAATAAGTACCTAAGCCACATTGAGCCTGCCATGAGTGGGAAAGCACAGGGTACAAACAAACTGAAAACAGTGATTAAATAATCAACAATTTCATTTATCTTAACATATACTTAGTGAACCATCTTCTCTGTGTCTGGGGGATGCAGAGAAGTTGGTTCACTAAATATATATTTAAGATATTGATGATTATTTAATCACTGTTTTCAGATGAGCAGATCTAATTTGATCATTATAGCTCTATAGGTTGGCCTGACTTGGAGCTCTTTAAAGCTTTTCCTTCCTGAAAATTGACTGAAGTTATTTTCTGTGTGTAAGTGGGACGATTTTTGTTTATTTGTAGTCCTAGAAGTTGCGCACACTGTTACAGAATATGCCTGATTGGTGCCTAATTTAGGTGCAGGGATTTACACCAGGTTTCAGCTCTTGGCGTCAGGGGCGTAGCCAGACTTCGGCGGGAGGTGGGTCCAGAGCCCGAGGTGAGGGGGCACATTTTAGCCCCCCCCGGCGCCACTGACCCCCCCCCCCCGCCATTGCCGACCCTGCCGCCGCCACCACCAACTTTGCCCCCCCTTCCGATGTCCCTCTCGACCCCCCCCCTCCGGCTGCCAACCCACCGTCGCTTACCTTTGCTGGCGGGGGACCCCAACCCCCACCAGCCAAGGTCCTCTTCTTCCTGCAAAAGGCTTCCTTCTGTTTCTGATGTCCTGTAGGCGACGGTGGGTTGGCGGCGGTAGGGGGGGTTGAGAGGGTCGTCGGCAGGGAGGGTCCAAGCCCCCCCAGGCCCCAACGTAGCTACGCCACTGCTTGGCGCTAGGCGCTATTCTATAAACGGTGCCCAACTCAGAGTGCTGTTTATAGACTAGCACTTACTGCTTATTGTTTTCAACGCCACATATAGAATCTAGACCAGAGAACACTGTTTAAGAAGAGTGCGAACTGTTATCAGTGAATGACAACAGCCCATCCTTAATAAGTGATGGGCTGAGTTGATCCTGGCACCCTGACAAAATAACTCCGACAAAAAAGTCCTGACAAAACAGAATTTTAACAAAATAGACTGACAAAATAGCCCTCTAGAAAAAAATAACACATCACAAAAAAGGATGATAAACTACAAGTGAAATCTTCACTGATAAAGGCTCCTACCAGCATTGCATTGTGTAAAGCATATATAAATAGACAAAATTCTATAGCTACCAACTGGTATTCATGATCTGTTCTGCTGTTTAAGGAAACTATTCTTCCATCAACATGCTAATTAAAAAAAACAACAACAATATTGTCATCATTTTCATAGTCTTACCAACCTTATCCTGTTTGGCAAGGTAAGATTATTAGGAAAAAAAAATGCAGTGCCATATTCTGGGCAGCCTGATCTTTTGTCAGGAGGGCTAATTTGTTAAGGACTATATTGTGGGCAGTCTGTTTTGACAGTGGCTGTTATGTCAGGGACTATTATGTCGGGAGCCTTTTTTGTTTGGAGCTATTTTGTCAGAGGCCATTTTGTCGGGGCTATTTTGAATGGGTACCGTTGATCCTATATGGGCTTGTAGCTCTAGGGTAGTCAGAACAAAAGTCCATGCTTGCAATGGATCAAAATCGAGGAGCTCAATCTATCTCTTATGATTTGCAGTCATCTGAAAATGACGCATGGGGAGACCTTGTAGATGTTTGAGCTTTGTGAAACCTCTGGAACTCGTAGTATTACTTGCATACCAGAATGACAAATCAGGTTGTAGGGTTTTCTAATGCCATTTTATAACTGTTATGAGAGGGTCTGAATTTTAAGTTCTCAGCTTTCATAACTCAATGCCTATCCATTTCTTCTAGATTAATTACTATGCCATCAGCAGCGAGCTTAGCAACTTGAAACTACCTTCTTGCTTCCAAACTGTTCCCAATCATAAGAAGCAGAAGCATGTGATTGTAGACATCTTGCTGAGATTTAATTGGACCTGGATTGCCATTCTGGGAAGTGAAGATGACTATGGACAAGAAGGATTGCTTCAACTCTATGATGCCGCATCTCCAGAGGGCATCTGTGTAGCTTACCAGGGACTGATCCCAGTTAAAGTTGCAGGCAGAGAGAAGGAATGGAATAAGGAAGTATCAAAAATTGTTGAAAATATTGCCATGAGCAAGGTTAATGTCATTGTAGTGTTTGCCTTGGACATCATTGCAATTGATTTCTTCCAGGCTGTGGTTGACCGGGATCTCCCTGGGAAAGTCTGGATTGCCTCTGAGACCTGGTCAGTAGCTAAAAGCATTTATAGCCTCCCCAATTCCCACCGCCTGGGTGTGGTTGTTGGCATTGCCATGAAAAATGTTGAAATACCTGGTTTCACGGAATATTTGGTCCACTTGGTCAATCATAGCACGGTCGAACCAATGAAAGTAGCCAAGGAGAACTGCAACCAGAACTGTGACAGCTGTTTGAAGGTAACATTGAGTGAGCTTTTGGGTCCTCCAGAGAGACGGGTGATCTTCAATGTTTATTCCGCAGTGTACGCTGTTGCCTATGCACTTCATGAAGTACTTGGCTGCAATCATACCCATTGCAATATGAGGATGGTCTACCCTTGGCAAGTACGTATCCCTATGTGAGTTACTCTTCCATGCAGTGAGCAGAAAGTACCTGAAGACTTCCATTGTCTTGTAGTTTGAACCATACCTAGTTTTAACAGGAGTTCAATGAGGTACACTGTGTATTTCTTATCAGGAATAAAACAGATGGCCTCTTACTCATTCAGTTATGTCAAATTTAGGTAATGGTAAAATCTGCAATGGTTCAATTTGTTATACCATGATAGTCTTAATTGAGTAAATGGTCAATAAGGTTCTTATGAGACAGAGTATGAATGTACTTTTCAGCCTGATCTTCAAAAATAAACTACCTTCCAATCAAGCTGGAGGTCAAAATGAAATAAACAATTGCAAACTATCCACTTAGACTATGTTGGAAGACTGGGCAGTTGCCTGGATTAAAAAAAAAATGATCATAATTTGTGCCATTTCCAATGAGAGTTAAAGTGTGTAGGAATAAACTTTTCTAATCTGACCAGCAGGCTCATTTTCAAAGCACTTAGCCTCCCAAAGTTCCTAAACCTATGGAACTTAGCCTCCCAAAGTGCTTTGAAAATATGCCTCCATATCTCCTAGTGTATAATTTTATTGCACTGTGAAATTACAAAAAAATTAACAAATCTGCTTCGAGCCAAAAAGATAAGAAACTAAAGAAAATTAGCTCTAATTCGTTATAAGAATTATCTGTGCTATGATCAAAGAATATATCAAAAGTGATTTAAATAAAGGGCCTCAATAGCCAAGGGTACCAATTCAGTGGACACACCTGTTAAGGCTTCAATTATGGGCCAACCACCACCTCCGAAAAACCTACAGAGTGAAATAGCTAAGCCAATCTGTAGTAAAAAACGGAGTGAGGCTATAATATATCAGTAATCAATTGACTATAGGCACAGATAATATCAAATAAGCCTAAAAGATTGTAATTATAATATATGTCGGAAGAATGAAAAATATATTTCCAAAAGGGAAAACTAAATGTAAAAACAAACAATGACAAAGAGAGTACTTAGCTTCAAACCCGGGAAGGGAAAAAATCCACATCCGAAAGGCGCCTCCAAAAATTCTCTAACGAAATGGGCTTACATATAGAAAGTCTCTTTCATTCCCTTTCACTCTCTCTCTCTCTCTCTCTCTCTCTCTCTCTCTCTCTCTCTCTCTCCAGTAGAATCATAGAATTCTCACTTCTTCAGGAGAGGATAGCGAACATCTTCTGCATGTGTGAAATTACACACATTCTTGTAGCCAGCTGAAAACCCTCAAAGGTATAACACCATGAATTCCCTATGAAGCCTTAAAAAATTTACCCCAATATTCTTTAGTTGTGGACCTCTAGTGCTTACTGAAGGTAAGTCCTGGGTCTTTTGAGGAGCAGAGATGAGGTCCAATCACTTGGGCACTTATGTGTTTTGGGGGAAGTCTGGGGGTATCCTCTGGAGAGGAGTGTTTGCTGGGGAAGGGAAGAAGGGGACCCATGGACTGTACATCTGTTTGACAGCTGGTGCCGGTGAGCATTGAGCCAGTTTTGAGTTGGCATTATTTTTTCCTGGAATAATGGAACTTGTGAAATGCAATGCAAGCTGCATTATTTAATTTATTTTATTTTATTTTTTTGCATTTGTATCCCACATTTTCCCACCTATTTGCAGGCTCAATGTGGCTTACAGAGTTTGGTTATGACATAATCATTCCATGATATCAGTTACAATTAGTAATGTTCAAAGATTAGGTAAGGGAAGAGAGAAGGAAGGTGTTAGGCAGGGTAGAAAGTGGACTGTAATAACTGTGTGAATTGGTGAGGTGGTTTTGTAAGGCTATGGGTTCTCTTTGTAGGCCTTGTGGAAGAGATATGAATTTACATAATAATGAGGTATTTTTTATTCATTTGCATGCTTTGCACCTCATTATGATATAACCTACAGTACCTTAAAACAGGGGTTCTCAACCTAGTCCTTGGGACACACCTAACCAGTTGGGTTTTCAGAATACCCACAATGAATATTTATGAGAAATATTTGCATGCCCTACCTCCATTGTGTGCAAATCTATCTCATGCATATTCATTGTGGGTATCCCGAAAACAGGGGCATAGCCAGACTTCAGCGGGAGGGGGGTCCAGAGCCCGAGGTGAGGGAGCACATTTTAGCCCCCCCTGGCGCTGCCAACCCCCACCGCCATTGCTGACCCCTCCCCCGCCATTGCCGCCGCCACCACCACCAACAACTTTGACCCCCCCCTCCTGCCGCCAACCCTCCCCTGCCGCCGTCGCCGCCGTCACCTACCTTTGCTGGTGGGGGACCCCAACCCCCACCAGCCAAGGTCCCTTTCTTCCAGCACAAGGCTTCGTTCTGTTTCTGTGAGTCTGACTTCCTGCACATATGTGCAGGATGTCAGACTCACAGAAACAGAACGAAGCCGTGCGCCAGAAGAAGAGGACCTCGCTGGCTGATCTGCAAGGCTTCGTTCTGTTTCTGTGAGTCTGATGTCCTGCACGTACATGCAGGATGTCAGACTCACAGAAACAGAACGAAGCCTTGCGCTGGAAGAAGAGGACCTCGGCTGGTGGGGGTTGGGGTCCCCTACCAGCAAAGGTAGGCGACGGCGGTGGAGGGTTGGCGGCGGGAAGGGGGTCGAGAGGGTCATTGGCAGGGGGGTCCAGGGCCAAATCTACAGTGGCCCAGGCCCTCGTGGCCCCACGTAGCTACGCCACTGCCTGAAAACATGACTTGCTAGGTGTCTTTCAAGAACTGGGTTGAGAACCCTAGGGGAATGTACTTCTTGTTTTTCTTATTGGTGGTTTAATGCCTACCCGGACAGGGACCGGGAGGATTGGTTGGGGGTATTCTTTATTCTGTGTAAACTATTATACCCCTGGATAGTAATGTTTGATTGTTGTATTTCATGACCCACTATTGCAATAAAAAATGTAAGTTTAAAAAACAAAACAAACAAAAAAAAACAACAACAACAACCTATTGTGTGTTATAGTAAAATAATGTGTAATTTTGCCATTTAGCTTGCATTAGGGGGCATAAATTGTGTTTTGTTCCGCTAACACATGGTAATAACTACCCCTTAAATGGTCTTACCATACACTAAAATTTAAAAAAAAATCTAAACATATTGAAGCAAAGCTTTTTTAATGAGTTTTTTTCTATGGGACGGACATCACTGATGGCACCTAATCGATTCCCATAGTACACAAGCTGGCAGGTGGAGATGGACAGATCATACACGGATTTCCCTGAGTAAATTAGTCCTACAGAATGGGACCTATGGAAAGCAGCAGCATCAGATTTCCATTTATAGATGCCAAGATTGCTGCCAAAGTTTACATGGCCGTATTTATTCATTTGAGCACAGATTTCTTTTCTTTTCTTCTATTTTTTTTTTAGGATAAGCTAGTACAGGGGTTCTCAACCCAATTCTCGGGACACCCCAAGCCAGTCAGGATATCCACAATGAATATGCATAGGATAAATTTGCATGCACTACCTCCATTCTGTGCAAATCTATCTCATGCATATTCATTGAGGGTATCCTGAAAACCTGATTGGCTAGGCATGTCCCAATGACTGGGTTGAGAACCCCTGAGCTAGTACAATACAGGCCATCTATGGGTAATGTAATTAGGGTTGTCCTTCACCCACGTCAGTCCAGAGAAGCTGATCCAGTCCTGGTTTTGTTCCTTTACATACATGGAAAGGTGGTCTTTTTAAAGAGAAAATAGGGCATAGGCAAACTAAACTAATGTCTAGGGCCTAATATGTAGGAGGGACTTTCTCAGATGTACTAAGTTGATGGCTTAGAAAACTGTGTTTTTTTTTTGCTAAAGCTGCCAAGTTACCGAGTTCCAGGAGGAAGAATTTATGGCTCTTGAAAAAATAATTGTTGGGTCTTCAGAATGTGTGTCTTTCTATTACCCAATTACATTTTTTCTTAACTGGATTTATGTAGTGCATTACAGGTATGAAAAGTATAGGTTACATAAGACTCTGTGGAATTTTGGCAAATTGTACTATGACAGTGTCATAGCTGCCAAGCTACCTGGTTCCAGGAGGGAGATTTTAGGCCACTCTTGGATTTTTAACAATCCTATCTTGCAGGACTGGCTAAAAGTCTTCCTCCTGGAACTGGGAAGCTCTGCCTTATTATTTTGTAGCCATGTGTAATCCCCTGGTTTATTGAGTTTCTGAATTTCTCCAGGGGATTACGAGAACTGGTGTAGAACTCTGAAGATTCACTGGGGGGGGGGGGGGGGGGGGGGAGAGATAGATAACAGCATGTGGGAGGGTGAAGAGCCCAGCCCAGAAGTAGGTATAAGAGAGAATAAGTGACAACGGGTGTCATAGTTGTAGTGGGGTTGGGAGGTTATAAAAGTGATAGGATTAGTGAGCACATGGTCTTTGGTTGCCTTCACCCTGACTAGGACCTGTGAGGAGAGGGGGTATTGCCCAATAACCTAAGGCTAAGGTTACCATATGGCTCCAGAAAAAGGAGTACACATTGATCCAGTCCAGGTTTTGCTTCCATTGAAAGCAATGGAAGTAAAACCCGGACTGGCTCATTCTGTCCTCCTTTTTCTGGAGCCATATGGTAACCCTACCTAAGGCTGAACTAAGAAGTACGTAGTTGATGTTAAGAAGAGCAGTAACTGTGAGGAAAGCTCTGGGTGGGTAGAAAGGGTTAACCCCTAAGAGCAGAATAGGAAGAGCTTGTTCAGTGCCAGAGGCAGCAGTTTGAAGAAGTGCACCTCTGGAGGAGTAGGACGGACAGGGAGATTCGATCCTGAGTGGTTCCGGCGGCTGGGTAAAAGCCCACTGGGACAGCTTGCTGCGGAAGGAACAGGAAGCCACAGCCTTGGATTGTTCTGACAGAAAAGATGGGTATTGGAGGACTGGTTGATACTGTAAATATGTAAATGCCCTAGGATTTATCAAGAGACTATTAATTTAGTAGTTGGAACTTGACACCAAAAGTTATGTTTGCATTTAATATAAAAAACCTGGAGTGCAAAGTTTCATTGGACTGGTAAAGAAATAATAAAGAGTGTAGCTTAAAACCCTATGGCCTACTGGGATCAAGCCCGGCCCCTGCCTGCACCCAGCTCAGTGAACTAAAACTTGTGTTTGTGGCTCTGGTTTCGGGTACTCAACCCCGAAGAGCTAGTTGGTGCCCATTATTTGTGGTGAGACCAGATGATAAAACAGAGCTGTAGAGTTCCCCAGTTCCTAGATTTCTGATCATCTTCTCCTGGTGCATTGTGGGACCTGCAGCACTGATTTCAATGGGTAGAATTAGAGACTGAAAATCTCACACAGCTTTGGGATACAAGTTCAAAACTAGGTCTGGCCAAAAAGTCTCTCTCTTAGACTGGGTAACTTGGAATCTCTGTATTTGCTCTTAAAAACCCACAGAAAGCTTGCAAAAATGGCATTTCTGAAGACCCACATATAGGATTGCAAAAGGCCTTGAAGTACTATGTTGAAATATTTTTGTTGCAATTGTTGTACATTTACAGGATTTTTGTGCAAAGCTTAGAAGTAGTGCTGTTATTTAAGAACTGGTTTCCCATGCTCTTGCATTCTTTTGCAGGAATTTTGTCCCATACTAAAGTTTGGCCTTTGATATGAGTAAATGCTTGAGGAGACCGATGCAAACTGGGAAGGATGGAATAAAGTTCCTTCTCTCCACCATTTTATCACACTTTGTATAGGTGCCTCCTCAGATGGCATAGTATCTTGTTAGTCAATTGCTCAACAGAAGCCTGTATCAAGACAATCATGTCAGTACCTCTGTTAGTAAAAATAACTACATTAGCAGTGGCGCTTTTCCTTCCTCCTAGGATCTTGAGTACAACTCTGTTGGTGAGGAGACTTGACTTAAGCATTGTGTAGACAGCTGCCCCTTCCATGGAGCTGGTTTGAATGCTGAACATCTCTCTCTTTTCCCTTTCTCACAATATAGGTGACCAACTCACTGAAACAAGTGAACTTTTCCCTTCTTAACAACAGCCTTAATTTTGACCAGTATGGTGATTCCCAAGCTGGCTTTGATATTGTCTTCTGGAACTGGACAGGAAGAAGGCCATTTGTGAAGGTTGGATCATACTCAAATGTTGGAAGTCTTCGGATTCAACCAGAACTAATTACATGGCATACAGAAAATAACACGGTTAGTTTATCGTCATGTTGTATAGTAACATAGAGCAGCATTTTAGATAAGACACACGAGCCTGGATAGTGACATCCAAGGCAGGAAGTCTAAACTTAGGCAAGTATTTAGCAAAGGTCTGTCAACCTAGATCCTCTTCTAAAATTCATGCCTTCATGGACATCTCAGCAGCGGGGGATGTAGCAGTAAGAGCACCCATTTTTGATGGTGATAATAAAAATGCTGATCTCCCCACCAGACAGATGTGTCAGATATGGTGTCACACACTGCACACACACTGTAGTACTTGACCACCCCCCCCCCCCAGCATCACAACCCACCCCCAATCAATATGATCTTCTCAACCAGTACCAAGACCCCATGCCACCAAAAGACCTCCCCTGCCAGTATACAACCCCCCGCCCCCACTAGTACTGAGACATTCCCAGCCAATACCGAGACCCTTCCTGGCCACCAAGAACTCCCCCAGCCACTCCACAGAGCTCCTCCCCAAGAAGAACCCACCTGGTAGAGAAGGCCCCCCCACCATGTGGGCACTAGCTCTAGACATGGCAGCCTCTCTGAACTCCCCCCCCCTTAAAGTATAATGAAGATGGCCCCTCCCCAATCTTACCAGGTGTCTAGGGGGACTGGAAGCAATGACCACTTGCTCCCACTTCATGCCCTCCTGCAAAACAAAATGGCTGCTGAGCCTCTAGTGGTAATATCCCAATATGACTGCTAGGGGGGGTCAAGCTTCCATATATGGGCATTTTCCCCTTTTTGAAAGCCTGACTCCTAGCAGTAATATCAAGGTATTACTGCTAGAGGTCTCAGCAGCCATTTTGATTTGCAAGAGGGCATGAGGTGAGAGTGAGTGGGCATCACTCCTATTCCACTAGATTTCAAGGACCCCTGGTAAATCCGGGGTTTGGATCAGAGAATGGGAGGAACTGGTGGCCTGAGGGACATCTGTGTTACACTTTAGCCCCAAGAGCTACCACAATTGGGGCTCTGGGGGAAGTCTTCTTGCTGCCAGGGGGTTGTGTAGATTGGGGGGTCTTGGTACTGGCCAGGATGTCTTAGGGGTGGTAGTGGGGGGTCTTGGTACTGGCAGATGAAGGGCTTCTTGGTGGCCATGGAATCTTGGTACTGGTGGTGGTGGGGGGAACTTGTTGGTGGCAGTTGGGGAGGTGCTGTGATGGTGGAGGGGTGGGGTTCTGTGCCAGGGGGAGAGCATAGTGTCAAAGAACATACCACATCGGCATGTAACATTACCCCTTAAGAAGGCACTTAGATGTGCTTTGGAGCAGATGTACATTCCGACAGCTGGGTTTTCCATTGCAGATGTGCATTCCTTATGTGAAATAGAAAATTCACATCTGTATTGTAGGCTTGCCCAGATCACTCCCCTTCACTGCCCTCCCCACGCCCCCTTGCCATCTGAATGTACTTGGCTAACCAATGTCTGGTTGACTCCTCATTTTAAAATGGCATTTAAATGTACGAGCCTCTCCAGATGTTTTAATGCTGCAATGTAGACGTTGGGATGCTTTGAGAATGAGGGCTATATTATACAATTTTATTTATTTATTTTAGTTACATTTGTACCCCACGCTTTCCCACTCATGGCAGGCTCGATGCGGCTTACATGGGGCAATGGAGAGTTAAGTGACTTGCCCAGAGTCACAAGGAGCTGCCTGTGCCTGAAGTAGGAATTGAACTCAGTTCCTCAGTTCCCCAGGACCAAAGTCCACCACCCTAACCACTAGGCCACTCCTCCACTCCTCCACTACAATGGCAGCTAAAGACCAAAACAGCCCATCCCCAGTTTACCTTATTGTTTCTGACATCCACGCCTCCTTCCCCTGTGCCCATCACCCAAGCTCTCAAATTTGTAGTGCTGTCTTCTTGGGTTGTAAAAGCCATTTGTGCAGGTTACCATCAATGCTTTTTTGTAGTTTTGATGGAATCATACCACTGCCTTTTAAGGTTGTAACTGATACCTCATGTAGACTACTCACATTGATTTTTGGTGTTTTGAGCTATAACTGGGCTGTTGCTAGCCTTTCTTCAGTCTCTCTTATGGGTTTATATAGTTCCTTATAATTTGGTGATAAGATGTCTTTTCCTACTTAAATCCTCTTAGTTTGCATTACCAGACTATTAATTTTAGTTGAGAGTTGTGCCTCATGAGTGCTGTGTATGGCACTTATATCTTGGTCAGATTGCTATCCTGCTTATAATCGAACGAGAATAACGCCCAAGTTCCGACCTAAATCGGGAGATGGGCGTTCTTCTCACAAAAACAAATAAAGCGGCATAATCGAAAGCCGAACTTTGGACGCTTTCAACTGCACTCCGTCGCGGATGCGGACAAAGTTGACGGGGGAGTGTCGGAGGCGTGGTGAAGGCGGAACTGGGGCGTGGTTATCACCCGAACAGAGATGGGCGCCCTTCGCCGATAATGGATGCGTTTGTAGCTAGAATTTAGGGCACTTTTCCTGGACCCTGTTTTTTGACGAATAAGGCCCCAAAAAGTGCCCTAAATGACCAGATGACCCCCAGAGGGAGTCGGGGATGACCTCCCCTGACTCCCCCAGTGGTCACTAACCCCCTCCCACCACAACAAATGATGTTTCACAACTTTTTACTTTCACCCTCAAATGTCATACCCTCCTCCCAAGCAGCAGTATGCAGGTCCCTGGAACAGTTGTTAGGGGGTGCAGTGGACGTCAGGCAGGTGGACCCAGGCCCATCCCCCCCCTACCTGTTACAATTGTGCTGCTTAATGCTACTAGTCGTCCAACCCCCCCCCAAACCCCCTGTACCCACATGTAGGTGCCCCCCTTCACCGCTTAGGGCTATAGTACTGGTGTAGACTTGTGGGCAGTGGGTTTTGAGGGGGATTTGGGGGGCTCAACACCCAAGGGAAGGGTGCTATGCACCTGGGAGCTCTTTTACCTTTTTTTTTGTTTTTGTAAAAGTGCCCCCTAGGGTGCCCGGTTGGTGTCCTGGCATGTGAGGGGGACCAGTGCACTATGAATCCTGGCCCCTCCCACGAACAAATGCCTTGCATTTATTCGTTTTTGAGCTGGGCGATTTCATTTTCCATTATCGGTGAAAAGCAAAAACGCCCAGCTCACACCTTGGCGAATAAAGCATGGGCGTCTATTTTTTTTAAAAAATACGGTTCACTCCGCCCCTTCACGGACCCGTTCTCGGAGATTAACGCCCATGGAGATAGGCGTTTCTGGTCGATTATGCCCCTCTATATGACCCAGGCCAACCCTAGAAAAGAATTGGAAACAAGATTCAGAAACATCAATTTGGAAGATTGGCCCTGATGGAGTACCCAACTTGTAGATCAAACATTTAACATCTCTTCACCAAGACCGGACAACTGCAAAAATCAACAGTTCAGATAGCAATGGTTAAAACAAGATGAATATTTATTTATTTATTTATTTATTTATAGCATTTGTATCCCACATTTTCCCACCAATTTGCAGGCTCAATGTGGCTTACATTTGCCGTAATGGCGGTAGCCTTGCAGACCACCGCCATTTCCGGATAACAGAGTTACAAATGGTGTTGCGTTAAGGTGCATACATGCATAGTAACATACATGGAACATAGTATATATGGAGCAGATCATGGTATAAATATATACCCTGTGCATACATACATAGTAAAAAAGGAATACATTATGGTATTACATGATGGTTCTTGAGTAATAAATTGGATTGTAACATACATTAGGACATCGACTATAGAGATACACTGGGCAGCGTTCTTCCTTTTGCAACAAGAAGCGTCCGGCTGGACCCCCCTCGTCAGGGGGCTCCTCGGGCCTCCCAATGATAGGGCGCAGTTCCACTCGAGAGGAGAGCAAGATCGGTGGTCAGCTTTCTCTGTTTCTTACAGAGTGGGCCAGAATTACTTCTGACCAGTGGGTCCTCTGTGGTGCAAGAAGGTTACAAGCTAGAATTCTTCTCTCCCGTCACAGACATTTGTCTGGAGTCAGGAAGTATTTTTTCACGGAGAGGGTGGTGGATGCTTGGAATGCCCTCCCGCGGGAGGTGGTGGAGATGAAAACGGTAACGGAATTCAAACATGCGTGGGATAAACATAAAGGAGTCCTGTGCAGAAGGAAGGGATCCTCAGGAGCTTAGCCTAGAATGGGTGGCAGAGCTGGTGGTTGGGAGGCGGGGCTAGTGCTGGGCAGACTTATGCGGTCTGTGCTAGGGCTGGTGGTTGGGAGGCGGGACTAGTGCTGGGCAGACTTATACGGTCTGTGCCGGGGCTGGTGGTTGGGCGGCGGGGATAGTGCTGGGCAGACTTATACGGTCTGTGCCAGAGCCAGTGGTGGGAGGCAGAGATAGTGCTGGGCAGACATACGGTCTGTGCCAGAGCTGGTGGTGGGAGGTGGGACTGGTAGTTGGGAGACGGGGATAGTGCTGGGCAGACTTATAGGGTCTGTGCCAGAGCTGGTGGTTGGGAGGCGGGGATAGGGCTGGCCAGACTTATACGGTCTGTGCACTGAAGAGGACAGTACAAATAAAGTAGCACATATGAATTTATCTTCTTGGGCAGACTGGATGGACCGTGCAGGTCTTTTTCTGCCGTCATCTACTATGTTTACTATTCGATATAAGTTTTAAAGTGGTAGTGCTTGATCATTAATAGCAAAGAGGTTAAGCAATCGTGACAAAAGTTCGGTTTTGTTTAGTTCGTGTTTAATGTTATTATATAGTATTTAAGATGGATGTTTATGATATGCCTTCTTGAAAAGATCTGTTTTCAGTAGCCTTTGGAAAATGGTTAGGTCTTGCGTTGTTTTTATGGCCTTCGGTAGTGCGTTCCATAGCTGCGTGCAGATGTATGAGAAGCTGGTCGCATATGTGGATTTATATTTTAGCCCTTTACAGTTAGGATAGTGGAGATTGAGGAATGTGCGTGATGATCTTTTTGCGTTCCTAATAGGCAGGTCTATAAGGTCTGACATGTAGATCGGAGCTTCCCCGTAGATGATTTTGTGGACCAGGGTGCAGACTTTGAATGCAATTCGTTCTTTTAGTGGGAGCCAATGTAATTTTTCTCTTAGGGGTTTGGCGCTTTCATATTTCGTTTTCCCAAATATGAGTCTGGCTGCTGTGTTTTGGGCGGTTTGAAGCTTCTTAATGATTTGTTCTTTGCACCCGGCATAGATGGCATTGCAGTAGTCCAGATGACTTAGCACCATTGATTGAACTAGGCTGCGGAATACTTCCCTTGGGAAGAAAGGTTTGATTCTTTTAAGTTTCCACATTGAGTAGAACATTTTCTTTGCTGTGTTTTTCACATGGTCTTCGAGCGTGAGATTTCAGTCAATTGTTACTCCCAGAATTTTCAGGCTGTCTGAGACTGGAAGTGTGTACTTTGGGGTGTTTATGGTATTGGGTTTGTTTGTGTTGTGTTGTGAGGACAGGATGAGGCATTGTGTTTTTTCTGCGTTTAGCTTTAGTTGGAATGCGTCCGCCCAGGTGTTCATTATTTGGAAGCTGTGTGTGATTTCATTTATGTCTTGTTTGAATGGGATATATATCGTGACATCGTCAGCATAGATGTATGGGTTAAGTCCTTGGTTGGATAGGGCTTTGGCTAAAGGTGTCATCATTAAGTTAAAAAGGGTTGGTGAGAGCGGTGATCCTTGTGGTACTCCACATTCAGGTTTTCATGGTGTTGACATTTTAGAGTTTGAGATCACTTGATAAGATCTTGCTGTTAAGAAGCCTTTAAACCAGTTTAGTACGTTTCCTCCAATCCCGAAGTAGTCTAGGATGTTCGGGAGTATTTGCAGTCCCTTCTTTCAAAGGGAGTGTAAGTAATATCCACAGAACCTACAGCCCTGTAACTTGTTGTTCACTGCAACGAATACAAATTTAATATATGATCACATAAATGTTTACAAATAAAGCACCCACTATGCAGCAGTGGCGTGGCTGCATGATAGATTATATGCGATTTGAGAGGAGAGTGGCGGATTGCAAGCAAGATTCGAGATTCACAGAGAAAGAATTCTATCGAATATGGACTTCATTCTGGCAGACTATACCCCCAGGGGGCAGAGACCGTAATTTAAATATGTGACCGAAAAAGAGGAAGGATACACTCAGTGTTCCTGACCAGGAAAGCAAAGGGGGGGGGGGGGGGGGGGGGATTAGGGCTTGTTGGGGATAAGGCGGGGAGGGAAGGGGGGTTGGAGTATTTGATGTTGTTGGACAATAATGGTTAAGTTAAGGATGGGGGTGGTAATTATGATACCGCATACAGTTCAAGCTTCTCCTACTAACCTACAAATGCACTCGATCTGCAGCCCCTCCTTACCTCTCTACCCTCATCTCCCCTTACGTCCCTACCCGTAACCTCCGCTCTCAAGACAAATCCCTCCTTTCAGTACCCTTCTCCACCACCGCCAACTCCAGGCTCCGCCCTTTCTGCCTCGTCTCACCCCATGCTTGGAACAAACTCCCTGAGCCCATACGCCAGGCCCCCTCCCTGCCCATCTTCAAATCATTGCTCAAAGCCCACCTCTTCAATGTCGCCTTCGGCACCTAACCACTACACCTCTACTCAGGAAATCTAGACTACCCCAACTTGACATTTCGTCCTTTAGATTGTAAGCTCCTTTGAGCAGGGACCGTCCTTCATTGTTAATTTGTACAGCGCTGCGTAACCCTAGTAGCGCTCTAGAAATGTTAAGTAGTAGTAGTAGTAGTAATTATACGATCGAGAACAGTAAAATGTGGTATTAGGAAGAAGAGAGTAGAGATTAGGTAGAGATTAGGATTTGAGTGAGTGGAAACATGTTAGATACAGGTAATGGAAAGTGATACAGCAATGTATACCGCAAAGTGTCTGTAATTATTGAAGCTGAGATCTTAACCAATAAACAAATTTAAATATAAATGTTAATAATATGATGATAGAACATAAGAACAATAGAAAAGAAGCACATGGAATCAAAGACTAATTGATCCAGAATAAAGATATGACCAGCTGTGAAAAAAAATCAAAGCCTCAGTAGAGCATGCACTAACTATAAGAAAGTTTCAACAGCTCCCCATACTCTTGGATGATAAACTGTCTTGAAATGTACAGAGTGAATCCTGGATTGACTGAGTACATCAAGTTCACCATTAAAATCTGGCAAACCTCACTTCATTTTAATTATGAAAAAAGACAGACAATTTGTCATTCTTCACATCGTCACCACTCTTGTTCTATTTGGCTCTAAATTTCGCTGGGCTACAGATTTAGCTTCAACTTCAGAGTGCTAATGACAATTTTAAGCTGTATAGCCCTGTGATCATCTTTGATGGAACAATTCTGAGTAATGAAGAGCTTCTCAGATGACCCTGGGATGACTTTTGGACTAGACCAGGGGTTCTCAACCCAGTCCTCAGGACACACCTAACCAGTCAGGTTTTCAGAATTCCCACAATGAATATGCATAAGATAAATTTGCATAAATCCACCTCCATTGGGTGCAAATCTATCTCATTGTGGGTATCCTGAAAATCGGACTGGCTAGGTGTGTCCCGAGGACTGGTTGAGAACCCCTGATCTAGACAAATGTGCAAATCAACCTTTCTTAAGGAAAACGAAAAATGTCTCCCTGACAAAAATCTATGAGTTTAAGAGGAAGATGCATATAAATATCTAGGATTAGAAGAAGATGCAGACTATCAGCTTGCAAACCCCATGAGGTTGTATAGCTTTGGAATAATAAACTGGTTCCATAAAGATCTTTAAAAACTAGATGCAAGAAAAAGAAAACTCTTCTAGTTATACAAAAGTTCAATATCCTGTCTTCTATCAGAGACTGGGGTCTAGGTCCTACTTTCTATTAGAAAAAGAATTGAGGTCTTGCTTTTCATTAATGATACAGTCAAGGTCTTGCTTTTCATTGGAAAATAGTTCTAGGTTCTGCTTTCCATAAAAAAAGGGCTAGGTCTTGCCTTGCAATAGAGAAAGGAAGCAAGCAAGCAAATGACTGGCCGAATAGACTGTAAGATGTTTAAAATAGGGTTTACTCTCACTTCTTGTCCATCCAGTCGTTGGGTAAGAAAGAGAGAGAGGTTTGGAAGCTCCATTAAATGACTGAGATCACCAGATAACATCATAACTACTGATTAGCTCTTTACTCAGTATAGATAAATAATTGGACATTATTTTGCTTTAATTCACAAAAATATCCCTCCAGTCCTAATCATTGCAGATTAGGAATTTTAAGGTGTATCCCTCCCTTCTCTTTGGAAAAGATATTAGGCTGCCATTAAGCCACTTAGCCAGCCTGAATAATATCTTTTCTAATTATTCAGGCTGGCTAAGTGGCTTAATGGCAGCATTGGTCTCTGCCATATGCAGAACCTGATTTCAGTTCTCAGGTTAGGTTTTCTGTTCCCTAGGCTGGCTGGTGCTGGTGATTCTGCAGAGACAGTGTTTATAGGCCTTGAGAGGAGGGAGTCCCACTCATTGTGCCACAGTGACAGCTAGTGGACATATGTAGGAACCACAATTGCAGGGTTCTAGAGTATAGCCTCTAGCTAATGGGTGATATTTTGATGACTAGGTTAAGCGAGCTGAGAGGAGACATAAAATGGGTGGTTGCAAATGAAAGGTCATCATGCCTTATCTCAGCCCCATTTAGAACATAAGAATAACCATACTGGGTCAGACCGATGGTCCAATTTCCAGTACTGGCCAATCCATGTCACAAGTACCTGGCAGAATCCCAAATAGAAGCAAGATTCCATGCTACCAGTCCCAAGGACAGTGGCTTCCCCCAGTGCCTGTTTAAATGGCACCACCACCTACCTTACGCAGCTGGGAGACTGGGCATCTAAATGGCAGATGACATTTAATGTGAGCAAGTGCAAAGTGATGCATGTAGGAAAGAGGAACTCAAATTATAGCTACGTAATGCAAGGTTCCACATTAGGAGTCACCGACCAAGAAAGGAATCTTGGTGTCGTTGTTGATGATACGTTGAAACCCTCTGTTCAGTGTGCTGCGGCAGCTAAGAAAGCAAATAGAATGTTACGTATTATTAGGAAAGGAATGGAAAACAAAAGTGAGGATGTTATAATGCCTTTGTATTGGTCCATGGTGCGACTGCACCTCAAATATTGTGTTCAGTTCTGTTCACTGCATCTCAAAAAAGATATAGTGGAATTAGAAAAGGTACAAAGAAGGGCGACGAAAATGATAAAGGGGATGGGATGACTTCCCTATGAGGATAGGCTGAAGCGTCTAGGGCTCTTCAGCTTGGAGAAAAGACGGCTGAGGGGAGATAGAGGTCTATAAAATAATGAGTGGAGTGGAATGGGTAGTGAATCGTTTGTTTACTCTTTCCAAAAATACTAGGACTAGGGGGCATGCAATGAAGCTACAAAGAAGTAAATTTAATACGAACCGGAGAAAATGTTTCTTCACTCAACGTCTAATTAAACTCTGGAATTCGTTGCCAGAGAATGTGGTAAAGGCGGTTAGCTTAGCGGTGTTTGAAAAAGGTCTGGACAGCTTCCTAAAGGAAAAGTTCATAGACCATTATTAACTTGACTTGGGGAAAATCCACGGCTATTCTGGGATAAGTAGCATAAAATGTATTGAACTTTTTCGGGATCTTGCCAGGTATTTGTGACCTGGATTGGCCACTGTTGGAAACAGGATACTGGGCTTGATGGACCTTTGGTCTGTCCCAGTGTGGCAATACTTATGTCTATCTCAAAAGCAGACTATGGAATTTTCCTCCAGGAACTTGTCCAAACCTTTATTAAACCCGGATATGCTAACTGCTGTAACCACATCCTCCTGCACTGAGTTTCAAAGCTTAATTATTTGTTGAGTGAAGAAATATTTCCTCCTAATTGTTTTAAAAGTTCTGTCATGAAAGGTCATCATGCCTTGAGTATCCCCTAGTCTTTTTACCTTTTGAAATAGTAAAACAAATCGATTCACTTCTACTCGTTCTACACCACTCAGGATTTTGTAGACCTCTATCATATCCCCCCCTCAGTCATCTCTTTTCCAAGCTGAAGAACCCTAACCTCTTTAGCCTTTACTCATATGAGAGGAGTTTCTAACTAAGCTGGAAGCAGGAGGCAAGTAAAAGACCAAAAATAGGCAAAATTCAAAACGAACTTTATCCCATGCTGTTCCTATTGGAGAAAAACTTCTCTCTATATAAAAGGCAAAACCAACGTTCTATGAAGCCTCCAGCCGGAAGTGTGAAGGGGGTGAGATATCTGGTTTCCCTATGAGTGTCTGCCCCGCCCTCTCTGTAACACAGTCAGTGAAGGAAAACAGCAGAGCATGAAATCAAATCGCTGGCTCTGTAACAGTGAAGGACTCAGAGGGGGGAGGGGAGAGAGGCCAGAGGGCAGGGACACACACTCCCACATGCACACAGAAGAAAACATTGCTAGCCCCCGTTTCATTTGCATCAGAAACGGGGCTTTTTTACTAGTTACTGAATAAAGCCCAAAGTATCTCCATGGATTCTTCCAGTATTGGTCCCTCTATTTTATGTTTTCCACGTTTGTATGTTTTGCACAGCATTATGGCTTTTACGGACATGACATTGTTGTTTAATTTGCTTATGTGTAAGATATTTCCAATTTTACATTTTTACATTGTCAATTTTAATTGCATGTAAGGAAACAAAATATGATCCAGAATCTCATGATAACCAGAATTCACTCCCAGAGACAGACTCAAGTATTTTCTCAAGTTGTAAGTAGGTCTACAAATCCCGGTATGTTTTTGGATGAGTGTCAAATTGGTACTTGTCAAGAATGTATCAAATCACAGAGTCTGTTCTGCAGGATGGAGGTTATATTCTCAATCTTTAACTTTTCCATCTCCTGTAAAGTATAGGTTCCACCATCAGTCTGTTCAAAGAAATGTCTGTTTGGCCAAGAGATGAAGCCGAAAGGATCACATAAGTGCTGTTTCATCTGTGCGGACTGTGCGAAAGGGACATTTCTGAATGAAGATGGTTTGTAAAACTTTATGTTGTTCACTGACTATTTCGTTTCACTTACCTTTGTGTCCTGTAGCTCAAAGTTGCTGGGAGATACATAACTTCATTTTAACTTAATATATATATTTTTTTGTTTCAGGGTTTTTTTTTGGGGGGGGGGGGGTGTATTAGGATATCTGCTGTAAAACTGTCTCATGATAAGAAAAGTACAGTTGACTTCTGAAGGTTTTGTCAAAGTATCAAAAAATGCATTAAGAGAACAACCACATGTTGACAGAAAAATGGGGGGCCTGGGGCTACTCCAGAATACTTTGGTAAAGATCCTAGCTAGAAAACCCCCAGAAATCATAGTTTCAACTTTGTGTCAGCCTTCCTCTTTTATCCCCTGTTTTTCATAGGAATCTGCACAAACTGTGGGGCAGATCAGTGGTCTCCAGAGAGAAGCATCACCTGTTTCAACAAAACAAGGATAATTCTGGACTGGAATGGCAACGCAGCCATTGTACTGATAACGGTAACTCTGGTGGGCATGCTGTTGACTCTAGTCATCGTTGTAGCCTTTGCCCATCAGATACAGAGCCCCGTAGTCAAAGCTGCGGGTGGCAAAATGTGCTTTTTTATGTTAGCGGCACTGGGCTTGGCCTTCCTCTGCACTTTTTCCTTTATTGGAGAGCCCAGCAGTATAAAATGCATTTTGAGACATCCTACAATTAACACGGCCTTGACCGTTTGCTTCTCCTACATAGCAGTCAAATCATTTCAGATTGTATGTATCTTCAAGATGGCTGCCAAGCTACCAAAAACCTACGACTACTGGGTAAAAAAGAATGGGCAGTATGTCTGTGTTGTCCTTCTCACCAGCATCCAGCTATTCATTTCCTGCTTATGGGTCTTCTGGAAGCCCCCTGGTGTTTCCACAACAAACTTGGATCAAGACAAGTTGCTGCTGGAGTGCAATGAGGCTAGCTCAGTCATGAACATTTTGGAGTTTGCTTACAACAGCCTGCTCAGCCTGCTCTGCTTCACGTTTTCCTATGTGGGAAAGGGGATTCCCAAGAATTACAGTGAGGCCAAGTGCATCACCTTTGCCATGCTAATCTACTTCATGGTTTGCATTTCCTTCTTCACAGCCAATCTGATAGATGTTGGTCATTATATAACAACAATCAATGCTATGTTAGCTCTTGTCAGTCTTTTTGGCATCATGGGGGGTTACTTTTTTCCAAAGTGCTATGTAATACTGTGGAGACCTGAGTTCAATACTACACAGTACTTTCAAACTGCCATTCAGGCCTACACAAGGAGGAAGAGCACAATGAGTAGTAGATAACAGCACCATAGTCATTTGCCAATGAAAGTAGCGTATCTTTAAACAACTCCCCAAACACTGACTTGCTCACATATTCCTAGAAAACTAGGACTGAAAGGGATCTCAAGGGATCATCTAGAATCACAGAAAGATAAGGTTAAAGGGGTCCTCAAGGGATTAAAAAAAAAAAAGAGGAAGATAAGGTTGAGAAGGACCTCATAGGATCCAAAACAATGATGGTCAAATTATGGCCTGTAGGTCATATCCATCTTGTTATGGATCTTGCTGAGAAAGGTCTTGGCCTATGGATGCAACAGCATATGACCTTCATCTGGAAGTGTCATCTGTGGGCTGGAGTGACGTCGCTGCTGTGGACCAGACAGAAGCCTCTACTCTATTGGAACTTGGGGGGGGGGGAAGGGAGGGGAGCACTTTCCTTCCCATTTTTTGGATGAAACTCCCTACTTCTAGCTACTGAACTCCTGAAGGGGAGAATTCCCCCATCCCCTTTTCAGCAGGGTCATTACTGTGGCTCATGGGCAAGAAGTCCCCCCCCCCCTCCTCCTATTATGTTCTTATGCCCCCTGATCTATAATCACAGAAAGACAGGGGGAGGGGGGATAGATACTCAGCTGGTGGCAGTGAGCGTTTGCTTTACTAAAATGCGGCAAAAAGTGGCCTACGGCAACGCAAACACATCTTTTTACCTCGTCCTGGAAAAAGGGTCCTTTTTTTAAGGGGTTGGAAATGGACGTGCGGCAAAATAAAAACCAGCACGCGTCCATTTTAGACCTGAGACCTTACCGCCACCCATTGACTTAGCAGAAAACTCTCATGTGCTAACCGGGCGGTAGGCATGCAGCATGTGCCCACTGCCGTTTACCGCTGGTTAAGCGCTATATGGTAGAAAATAGGAAATATTTTCTACTGCGCGCTTTCGCCATATGCCAAATTCAGAATTACCACCCAGGGCACGTGGTAGCCGGGTGGTAATGCTGATTTGGCACACGCTGAATGCACTTAGGCCCTTACACACCTTTATAAAAGGGCCCCTTAATGCACAGTAATTTGTTAACCCATCTTAGTAAAAGGACCCCTAAATTATTTATGGAACTTTATTATTTATTGGAACAATCTGAAGCGTTAGAATAGAAGAGTTTATGGTTTATTCACGTCCTTTGAACGCTATAGTGGCCTTTATAAAATAGACTTAAATAGGCAACTTTTTGGCAGTAAGGTAGGGAGGAATTTCAAGTAATTTTTGCATTACCCAACAGAGTTTTCCATGGAGCAGGCAGTAATCAGTGGCTAAGAAGTCCAGGGAAGGACAAATGCCCCCTCTTTCCTCCCCTCCCCTACACCCATGCTTTTTGGACTTCTCACACGGGCACCCTTTTATAAACTCAGGCCTGTGAAAAGCAATTGTATAATCCAGGTGCCTGCATTTATGCACCCCCCTTGTGCACATATACACTTATCCATAAAAGTGCCAGCAGGGCAGGGCTGCCGAGTGACTGAGTCAGGCCTGGGGTAGGGCTGCTGCTGCTGCTTGGCCCCCTCCCCTGAGACCGCCATGTAGCCAGACCACAAAAATCGGGGATGTTCGGAGGCCAAACTGGGGAGGGGCATATTTTGTTCCACCTCCCTCCCCCTGCCAACAGAAGCCTTTCTTCAGTGCTGTTCTCCACTGTATTGCATGCCCTGTGGCTGCTTTTCCCCTCACATCCCACATGCTCAATTTCGAGCATGCGTGACGTGAGGGGAAAAGCAGCAGCAGGGCAGGAAATGCGGTGGAGAACAGCGCTGGAGGAAGGCTTCTGCTGGTGGGGCATGGGGACCCCCACCAGCCAAACCAGAGGCCCTGAAGCCCTGTGTCTGCTCCTCCCCAGCCTCCTGGGGGGGGGGGGGCCTGGTGCCAGTGGCATTCCTAGGCTGGCTGACACCTGGGGCGGATCGCCGATGCGCCCCCCCTGGGTGCAACGCGCCCCCCCCCCGGTGAAATTACACCTCCCCCCCCAGGTGCAGCGTGACCCCCCCTGGTGAAATTACCCCCCCCCCCCCCGAGTGCAGTGCGACCCCCCCGGGTGCATTTTTACCTGCTGGGGGGGGGGGATGCCGTGCACTCTGTCGGCTCCGAGTCCGCTCATTCCCTGCTGCTCCCTCTGCCCCGGAACAGGAAGTAACCTGTTCCGCGCAGAGGGAGCAGCAGGGAGGGAACAAGCACACTCGGCCAACAGGCGCGCGCCACCCCCCCAGCAGCGTGCACCCGGGGCGGATTGCCCCCACCGCCCCCCTTGGTACGCCACTGCCTGGTGCTGGAGTTTTTTCTCTCCTGCTCCTGTCGGGACGCGATCACCTGGGTCCCATCAGGAACAGGAGAGAGACAGACCCCGGTGCTGGGCCCTCCTTGGAGGCCGGGCTCAGGAGAATCTTGCCCCCCTGCCTCTGCTCTCAGCAGCCCTGCAGCAGGGTGCCCCATGGCCCATAGGTATCAAATAGGATGCGCACTGCGCAGCATTTAGCACACGCTAATGTCCATTAGCGCGTGCTAAGCTTTAGTAAAAGGCTCCATAGGGCTAGATTCTATATATGGCAGTGAAACCCCCCCTTCCCCCCACATCCTGGGACAGAGAAATATCCAGTGTACCTGAATGTAACTCACCTTGAGCTACTACTGAAAAAGGTGTGAGCAAAATCTAAATAAATAAATTAATAAATAAGTGGTATTCTATTAGCCACGCCTAAAATTCAGTGTGGTTTATACAATAAACGCTTATGTGGACAGGTTGTACGTAAATCTAGGCACTGCCATTTGCACCAATGAAAATGTAGTGCCTAACTTTACACATTAAATTTACAAGTGAAGCACATGTAACTCAAAACCATGCCTCAATCCGCCCCGAAACACCCACGACCCTCCCATTTCCACATCCCCTTTTTAGGGCTTTGTGTAAATTTTAGGCCCTGATCCTGTGCCTAACTCTACGTAGGTAAGTCCCAATTAAAACTAATTAATGCAAATAACTGCTTGTTAAGAAGCCAATTATTGGCACTAATTGGCTTGTTATTCTATTAAATTGCGTGTGCAAATCGGGAATGCACCTAAATTTGCATGCACAATTTTTGGTGACTTCTATAGAATCAGGGGGATAGTGTGTATTTTCAAAAGAAGTCTACACATGGGTGGAGCATGGGCAGGACTTGGGTGGGGCTCCTAGTTATGCCAATGGCGTAGCCACAGGTGGGCCTAGGTGGGCCAGGGCCCACCCACTTAGGGCTCAGGCCCACCCAACAGTAGCACACATTTAGTGGTAGCTGGTGGGGATCCCAAGTTCCACCAGCTGAAGACTTCCCCCTGATGGTAATGAAAATGCTATTCTCCACGATACTGGCACCTGTGCATGCTCCGTTTTCAGCACATCCCTACTGCAGACTGCCAAGACGGAAAGAAACATTTTCCCGCCATCTGAGATATTTTTTTGGTGGTGGTGGTGGGAGAACACTTGGTGCCCACCCACTTCTTGCTTAGGCCCACCCAAAATCTGTTGTCTGGCTATGCCTCTAGGTGCATCTAGGTGCTTCCATTTATGCCAGCTCTATGGCCTGGTGAACTTGCAGCTGCATAAATGTTAGGCAAAACAATGCAGGGTTATGCTGGTATTCTGGAAAGGAATCTGGGCATGCAGGTTCTGTTATACAATAGCAGGGCTTTTTTTGAGGGTGTACTTGGGGGTACCGAGTACCGGCACCTTTTCCATTGTCTGCTAAAATTGACCCATGGACCCCAATTTTTAATGAAAGAGCTCAGGCTCTACACAACAATTCAATCTTGTCATAGATTCTGTGACTGGTTGCAGGGTCCTGGCTATTGTTGGGTGGGTCCCTCAGTGATCACCCCACCCCTGGCCTGGCATTAGAGTACCAGCACCTTTTTTGCTAGCAAAAACGCACTGTACAATAGATTCCTACTGTGTGTCCTTGGGGTGCCTAAATGAAGGCGCCCAGTTGTGGATGTGCTCTGAAATAGCCCATCCTTTTGCATTCTGGTATTGTTGATGCTAAAATGTTTGAAATGAAAAACTTAGCTCAAAATACCCCTGCTGGAGTAGAGTGCTAAAAGAGATGCTTCCCAAGGATATACCAAAAATAGAGATAGAAATACAGTGCTAATTTCCATTTTGCTAAATTTGTGGTTTGTGTTGCACTCTGTGTTATTAAAATAAAATGTTTAAGACTGAATATGTGAAAAATGCATCGTGGATATTCCAAAAACCTGACTGACTGGGGTGCCTCCAGGGTCAGGTTTGGGAACCACCTCCTTAGGATTTATAAAATGGACTATTACATCACACCAAAGCCTTGAACTGTCACTTAAAACTTCATTTCAGCAAATTAATTGTTTGGATATAATTTGAACTGTTTATTAATGAAAGAATCACTGTTACCAGAGGTCTGAAGTTTGGATAGATTGCTTGTTGTAGAGTTCAAGTAAAGTTTGAATTTTGGTTTATAAAACCTGGACTGGAGTATTTCTTTGCGTGAAAGTGAAGTTGATTTGCTCCCGGACTAACAAAGGAAAGGTAAAGAATAAAAGCCTGGCTTAACAATTTACGGCCTACCGGAGTTAGTCCAGCCCCGGCCTGCGCCCAGCTCAGTAATAAACTATCTCCACTTAGGACCAGACCTCCCTGTCTGTCCTCTCTCTCTCAAAGATACACCTCTGGGTTGCTGCCTTTGGTACTGAACAGACTCTTTCCTGTTTCTGCTCCTGGGCAGGGTTAACTCATCTGCTCACCTCGAACACTCCTCACACGCCACGGTTAATGCTTTTACTGGCAGAAACCATCGCTTAGTTCAGCCTCAGATTATTGGGCCTATCCAGGACACCCCCTCTCCTCACGGGTTCAAGTGAGAGTAGAGGCAACCAAAGACCACGTACTCTGCACAATAACAGTTTTTATTAACCTTACACACCACCCCCTGTCACTCAATAACCAGACATCAACAAGACAAAAATAGGAATCTAAACAATACTATTAAAACTTTCTCATAAAATCATAAAAATAAAATATAAAGTCTAAATAAGATATTAATTTCAATAGTGAAATAATAAACAAAGTACAAATTTATTTCAAACTCAGAAAAAATAACACTACAAAAATTTAAAATGTGCACTATAAAGTATTACCTCCTTCAAAAGTTGACAAAACTTTGATAGTCCATCATGAAGTATTCTTAAGAAGTCCTCTTACTAATGAATTCTGAATTTCTCCAATAGTTATTCCCAGATTCAGATGTACAGACAACACTGTGTTCTATTCAATTCTTCAAGAATGATGAACATTGTTAATCCTCTCACAGTAATATCCAGTTAATTTTCTCCACTCTTAAAGACTGTTTTTTCAGAAACATTTCCCTCAGCACTTTCCCATAAACACTCCCCTTTGGGGCTGGGCTTATCACTCTCTCGTTCCAACTATTTTCCCCCAATACCTTTGAAGGAGGTCTCTCATCAGTTTAGTAATCCCCAATATAATGGGGGATTACACTTATAAAAGACCTAAAGTGTATGCCTTCTTCACTGTGAAGCTGGCAGGGAGTTCAGCTCTGCCAGTCATGTCCAGAGGGGCAGACACTGTCTTCTACTCTTCATGGCCACAGTGGCATAGCTAGGTGGGGCCACGGGGGCCTGGGCCCCCTGAATTTGCTCTGGGCCCCTGGTTGGCTGGGGCCCCCACCAGCTGAAGACTTCATCCAGCACTGGTCGTCTGTCCTGCTCTCTCTTCCCCTCACGTTGGGCACGTTCTTTTTAGTGAAATTGCATTTTCACTAAAAGGAGCATGCTGGACGTGAGGGGAAGAGAGACCAGCGCTGGATGAAGTCTTCAGCTGCGGGGGTTGGGGACCCCCACGAGCCAAGGTATTTGCGGCGGTGGTGGGCGGCAAGGTGGCGGGTGGGGCGGTGGCAGGGCGGTGACCAAAATGTGTCTCCCCACCTTGGGCTCTGGCCCCCTCCTACCTCGAGGTCTGGCTACGCCCCTGCATGGCCACAAAAGCATTTTCTCCATAAGAAATACTGGTTTTCATATCCAGAGTGAAGCAGTGTGCACCACAACTTGTTTCGGGGTACTTGGTTTAGGGCTTCAGAACCATAAACAGTGGGGAAAGATGCTCAGTAAAATGCCACCAAATACCCAGACACCAGGCTGACATTCCACTTACAATGGACTCTTTGCAACTTCTTATGCGATATTTGCTACATGCAATTAATTTGCAATCTTCCACACTTGAATACGTCTCCCTGGACTGAACAAAACTGTATAAATCTATGAATTAAGGTAAAGATGGGCTTCTAAGGTTGATTTAGAGTGACAGGGCTGGAAAGAGACCTTCGTTTCATTTCAGAGTCCTCTCTTATCTCTGATGCAAAGTTCATTATACTGGAAAACATATCTATTAAGCAATAATCCTTAGACATCCCCACACCTCTCCCAATGTAATTTACTAAGATAATCAAAATTTGGACTTCCTGGTTGCCAACAGGACTCGCATATCCACTCCTGCTCTAGCTGAAATCTTGTTCCTGCACCTTTTCTGACTTCATGTGTAATTTTTCCTGATGTTATTTCTTTCTAACTCTATCTTATCTGTCTCTATGTTCCACCTCCACTGACTCTCCCTATGCTGACTATTAAAGATGTTTAAATGTGAATTGTGTTGACGTGCTGTGTACTGTTATTTGAATATTTTTACTGCTGTAATTGTCTGCTGCCGATGTTCTGCTTATTCTTGCTGTACACCGCCTTGGGTGAATTTCTTCAAAAAGGTGGCAAACAAATAAATTCATACTTTTTTTTTTACAATTCTCTTTTGAATAGGATCCCAATATATTTTGCAGTTTAATGCTTCAGAAAAAAATGTGCAATTAGTTCAGGGAAAGATGATTAACTGAACATTTCTGGGTTCATTCTTGAAATCTTCTAAAGGGGAGAAAGAAGAATCCTACCATTACTCAATTATATGCCAATCTACCAAGGCTCAGGGAGTGAACTGATTTGACCAGGGTGGCACAGTCAGTGGGACAGGACATTGGAGGAGTGGAGGAGTAACACTGGGCCTTCAAGACTAGGACAACAGGAGTACTCCTGTTGTCCTAGTCTTGAAGGCCCAGTGTTGTTTTTTTTGTTTGTATACTTTGGTTGTATGCTGTATTACCCTCTCTGTTTGTTCTGTTTAGGAGTGGAGGAGTAGCCTAATGGTTAGTGCCATGGGCTGAGACGTTGGGGAACTGGGTTCAAGTCCCCCCTCTGCCTCATTATGATCCTGGATAAGTCACTTAGGGGCCCTGCCACTCACCAGACTGGAAGTACCCCAGGAGCCTGGCAGTAGTTCCCACTCCCAGCATGCACCATTTCTGGAACTACAAAAATATTTTCTATTTTTCTAGTGCTGGTGCTTACTTCAATGGGTGGCGGTAAGTGCTCACCCCGAAATGTCTGCTCGGTAAGTGGTTCACTTACCGCACGGCCATTTCTTTTCAGGAAACAAAGACAGCCTTTTGCCCGCTGTGGTAAAAAGGGGTCTCAGCCCGCAGCAAAAACACATGCTGATGCTAGAGCAGGCCCCCTTTTAGGGGCAGAGAAATTTTCTGCACGTGATAAATGCAAACAAGGCAATATCCTTGACCCTTTAAAATATTCTAAATTTTGGCTTGGTGCTCTGGCTACTAAACTATTCCTGCTCCTAGTTTCTTTTTCTGCATGCATATGTTCTATAATAAAATCAATATTATCCATATAAAATAGCTGGTTTGAAAATTGCTATATTTGGATTCTGGATGTTTTGAGCAAAATGCCCCTCCATATGTTCCACCTTCGCTTACACCCTACACTGTTAATTAAGATGCTTTGTTATGTAAGTGGAGAAGTGGCCTGGTGGAACACCAGTCTTGCAATTCATAGGTGGCCATTTCTAATCCTGCTGCTGCTCCTTGTGATCTTGGGCAAAGTCATTTAACCCTCCATTGCCTCAGGTACAAACTTAGATTGTGAGCCCTCCTGGGACAGAGAAATATCCAGAGTACCTGAATGGAACTCACCTTGAGCTACTACTGAAAAAGGAGTGAGCAAAATCTAAATAAATATTTCAGATTCTACATGGAATGTTGGTACTATTTGAGATTCTGTTGCTACTATTTCAGATTCTACATGGAATGTTGCTGTTGCTACTACTGGAGATTCTGGAATGTTGCTTCTAGTTGAGATTCTACATGGAATGAATGTTGCTATTCCACTAGCAAATTACAAAACCAAAGACCTTAACTTGATGCCTGCAAATAGCAATACCTTTGCTTTCTTTCTTTATTTATTCATTCTTTATATATATACAGATTTCTTATTGTTATTATATAATAACAATAAGAAATCTGTATATATATAAAGAATGAATAAATAAAGAAAGAAAGCAAAGGTATTGCTATTTGCAGGCATCAAGTTAAGGTCTTTGGTTTTGTAATTTACTAGTGTATTTTTACCAAAGAGTGTTTTTGGGGAGATTTTGTGTTGTTTCACTATTCCACTAGCAACATTCCATGTAGAAGCCTGCCCTTGCAGATAGCAATGAGGCCGCACAGGCTTCTGTTTCTGTGAGTCTGACGTCCTGCACGTGATCTGCAAGGGCAGGCTTCTACATGGAATGTTGCCAGTGAAGGAGTAGCCTAGTGGTTAGCGCACTGGTCTTGCAATCTAGAGGTGGCTGGTTCAAATCCCACTGCTGCTCCTTGTGATCTCGGGCAAGTCACTTAACCCTCCATTGCCTCAGGTACAAGCTTAGATTGTGAGCCCTCCTGGGACAGAGAAATATCCTGAATGTAACTCACCTTGAGCTACTACTGAAAAAGGTGTGAGCAAAATCTATATAAACATTTTAGATTCTACATGGAATGTTGGTACTATTTGAGATTCTGTTGCTACTATTTGAGATTCTACATGGAATGTTGCTGTTGCTACTATTGGAGATTCTGGAATGTTGCTACTAGTTGAGATTCTACATGGAATGAATGTTGCTATTCCACTAGCAACATTCCATGTAGAAGCCTGCCCTTGCAGATCAGCAATGCGGCCGCGCAGGCTTCTGTTTCTGTGAGTCTGACGTCCTGCACGTAATGCCTCAGGTCCAAACTTAGATTGTGAGCCCTCCTGGGACAGAGAAATATCCAGAGTACCTGAATGTAACTCACCTTGAGCTACTACTGAAAAAGGTGTGAGCAAAATCTAAATAAATAAAAACATAGTATACCATACTATGTGCTGTTTAGATATTTCTACTGCTGTAATTGTCTATTGCCTTTGTTTTTCTTATACTTGCAGTACACTGTCTTGAGTGAATTTCTTCAAAAAGGCGGTCAATAAATCCAAATAAATAAAAATATCTTTTTGCTTGACTAGGCCTGGCATCTCTTCTCTGTCTTCCAATATCTCTTCTACTGCAGCCACACACTATGACGTCTCCTGTTAGGGAGCACAAAAAATAAAAAAAAAAGAAGCAGCCTACAACCAAATGAGAATATGGCCTTCACCACAGCAGGAAAATCTTGCAAGAGATAATATTTATTTTTCCCTGTTCTTCCTTTAGGTTGTGATTCTACAAACCTCATACTTTGACTGCACACATCCTGCCTGAATGCGCTCTCTCTCTCTCTCTCTCTGCACCTTTTTAAATCTAGTTGCCTTGTTACAGCGGTGAAACCACTGTGTGTATGTCAGAGAATATCCAAATGGGGTCTTACTTGTTTTGAATATGCTAAAGATCTCCCATTTATCAGTTTAATTGACATTTCCCCTAATCCATTTGTCAGTGGACAGCGCGTGAGTATTGGAATATGGCCTGTAGAGAGAGGAAACCAATTTCTCTTGCTTTTTCTGTACCTTTATCTGTTTTAAAATTGTTTGTTCTCTGACTGGGATTCAGATATGCTTTAAGTTTACAAATCCACAAGCTCCGTGTATCTAAACTCACTTATATTCTGAGAGTTTTTGGAATTCCAAGAATGGTGCTGTGCTGGTTGGAAAATTTTACATTACTTTAGTTTGACAAGGCAGCCAACAATTCTCCCAACTCACTAACCTTTCCATTCCCTTCAGATCTTTTTCTCAGAATACTACTGAAGCCTCAACAGTCCTGAGAGGAAGAAAGCATGGGTTTCTGCCTCATGATTCAGGCTGTAGCTGTCTTGCTGGGGTGTGGATTTGTCACAGAAGACACAGGAGCTAAGGAGCATGTCGCCTATCAGATCTTTCAGCAGGCTGGTGACTGTACACTGGGGGGGTTGTTTCCCATCCATTTCTCAACAGACAGCATGGAAAACCATTGGAAGCCTGAGCCCCTGAAGTGCGAAAGGTAGGACTGCCTCTCTGCTGAGACCCCTGCCACGGCACCTCGGCCACTGTATGCGATCCGTGATTCAAACTGAAGCACCCAAAGGACAGCAAGCTGAACCCCAAGGGTAGAGCAGAAATCTATTTCATGGATCCTTCTCACTAAGCACAGAACTGTATAATTTACAGAGCTGACCAGCGAACGCCTCTTAGGAAGGTTTTCAAATTTATATCCAGGGATGGTCAGTAGTGTTGGCTTAAGGGGTTGTGGTGCCCTGAGTCAACTGTTGCTCTGGTGCACCCCCTGCCTGCCCACCTGCCCACACTGAATGTAGCGCCTCTTTTTAAGCAGTGAGAGCAGTGCTCTCTCCCATGCTTGACCGCCGGCACTGTCCTCAGGTTTAAATATGAGAACAGGAAGTGCCTGTTCTCATGTTTAAACCTGCAGTGGAGCCGATGGCTGTGCAGAAAAGAGTGCACAGCGGTAAGAGCAAAACATGCTCCCTCCACTATGAAAGCTTAGCCACTGAGGCAGGCCTTTGGCACCCTTGATATTTGGTATCTTGAGCCTAGCTCATGCCTTGAGCCAGGCCTGGATGTTGGAGGGGGGGGGGGAGGTGCAATCAGGGCTACTGGCCCCAAGCCTACCTAAAACTTAAGGAGGCCCATCCTGCACACAGGCTTAGGGCTCACTCCCCAAATATCTGCCCAGTTTATATCCCAAAACATTAGGAAACTCTTAACCCAGTCCTTCAGTCACACCCAGCTTATCAGATTTTTAGGATACCCACAATGAATATGCATGAGATGAATTTCCATTATATGCAAATCTATCTCATGCATATTCATTGTTTGTAATCTGAAAATCCGGAGCTTCCAAGTTACCTAGTTCCAGGAGGGAGATCTTAGGCCAGTCCTGAATTAGGGACTACAAATACCACACTGCTTTGTGTTGTAAGTTTAAAACCAGGACTGGCCAAACAATCTCCCTTCTGGATCTGGGTAATTTGAAAGCTATCAAAAAAGATACTGAACATATGCTTAACAGAAATCATTTTCTTCTCTATATCCTCCGTTAACTAGAACATTCAACCCAACTAGTACATTCATATCATATTGGGTTTTTTGATAATTGTTTGGATGTAAGGAGTTATGGTATCGCTTTTGTATTATGCTGGTGGATCTCAATATAGTTATGTTATTAGAAAGAAAGATAAACGAGTCCAAAGAACATATTTCCTGTAAAGGTTATATTAGAAACAATTTCCTTACCAGCTGCTTCCTCTAGTACAACTTCAATTCTTACCAGACTCTCTTCTTTATTCTTAGAAGATCTTTCTCCTCAATAGGAGACTGGTCCCCCATTCTCAATAAAGCTTGTCAACAGGATTGATTCACTCGAAGGGTTGATCCAGTGCTGGATTTACCCATTGCATGCAGGGACTTGTAGTCTTGCTTTACTTTTAGGACGTGCAAGGGGGAAATCAGAACTACAGATCCCTGCATGCAATGGGGTAAACCCAGGTGAAAATCTGGATCCAAATTTCAACCCTATTGTCAACCCAACTCATAGAAATCTGTAGTCTTGGGTTTCCAGACTTTGGATGCTGGATATGGGTGACCTGCTCTGTTTAGAAAGATTTGTGTGTGGTAAGGAGGGCATATGGGGTCATTTCTGATGGCTCTTTCCCTGTTACATATGCCTTTCTTAGGCTAGGAGATTTATTTTTCTGGGAATTTCCCAGAATATGTTATTTTACAGTTGCTCTTTTGGATTTTTAGATGTTAGCCCTCCAAAGGCCCAAATGGTATGGGGTGAATCCCAATTATTTTAAACCACATGAATCTTAGCCTGAGGTAATCATTACTGAAATCATGATCACCCCCCTCCCCCCACTTATTCTTGACTCAGCTTGAACTCTGCAGGTTTTGTGCAAGCCCTGGCAATGAAGTTCACGGTGGAGGAAATCAACAACTCCAGCACCTTACTGCCCGAAATAGGGCTTGGCTACGAGATCTATGACACCTGCCTGCAGTCTGTGGCTACAATACATTCATCCATGTTCTTCATCACCAGTCATGGCACCCAGAATATCGACGTGCTTTGCAATTTCACCCAATACCGGACCCGAGTCATGGCAGTGATTGGCCCCTCAATGTCTGAGATGGCTTTGGCCAGTGTGAAACTGCTAAGTTTTTTCAGGATTCCACAGGTATCGTAATTCTGGTAGATGGATAGAAGTTTGTAGGTTCATTCCACCTGATGTAAAAGGGAGCCCGACGCCACCATGTTTCAGTTGATGCTTGCATCAGGAGCAAACATGAATATCCAAATTCCCACTGGTCACAGAAAAAAGAAGAAATGCCCTTTCCATGTCACACTCTCTCCAGAACTGACTTACAGATGAGCCGCCTTAAGCCAGTGCTGGAAAGAATGTAACATAAGTATTAGAGAATGATATGGGGACGGGGATCTGCAGTAACCGTGGGGATGGGGACAGGGACAGAGCCCACGGGGACGGGAATTGTCCCCGTGTCATTTTCTATTTTGAAGCCTGTTAATGAACTGGACTGTTATTTGTGCTTGAGTGATGCAGACAACGATATTTTGATTTTTTTGGAAAAACAAGCAAACATGCTGGCCACAACTAGCAAATGTTGCATGGGGGATCCTGTACATCCTGATACCAGCACATCTTCTAAGAAGACATCTTCTATTGCAGGAAGGACTGTGGAAGACAGGAGATCTAGACTGAATCCTGAGATTGTTGATGACTTATACATCCACAGATTAAAAAATCATAACAGTGCTACATAGGGCAGATTTCTCCTCTCTAGGGCATACAGAATGGGTTGTATTTTGTAGCCCTGGACATTTTAACAGGGTGGATTAGGATTCCTTGAGGTAGTAGAAATCAGCTATTGTTGGGATCGAAAGGATAGAGGGTGGTGGTGAGGAGGGTTATTATAGCTGTTTGCTGTTATTATTGTTTACTATTTGTAATTTATACACAATAGTTGCACAGCATATTGTTCCTTTTTATACTTTAATAAAAAGATTTAAATGTAAAATCATAATTGTTTGAGGCTTCTGAAGATGAGGACAGAGCCCATGGGGACGGGGCGGAGATGGAGAGACAGGGCCTGCGGAGACGGGGACGGAGACAGAACCTGCGGGGACGGGGTGGGGACGGAGATAGAACCCAGGGGACGGGACGGAGACAGGAACAAATTTTGTCCCTGTGTCATTCTCTAATAAGTATACAAGTTGCTTTCTCTGTCTTTGAAGATGAGGTGCTGTAAGTCATTGCTGAAGACAGTATGACATAACTGCATGGGTTGTCCTCTCTGTCTTTGAAGGGATGATACACATTCCATAATTGACCGTGGAAAGTGCATTTCTTCTTCTTTTTTCTGTGACCATTAAGAATTTGGATCTTAATGTTTGCCCGTGATGCAAGCATCAGCCAAAACGTGGTCACATCAGACTCTTTTACATCAAGTGAATAAGCTCCAGTAAACAGATCGTTTCTATACTGTAACTGATATCCAACTCTATGCTCTTTCTGCCGTTTGTGTGTTAGATTTTTGCCTCTGCTTTTGACGGTTTAGGTCCATCTGACAATTTTTGGCCTTGGATGGGAAAGGAGGGAGATGGGCACAATAGGTGAATTATCATTCCCCTACACAGCATATGCAAAGCACAATTTATAGATCTCTACTTATCATCTCTTTATGTTTCAGATTAGCTATGCAGTCACATCAGAAACATTCAGTAATAAGAAAGCCTTTCCATCCTTTCTGCGGACAGTACCAAATGATAAAAGGCAGATGGAAGGGATGGTTGAACTCATAAACCATTTCCAGTGGAACTGGATAGCAGTGATAGCAAGTGATGATGACTATGGAAGGGGCGTCAGACAATTTTCGGCACTGGCTGCCCTTAAAGGAATCTGCATTGCATATGAAGGCTTCATACCCCTTTATCTGACCAGTGCTAAAACGAATCAGGTGATCCGTGACATATTATACCGTGTCCAACAGACTAGAGCTAATGTCACCGTCGTCTTTGCCTCTGTCTACCAGGCTAAAGCTCTTTTTCAAGCAGTCATCAAACAAGGATTAACCAAGGTGTGGCTTGCCAGTGCATCCTGGGTAATATCGGAACTGATTCTATACCTACCTGGCATTGATACAATTGGAACAGTGATTGGATTCTCACCCAGAACTGAAGTAGTCCCCGGCTTTGAGAAGTACATAAGCCATGCACTTGCTAACATGAGGAAGGAAGCCCCTTCAGACCCCTCCACAACTGCAGCAGAGAGCTCTGATTACTATGAAACACCTGATCCCTTTCTAGACTTGCCAAAGATGCTGTACCCTTTGCTAGGTCACTATGCACAGAGTGTGTACACTGCAGTATACAGTGTGGCTCATACTCTGCACCGAATGCTCAAATGTCAGTCAGGAAGATGCCAGGAAACATGTTCCCATCTGTACCCTTGGCAGGTAATAAGATCTTACTTTTTAAAATGTTAAAGCAGAAGCATAGGTAAATCACTTATTTAATGATAAGGCAGAAGCCAACCCTTGGAGTCTATAAAGGGCACTCAAATTTGGGTACGATACCAGGATGTGTGTGCAACCCAATTGATTAATGAGCCAATTAACATCAATAGTTGGATGCTAACAATCAATTATTAACGATAATTGGCATCAATTCGGGTTATATGTGCATCTGGCTGGTGTCCAGCTCCCAAAGTGCACAATCCAAAAGGGGTCAGGGCCATGGGAAGGGGGTGGCTGGGTCGGTGCATTGTCAACAAATGCACGCAGTGTGCCAGAATTCTGGGGATCTGCGCCCAACGTGCATGCTAAGATTTACACCAGGTTTCTGCTGGCATAAGCCTCGTGCTCAAAGTTGAGTGCGGGGATGCCTGCTAGGCGCTGTTCTATAAAGGATGCTCATCCAGTAGCGCCCTTTATAGAATGCTGCTGAGCGCTGATTTTTTTCCAGCGCCATTTACTGAATCCGGCCCCACATGTGCTTTAAGAGGGGGTTCTTCAGAAAAAAGGTGCCCTTTTTGGACCAGCTTTGTGACTCAGTGTTCTGCACTGCTGTGAAGTAGATCAGAGCTTGAGTCATAGACTGAGTATCTGCTCCATAGGCTGGCAAGGGTTGGGGATATAGGCCTTTGGGAGAAGGAGCATCAGCCTTTACTCAGCAGTGACACATGATAGGGTATAATTTTATGAAGTCATTGTCATGTGTATAATGGCTGTTAAAAAATTAATCCATGTGTACACAGAATAGCAAGTATGCACACGTGGAGGAATTCTACATAGATCGCCCACAGTTATATGCTAGGACAGTGTGTGTTAAGTTGCAATTCCAGAATGACAGTGCTGCACAGATTTGCCTTTACAGAATACTGCCTTATGCAGTGCAACCAACCTTAGATGAGAGCACTTACGCCAGCCAAAAACTGGTGTAAAGTCTTGTGCCTACATTCCAATACCAAAACCAGAGATACAATGAGAGTCACAAAACTTAAATATACAAAATTATGCGTGAAAAAGTAGAAGCCCTCAGAAAATTAACTCACCCATGAAGCGGCCTACTTTCATAGCTCCGTTTATTCACAAGTGAGCAGTGGCGTAGCCACAGGTGGGCCTAGGTGGGGCAGGGCCCACCCACTTAGGGCTCCGGCCCACCCAACAGTAGCACACGTTTAGCGGAAGCTGGTGGGGATCCCAAGCTCTGCCAGCTGAAAACTTTCCCCTGATGGTAATGAAAACGCTACTCTCCATGATACTGGCACCTCCTTTTTGTTTTGCCAGTTTTCAGCGCATGCCTGCTGCAGACTGCCAAGATGGAAAGAAGCGTTTTCTCACCAGCTGAAATTTTTTTGGGTGGGGGGAGAACACTTAGTGCCCACCCACTTCTTGCCTAGGCCCACCCAAAATCTGTTTCTGGTTACGCCCCTGCAAGTGAGTGGAACTTGACTTGGACAGGATCCATTTGGCCGCCTGAGTTCCTGAAGAAATCGCTAGATGAAACCCATGGCATTGGGCGCTGGAAGGGGGGCCCGTTTGCTTTCAACAGATTGGTATACAGCACAATAGAAGCAGTCATTGACCACCATTTTGATGCAACATACGATTAGCAGATAAGCACTTTTGTATTGATTACAAGTATTCTCTTTTAAAAAACTTTTTGGAGCACCTTATTAGTTATTATCGTGAGAATAACTGATGAATCAGACAATTTATCCACCCAAATAAGTGGGGCTATGAAGGTATACCGCTTCATGAGTGAGTTAATTGTCTGAGGGCTTCTCCTTTTTTACACATAATTTTTGCATTTAGGGCCTCTTATCAAGCCGCACTAGTGGTCCCCAGTGCGGTAAAGCAGACAAAGCCCATTATTGATTTACAAGTGCATTTACTCTGCAGCTCCTCAGTACCTCTCCACTCTTATCTCTCCCTACACCTCTCCCTGGGAACTCCATTCACTGGGTAAAATCTCTCTTATCTATACCCTTCTCTTCCACTGCCAACTCCAGACTCCATTCCTTTTATCTTGCTGCACCATATGCCTGGAATAGACTTCCTGAGCCAGTACGTCAAGCTCTCTCTCTGGCCATTTTCAAATCTAGGCTAAAAGCCCACCTTTTTGATGCTGCTTTTAACGCCTAACCCCTATTCAATTGTACAGTATCCTTGTATGTTTTATCTTTCCTACCTTATTAATTCCTTTATCCCTTATTTGTCCTGTTAGTCTGTCCTGATTAGATTGTAAGCTCTTTCGAGCAGGGACTGTTTCTTCATGTTCAAGTGTACAGCACTGCATACGTCTAATAGTGCTATAGAAATGATAAGTGGTAGTCTTTGGGATTCCAGAATCTTGCTACTCTTTGGGATTCTACACGGAATCTTGCTACTCTTTGTCCTTATTCCTTATTTGTCCTGTTTGTTCTGATTAGATTGTAAACTCTTTTGAGCAGGGACTGTCTCTTCATGTTCAAGTGTACAGCACTGCGTACATCTAGTAGCTCTGTAGAAATGATAAGAACTAGTAGTAGTAGTCTTTGGGATTCCGGAATCTTGCTACTCTTTGGGATTCTACACGGAATCTTGCTACTCTTTGTCCTTATCCCTTATTTGTCCTGTTTGTCTGTCCTGATTAGATTGAAAGCTTTGTCGAGCAGGGACTGTCTCTTCATGTTCAGTGTACAGTGCTGTGTACGTCTAGTAGCGCTTTAGAAATGATAAGTAGTAGTAGTAGTAGTAAAGTTAGACACTGGGATGATGTGCACTAAGCACAAATTTTATAATGGCAGTTCTTCATGGAACTTCCATTATAAAATACTAGCCTAAGCCCACATTTTCATGCCTAACTGTAGGCACGAGGATTCACGCCAACCAAAGGCTGGTAGAAATGCTTGTGCCTAACTACTGTAAGTTAGGCATGGAAATGGAAGTATTCTACATCACTGCGCCTAATGCTGGGCATGTCCATGCCCTGCCCATGCCCCTCCCTTGACCATGCCCACTTTGGAGTTGGGCGCTATATAAGTTGGGCATGATTATAGAATAGGAGCGTGGATCAGATTCACATGTAACTACTAATGACTGGCAATTATTGCTTGTTAAGGCCAATTATTGGTAGTGCTAATTCAACCAATTAGTATATGCATGTATCTAATAACTACGTGCAAACTTGAGTGCCTAACATTGTTCATGTTTATTAAAATTTGTTATACCACCCTTTCTGAACAAGCAGATCAGGGCTGTTTACATAATAGGTTAAAATACGAAGAAAAACAAAGAAAAGAATTTCATTAGTAGTAGGAAAGAAGCAAACAAAGAACACTCATGTCAAATTAAATAATAACAGTCGAAACCGGGCAAACAAGAAAATTCACTTAAGTACATAAGTACATAAGTATTGCCATACTGGGACAGACCAAAGGTCCATCAAGCCCAGCATCCTGTTTCCAACAGTGGCCAAACCAGGTCACAAATACCTGACAAGATCCCCAAAAAAGTACAAAACATTTTATGCTGCTTATCTCAGAAATAAGCAGTGGATTTTTCCCTAGTCCATTTTAATAATGGTCTATGGACTTTTCCTTTAGGAAGCTGTCCAAACCTTTTTTATAGCCCGCTAAGCTAACCGCCTTTACCACATTCTCTAGCAACGAATTCCAGAATTTAATTACACATTGAGTGAAGAAAAACTTTCTCCGATTCGTTTTCGTTTTACTAGTTTGTAGCTTCATTGAATGCCCCCTAGTCCTAATATTTTTGGAAAGAGTAAACAGACACTTCATGTCTACATTTTCCACTCCACTCATTATTTTATAGACCTCTATCATATCTCCAAAAAAGTTGTAGTGGGAATTGAACCCATTTCCCCAGGATCAAAGTCAACCACTAGGCTACTTGGGAGAAAGCTTGGGAGAAATAGAAAGCCTTAAGGAGGGACTTAAAGGTCTTAAACGAAGGCTCGGATCGTGTAGATGGTGGAAGATCATTTCAAAGTTTTGGGCCCAAAAAATAGAAAGCAGTGTGATGAGTAGATTCGAGGTGAGCCTTTTTGGGGGCTAGGAGAACGAATCGGTTGGAGTGTAAGGAACGTAATTGCCGGGTGACCTTCAGAGGATTCTGGGGCTAATGCCTATGTGTCTTTATAACATAGGCTGCAAACAGGGGTCATCTCAACCTCCAAACCTAGACACCTTTTTGTAAACGTATTCTCGGAGTGGCCAGATTTAGGATTCCTGCTAAGCAGAAATGTGTGGCTCATAGCCAGTGACTGCTTCTGTAACATCTGGGATGTGTTAGAAGAATGCAGAAACAGGAGAAAACCCTGGAGGGTTGCAAAAGAAGGCTTCTGGTACCCCAGAGCTACAAGCGTAAACAAGCCGAAGGAAACCACCATGGGGGGGGGGGGGGGGGGGGGGGGGGGGGGAAGGGGGGAAGAGTTGCTGTTTGTTATACAGAAGGTGCCAGCTTGTTCTCTAACTTTGCCATATTTGCTTTTTTAGCTGTTGGAGGGGATTAAAAAAGTTAATTTCACCATATTAAACACCACCTTCTACTTTGATGAAAATGGCAGCCCCAATATTGGGTACGACATTGTGACTTGGACACGTAAGGGGAAGGAGCTGAGGATTGACAAGATTGGACAGTACAGTGAAGAGCTGGATAGCATCAACAGCACCTTGATTAAATGGCAGACAGCAGGGAATAAGGTAAATGTCTCAACTGGTGCTGTGTAGCTCATTTACCCCTTCATATTTTGAAGTAATTATGGGTCTGTGGGCCAGGGGCGTATCTGAACTTCAACGGTAGGGGGGGCCAGAGCCGAGGAGAGGGGGCACATTTTAGCCCCCCCCCCCCCCGGCGGCACTGACCCCCCCCCCCCCCCGCTGAAGAAGACGACGACGACGACGCCACCACTCCCCCCCGCCCAACTACTTTAAACCCCCCCCCTCCTCCCGCCGTCGCGCCTCACCTCCCTTTGCTGGCGGGGGCTGGCCCGCCAGCCGAAGTCTCCGTCCTTCCTTCCGTCACTCTGCCGTCATGCCTCACTTCCCTTTGCTGGCGGGGGACCCCAACCCCCGCCAGCTGAAGTCTCCGTCCTTCCTTCGTTTGGGTTTGGTGGTTTCTGACGTCCTGCACGTTGTACGTGCGTGCGTGCAGGACGTCAGAAACCACCAATCTCAAACAAAGGAAGGAAGGAAGGATGGAGACTTCGGCTGGTGGGGATTGGGGTCCCCCGCCAGCAAAGGGAGGTGAGGTGCAACAGCGGAGTGACGGCAGGAGGAGGGGGGTTGAGAGTCTCATTGGTAAGGGGGTCCAGGGGCAAATCTGCGGGGGCCAGGCCCCTGTGGCCCCATAGCAGATACGCCCCTGCTGTGGGCACTTTATTAACTGTCCAGACTGAGTTAGGCATTGCATCAAGTTGTGCTTGGGTGGGATGCTGTACTCCTAGAGATTTCTATTTTAGAAAATGTTTGAACTTCTAACAGGGCCGCCGAGAGACTGGGCCGGGCCCAGGGCAAGGCCACCCCCCCGAGGTCGTCGTCATCGGCGCCCCCCTCCACCTGCCCCACTCCGTCCACCACCGGGCCAGGTCCCCCTGAATTGAAATCATAGCGCCTCACCTTGACCTCGATCCATGTGAAAGAAGCGCAGCAGTGACAGTCTGCAGATCGCCTCACTTCGGGCCTTCCCTCCCTGTGTCCCGCCCTCGCGCAAGTTATGTCAGATGAGGGCGGGACACAGGGAGGGAAGGCCCGAAGGGAGGCGATCTGCAGACTGCCACTGCTGCACTTCTTTCACATGGAGGGAGGTCGAGGTGAGAGGCTATGATTTCAATTCAGGGGGGCCCGGCCCAGTGGTGGACGGAGGGGGGCGGGTGGAGGGGACTGCGGTGCCGGGGAATTTTATCCCCCCTGCACCCCCCTCTTGGCGGCCCTAACAGTTCCAATCATAGTCTTTATAAATCAGGACATCATAGGTACAAAATATCGCATATCAAAATTCAGACTCCCATCCTTCTATGGAGCAGTTGCCAACACACAATTACATAATTCCTTCTTATTTCTATGTTTATTTTATAATAGAAAGATGGATGCCAGTGAGACATGGGCCAATGTACAACTGGGCACCTCTATGTAGGTGCCCCGAGGATACACAATAGGGTGCCTGTTCTGTAATACAGCTTGGGCACCCAGAATCTTTTATAGAATACTGGCATGACCTGGCATTGGTGCATCTCACATTAACATGCCCACAGTTACACTAGCCATAGGCCTGCCATAACTGCGGGCTTGTAAATGCGGTATGTTTATGTTTAATTATAACTTGATGGATCGCTAAATCCTGGGAATTCCCATATTTCAGCAATTTACAAAATCCTACTATATAAATGAAGAGTGACCGACGTGCCGTGCATGCGCAGAACAGCGCAGCTGTTTTGCGCGTGCGCGGTACGACACAGATCTCTTCCGAGCTGACGTTGTTAGAGGAGGCAGGAACAGAGCTGCGAGTGACCGGCGAGCACCGGGCGGGGATCGTCCGACAGCAGCTCCGAGGCGCACTCCGACACATCCGATGAGCTGCTGCCGCTGCTGCTGTGACCCGGGCGCTTTCCTCTGCCACCATCCCCTGGGGCGGCTTTCCTGGGCGGTGCCTCGGCGGGGCTCCGACCGCTTTCTTGCCCGTTTTAATGGGCTCAACGGCTTGTTAAAACATAAGAGAAACAAAATACCATCAAATGATAGGACAGAACTCAAACACACAAGAAAGCAGGCACTCAACAATCATTAAAAACCACATAGATTTAAAACAAATACTTATTTTGCAATTGATAGTAACTACTGTTGCGGAAAGGTCCGAAAGCCCTCACTCATATTGAAAATCTTGGCAAAAAGGCGAGTCTTTAGTCTTTTCTTAAAGGTTTGAAAAGACTGCTCTCGGCATGAAGGTCCAATGGTAGGTTATTCCAGATATATGGTGAGAGAAAGTAAAAGGCTGAGGATCTTATGGATTCCCAGTAAGTCTGATGCGAAGAAGGAAGAACTAGCCTAGGATCACTGAGAGATCAAAATAATCATGGGGGAGAATAAGGAATAGTCAGACAAGATATATAATCGGGAATACCATCACGTAGGACCTTAAAAGTTAAAGACAAGATCTTGAACCGGATGCGAGCTCGGATAGGAAGCCAGTGCACTTTCAGAAAGAGGGGAGTAATAGAGTCCCGACGTCTGGCTCTATATAAAAAGCAAGCAGCTGTATTTTGTAATGATTGTAAACATTTTAGGCTGGATTGTGATAGATCAGTATATACAATGTTACAATATTGATGCACATATCCTACAGTATTCTGTCAGATAATGTATGTAAAAGGTAGTCCTGCCCATGCTCCTCCCTGTTGCCTAAGCACTAATGCCTTCTTACCGCTGCTTAAAATGGCATACCATAGAGCATGCTGAGGTAAGGTGCTGGTGGCGTAGCCACAGGTGGGCCTGGGTGGGCCAGGGCCCACCCACTTAGGGCTCCGGCCCACCCAACTCTAGCACATGCTTAGCAGTAGCTGGAGGGGATCCCAAGCTCTGCCAGCTGAAGACTTCCTCCTGATGGTAACAAAAATGCTACTCTCCACGATACTGGCACCTGCGCATGCTCAGTTTTCAGATCATGCCTGCTGCAGACTGCCAAAGTAGAAAGAAGCATTTTCCAGCCAGCTGAGGTATTTTTTGGGTGGTGGTGGTGGGGGAGAACACTTGGTGCCCACCCACTTCTTGCCTAGGCTCACCCAAAATCTGTTGTCTGGCTATGCCCCTGTAAGGTGCACATGGACGCATGCTAGCCACATGATAAAAAAGAAATGTTATTTTTTTGGCTGAGGGGGCATGTCTGGGAGTGGAGAGTGGGCGTGTCTATGCTAATCAGCGCAGCCATATTGTCACACATGCTGATTAGCATGCGATTAGCACGTGAGCCCCTTACTGCCTGCAAAATAGGTGGCGGTAAGGGTTCACATGCTAATTTTTGTTAATGGCCACGGGCTAAGGGTAACATTAGCGCATAGCCATTAATTCAGAAAATGTAAAATGGACCACTTTCCAGCAGTGTTAGGGACGGCCTTAGCATGTGGGAAAGACACACGTAAGGGTGCCTGTAAGGCCACTTTTTGATGCTGCTCTGTAAAAGGACCCCAGTACAAGTTCTGCGGATATTTGCAGAATAATGCTTAGATGCCCTGCTGGCACTTTTGCCGGCAAATTTATTTATTATTTATTTATAGCATTTATATCCCACATTTCCCCACCCACGGGCAGGCCCAATGTGGCTTGCATCAGTCTGAAAAAAAAAGGCATACATTAATCCGGCAAAAGCAATCAAGTACATGGAAGAAGGAGAGATCAGTGAGTAATTACAGAAAAGGGAAAGGGGCAATAAAGTTAAGGATGTCGTTAAGATAGTTCAGCAGTTATGGATGCAATGGCGGGACATTTACAATTCCAAATAAGGTGGTTTTGAGGGTTTTCCTGAAGGTCAGATGATCGGGATGTGCACAAATGCTAGTGTTCTAAACATTTACACATGCAAAGGAGTGCATAAATGTGAGCATCTAGTTTATAGAATTCACCTTAGAGTATATTCATGCTGGACTCTTTTAGCATATTACAATGGGAAAGACAATTAAAATGGGGAATTTTTTTTGCGTTCATTGAACTTGATTATACTGGGAACAGATTAGTCTATTATTATGTTACTAGGATTGCCAATTGACTCAAAGTTCTCCTGACAGGGCTGATCCCGTCCTGGGTTTTCTCCATTGTATGCAGGCACTTGTACTTATAATTTCCCAATTGCATTCCCTATGAAAAGCAAGACTATAAGACCCTGCAAGAAACAGAGGTAAACACAAGGCTGGTCAATTCTGCTCGGTGAATCTGGAGCTAACTGGCAAGCCTAGGTCCTACAAGGGATATTCGTATGTCTTTATGTTACAGTCTTGAGTTGGGAGCTTGGACATAGTATATTATTAGTCTTTTGTATTTCTATATTACTTGCCTGCTACAGTGAGAATCTGCTATGGAAAGAAATGATCTCTCTTCTAGGTCCCTCCATCCCAGTGCTCCAAATTCTGCAAACAAGGCCAGGTTAAAATTGTCAAGGGTTTCCATTCCTGCTGCTTTGACTGTATTGACTGCCTGGAAGGAACCTTCCAAACTGCTGAAGGTGAGCAGCTAAAGTGATCATCATTTTACGAGCTATAGAGAAAACTACATTAGCAGTTTGGTTACACGTAAGATGGAGAAAATGTCATTTAAAAACTTCCAAATGATGTAGATACCTCAACATATTTTTAGATTTTGTCTTTGTCAGATCAAGAGGAATTATAGGCCTTAAGTTGTCGATATTGAATGTTATTGACTGCTGTTGATGTGATCAATCGTATGTAATAAATCTTAGACTGGTCCACAAACATTTGCATGAGTTCAACACAAATGTATCAACCACTGATAACATCTTTACTGACTTGTCTTGATCAACACAACTGATAAAGAATAAATGTATGATCATGTTGGAGATGCATGTTGGACACAGAATCACATGTTTTACCAATCTCTTACAGATGCTGTGCAATGCAAGCCATGTCCTGAGGGTGAGTGGTCCACTAACAGGAGCACCAGCTGTAGCAAGCCGACTTTTATCTACATGGAATGGGGCAGTGCCCTAGCCATAGTTTTCCTGCTTTTCACGGTTGGGCTCATGCTCTTACTCATGGCCATCATCATACTCTTCTGGAAACATCTGCACCTGCCAGTTGTGCAGGCTGCAGGGGGTAAGATGACCTTCCTGACCCTCCTGTCCCTGATGACACTGTGCAGTAGCGTGGGTCTTTTCATTGGAAAACCCACCGATCTGCTCTGTCAGATCCAGCTGCCGTTCTTGGCTCTTAGCATCACGACCTGTCTCACGACCTTCCTGGTGAAGTCCCTCCAGGTCATCATCATCACAGATTTTAAAACCTTGCCTCTCTTCTATCTTGACTGGTTGAAAACCAGAGGCACATGGATAATTATTGCCTTGAGTATCATAGGTCAGTGTTTGTTTTGTATCTGGCACACGCACATCTTAGTTCCTTTGTCTGTAGCATACTCCCCAGTCACTTTTCTGGAACGGTATCTGATGTGTGACAGAACCCCCTTGCTAACCTTTGTCTGCATGTTTGGTTATAATGGATTGCTAGGTCTTTCTTCCTTTGTGTGTAATTGTCTGGCACAAAAGCCTCTTAAAAAATACAACCTGGCCCGAGATATTACCTTTTCAATGTTGGGATATCTCGTCATCTGGGTTATTTTTATCCCTGTTTATGCTAATATAAAAGATGAGGCTCATTCTATTCTCTACATTGTGACCATCCTCACCAGCACATTTGTAATCATTGCAGGCTACTTTTTGCCAAAATGTTACATTATTGTTTTTAAACTTGAATCCGTCATGGCAGATTATTTCCAGATCTACATCAGCTAGGCAAACTCCAGTGATCGACACAGGCAGAGGCAGCAAGCATGTTTTGTGACTCCTTCCAGGAGTGGAGGAGTAGCCTAGTGGTCAGTGCAGCAGACTTTGATCCTGGTGAACTGGGTTTGATTCCCACTGCAGCTCCTTGTGAATCTGGACAAATCACTTAACCCTCCATTGCCATAAGTACCTGTATATACTATGTAAACTGCTTTGTAAAAAGACCACAGAAAGGCAGTATATCAAGTCCCATTCTCATTTAGGGACCCTTTACAAACATGCATTAAGAAGTGGGTTTAGGACATTCTCCACATGTTAATGCCAGGAATTTCCCACACGTTAATGTGGCCCTAAAATTAGTCTCTTTTATTTGTTCTTTCGGTAAGTCTTGCACTAATTGTATTAGCAAGGTTTTCGTCGCCAACACCCCCCCCCCCTCCCTGGCCAACCCCTTCGTTGTTCTGCCATTGCTCCGCCCCCGTCATGACGTTTGACGCGAGGGCGGGGCCCAGAGCGATTTCCCACCCCACCCCGCCTCCCTCCCTGCCAACCCCTTCGTTGTTCTGCTATTGCTCCGCCCTCGAGGGCGGGGCCCGGAGCGATTTTGGTGGCTTCACCACCACGAACCTTCAAACCTTTTTGAAGGAAGTCAGGGCTTGGCTTCACTGACGTCAGTGTCCTCAGAACGTTGAGGGTGAGTTTTATTATAGTAGATGGGACCTGCAAAAATATTAGGGGTCCTTTTATCAAGCTGCGATAAAAAGTGGCCTTAGCACCCCATATGAGTTTTTTTATTCTGTGCACTAAGGCCATTTTCACTGCAGCAGTAAAATGGTTGATCTTCCATTTTTAAACTTAATGGCCATACACTAATGCTGCCATTAGTGATCGGCCATTACAAAAACCTAGTGTGTGAGCATTTACTGTCAACTATTTTGTAGGCAATAAGGTCTCACACTCTAATCCTGTGCTAATCAGTTAGTGCGAGTTAATGTAGCTGTGCTAGCTGATCAGCACAGAATTGCCCACTCTCTGCCCCGACACCTCCCCCCCCCCCCTCACAATATATAAAAATATCTTTTAGCGTGCGATTTGTATATGCAGATCTCAAACTTATCACAGCTTAGTAAAAGGATCCTTAATGCGGGAGCATTTACTGCCCCCTATTTAGGAAGGGCTATGTGCTCCTGAATTAAATCTGTATTATCCGGTTAGGGGGGAATTCTATATATGTCACAGAACAAAACTGTGCTTAACGCTAGTCAAGAAACCTCAGCTAAACTTGGGCGCAATTTATAGAATACATGCAGTGCGTCCCCAGGACTAAAATTTAGGCATGGCCATTTACACCAACTAATGCCTATGTCTAGCTTAAGTGTGGATTGGGCATATCTATAACAGTGTGTGTAATTTTTAGGAATGCTCATGATCCGCCCATGCCCCTTCCATGGCCACACCCCCTTTCGAGATCCGCACATTAGAGTTTATGTGCACCACTTTACAGAATACACTTAGAAAGTTGTGTGTATAAATTCTAAGTGCAGGAGTGCCCTAGTGGTTACAGCACTGGTCTTGCAATCCAGAGGTGGCCAGTTCAAATCCCACTGCTGCTCCTTGTGATCTTGGGCAAGTCACTTAACCCTCCATTGCCTCAGGTACAAACTTAGATTGTGAGCCCTCCTGGGACAGAGAAATATCCAGAGTACCTGAATGTAACTCATCTTGAGCCAGTGGCATAGGAAGGGTGGGGGCGGTCCGCCCCGGGTGCACACTGCTGGAGGGAGCAGAAAGCAGCCGTGTGCCTGTCGGCTCTGCTGGTTCCCTGATCCCTCTGCTCCGAAACAGGTTACTTCCTGTTCCGGGGCAGAGGAAGCAGGGAGCCAGTGGAACTGACAGGCATGCGGCTGCTCTCTGCACCCTCCAGCAGCCAAAAATGCACCTGGGGGGGGGGCTTGATGTGCTGGGGAAGGGGGTGTCATTGTGCTGGGGGGGGGGGTGCACAGTGGCGATCAGCCCCGGGTGGCAGCCGACCTAGGATCGCCACTGCCTTGAGCTACTACTGAAAAAGGTGTGAGCAAAATCTAAATTAAATAAATAATTAGTGCTGATAATTGTTTGTTATTGGCCATTTATCAGCACCGATTGGTTTATTAATTTCTGTGCGCAATTTGGCCACACTGCCAAATTTGCATGCACAACTTTAGTCACCATATATAGACTCCCCCCCCCCCCTTTAGTGTACACTAATGCTAGCTGGATAACACTTCCACACCCATTCTCCCATGACACCCCTCTCTTGAAAAAAAATAGCATGAAATTAGTGCATACTGACAGGTTAATTACCACAGAATACTTTAATGCACTTTGCACAGGGTTGGCCTGATCATTAGGCCACCTGAGGCGGGGGCCTCAGTTGGAGTGGCATCTCCCCACTCTTCGTGTAGCAGCATCTCTTCCCCTTTGCGGCGTTTACCTCATCACATTCCAAACCCGACAGTGGCAGTGATTCCCATACGCTGCCCTGACGCTGGCACCTGCCTCTTCCCTTTACTGCAGCCTCTCTGGTGTAACTTCCTGTTTTGTCAGTAAAGGGAAGAGGCGGGTGCCAGTGGCAGGACAACGTACGGGAATCACTGCTGCTGCCAGGTTTGGAACGGGATGAGGCAGGGCCGCCAAGAGACTGGGCTAGGCCCGGGACAAGGCCGCCCCCGGGCCCCCACCCCACCCAAGGTCGCCAGAACCCCCCTCCACCCCCAGGCCCTCTGCACTGACCTTAAGCGCCTCACCTTCGTAAGCGCAGCAACAAGCAGCAGCAGACCACTCCTTCCTTCCGTGTCCCGCCCTCGCAGAAGTTACGTCAGGCGAGGGCGGGACACGGAAGGAAGGAGTGGTCTGCCGCTGCTTGCTGTGCTTTCGAAGGTAAGGCACTTAAGTTCAATGCCAGGGAGTGACGGAGGGCAGGCAGGCCGGACTGCGGCGGCGCCGGGCCTCCCCCCGGAGGCCCTGGGATGAGGTAAGTGCTGTGAACAGGCTGGAGGTAGGAAGGGGGCAGCATCTTGGCCCGGGAGAGGAAGGCATCTTGGCATGGGGTGGGGAGCAGCATCTCGGCTGGGGGGGGGGGTAGCATCTCGGCCTGGGGGGGGCGGCATCTTAGCTCCGCCTCAGGCAGCAGCATCTTGCCTTGGGCCGGCCCTGACTTTGCAGTAAGCCTTTTATTGCCTGCTAAGCCTGCATTAGAGCTTAGTGCACTTTAGTAAAAGAGCTCCTGACTTTGACAATAATCATGAAAAATAAAACCTAATATTTATGTGTGAATTAAAGATCCAATTAGAAGCTAAGACAAATTTTTCTTTCGGTTTGAACCTAGCAGGAATTGAAACTGAACCCTGTTCTACCCCTCATCAGCTTAACACAAAATTAGCCAATCCCTGGATTAAAGGACTGGGAACAGGGCTTTTTTTTTACTGATAGACAAAAGGAGCCGCTGCCCTGGGCCCTGATGGATTTCCAGACCATCATCAGTTGGGGGGAAGAGGGGGTGGTGGTTGGGAGGCGAGGATAGGGGAGGGCAGACTTATACGGTCTGTACCAGAGCCGGTGATGAGAGGCGGGACTGGTGGTTGGGAGGCGGGAAATACTGCTGGGCAGACTTATATGGTCTGTGCCCTGAAAAGGACAGGTACAAATTCAAGGTAAGGTATACACATATGAGTTTGTCTTGGGCAGACTGGATGGACCAGGCAGGTCTTTATCTGCCGTCATCTACATCCAACAGAAAACACCACAACATTATTTATTTTCATCATCAGCAAAGAGTAAAACTGTATTAACGGTTGCAAGTTTGGGTGCAGATCCCAGATCCGCACATAAACAAATTAGCTAATTAGGTGCAAAGAATCAATAATTGGTGTTAACAAGCACTTAATTGGCAGTAATTAGGAATTAAATGCAGATCTGCCCTATGCCTTATTCTACAACTGGTGCACCTAAATCTCATAGCATGCAACTCTAAAGGGTATTCCCAGAATTTAGGTGTGATTTTATAAAATACTGTCATTTGTGTGCCTAACTGCCATTAGTTGAGTGTCAGCACCGAAACCAGCCTTTGGCAGGCGTAAATGCTCATACTCAAAGGTAGGCGTGAAATGCGTGCTACGCTAGTATTCTGTAAAGGTCGTTCCACTCAGAGTGCCCTTTACAGAATACTAGCTTAGCATGGATCATCCTGGTGTCTAATTTTGAGTGATGTTTAATTGACTTCCCCACTTTGTGTGTAACCATTCAGGCGTGTACAGCATTACTTTAAAATAATTTTTCGGCTAGTATATCATTTCTTTCTGCCTTATATGGGGAGGGTTAATCTGGGAAACATAAAGGGGGTCCATCCTCAAAAGTTTGTTCAGGGCCCAGTATCTAGTTAAAGTGGCCCTGACTGTCTATATTCAAACATGTGCTTCAGAAATCTACAAAGTGGTACTTAAGCACCTCACAGGTCTGCAAAAGTATAATAGAGCACTGCCACCTACTGGACAACAGTGCAACTTGCCACGCATATTTACCTCAATCCTTGGAGCATGAGTTTAGAGATTACACAGTCTAGAGAGCTATAATATACGTTGTACCAGAGGTTTTTGTTATTATTTTAAGATACTTTTGATCTCCTTACCAATCCTCTTACCTTCTGTTCCTCCATTTTCCACTGACTGTTTTTTTTTGAACTTTATATCCCCTTCTCCTCAATAATAAAGACGTTTAAGATGAGACAGTGTGTGATTTACTGAATCTTATCAGTGGATTTTTTTTTTTAGCTATGGTGAAAATGATAGTTCCTTGATGAGGGTGATCTAAGAGTTCATATATCTCTGGGTTGCTCTCCTCTGGGAGGAGGCACTGGGCACTGAAGTTCTCCAAGATCCTGGGGACTCCGAGATCCAAGGAGGTTCTCATTTGCTTTGCTCCAAGCTGAGGACTGGAGAAAGAGTATATGAGTAGTCCCTGGTTTTTAAGGGGTGAGTTATGAATAGGAATTAGTAGCAAGGGAAAACCCACAATAACTAAAGTTCTTCATATCAAGCAAAGATAGATAACTGCTTGCCATAAACATTTCATGTCACTTCACATATGCTGAAGCCTAATGACATAGGGAGAACAGTATTCAAAGGAAGCTAGGCCAATGTTTCCTCTAAGGTGGCCAGCTGTCCGCTGCCTGCATTCAAAATGTGGGGCATGCTGTAGTCTTCTGCAGTGGCGTAGCCAAGGGTGGGCCTGATTGGGCCCAGGCCCACCCATTTTGGGCTCAAGCCACCCAGTAGCACCACACCTATGATGTGGCTCTCAGGGATCCTCAAGCCCCACCAGCCAAAAACTCCCAACAACTGTTCCTCCTGCATACTTTGTAAATAACAGATCTTTGCCTGCAGTGAGCAACAACTGATACATACTGTTCGCACCGGCCCCACAGCCTTCCCTTTGATATATTCCCGCCTATGCGGAAACAGGAAGTTGCATCGAAGGGAAGGATGTGGGGCCAACATGAGCAGTGTGTATTAGTTGCTGCTTGCTGCCAGTGAAAACCTGCAATTTAAAAGGCATGCAGGGGAGGAGGGATGTTTGAGAGACCATATGGCATGCAGGCGAGAGAGGGAGAGACCAAATCACTTGTGGGGCAGGGCAGAGGAGTTCTACCCTCCCATCTTGGGCCCAGGCCCACCCAAAATCGGGTGTCTGGCTACGCCTCTGCAGTTTGTGCATAATGGGTAGATCCTATGGATCTGCCCATCCGCTGTTGTTCTAAACATGGAAGACTGCAGAACACTCTGCAGTTAGTATGTGGATGCAGGACTCCTGCGCAGCTAAGAGGGGATGTTGGGTTGGCCAATCGCTAAAGAATTACCTGTCTAGCTTCCCTTGTGTAAGTCTCTCCATTGACAATTCAGCTACTTCGGTTGCCCATTCAGGTGTGTATTCTTTTAAAAGTGCATGTATGTATATTTTTAAAGATTTTAAATGGCCAGTAATCTAAATACCTTCTTCGATTTATTTTATATCCTGTTGTAAGGAGTGATACCCTAGTTTTGACATCTCGAATGTTGAGTTTTCCTTCAGTTGAATGTGTTCATTTCAGACCAATATTTGTTAGCTCTTTTATTTTCCAAGCCAGTAAAATTTAGAGACTTCACACTACAGTTTAAAATACAGTCTTTTCTGTAAATATTTGAAAACTGTTCTGTTTCACTAATATTTAGGAAGTCAGTAATATAAATACATAAGTATATAAGTATTGCCATACTGGGACAGACCGAAGGTCCATCAGGCCCAGTATCCTGTTTCTAACAGTGGCCAATTCAGGCCACAAGTACCTGGCAAAATCCAAAAAACAGTACAATACATTTTATGCTGCTTATCCTAGAAATAAGCAGTGGATTTTCCCCGTTCATTTTAATAATGGTCTATGGATTTTTCCTTTAGGAAGCCATCCAAACTTTTTAAAAACCCTGCTACGCTAACTGCTTTTACTACTTTCTCTGGTAACGAATTCCAGAGTTTAATTACACCTTGAGTAAAGAAATATTTTCTCCAATTCATTTTAAATTTACTACTTTGTAGCTTCACTGCATGACCCCTAGTCCTAGTCTTTTTGGAAAGAGTAAACTAGCGATTCACATCTACCCATTCCACTCCACTCATTATTTTATAGACCTCTATCATATCTCTCCTCAGCTGTCTTTTCTCCAAGCTGAAGAGCCCTAGCTGCTTTAGCCTTTCCTCGTAGGGAATTTGTCCCATCCCGTTTATCATTTTCATCGCCCTTCTCTGTACCTTTTCTAATTTCACTATATCTTTTTTTTTTGTCTTTATGAAATTATAATGCACTGTTTTAAGTTTGTAATTCTCAACATTATTACTTGGCTTCTTTATTGACAATCCACTCTGAATCTTTTGGGAGTGGGTGGACTATATATGAACTGAATATAATAGAATGGAATTGTCTTCCTTACTACTGAGAAGTATACCTGCTTGTTTTCATTAGCAAATACCCAGATACAATGGACTGGTTGAAAATCATCCTTCTCTAACCAGCTACAAGTAAACATATATTTTCATAGGAGGTGTACATTTAGGAAGCTTAAAAGAGGCACTTCTGGGAGGTATGTTTAAGTAGGGTAGGAAAACAACATGTATGCATTTGATTTTCAAATGTATAATTGCTATTCGGTACTGACACAAATATCGGATGCAACATGCACAGACCCTATGAGTGGTACCTCTTTACACCAATGAAAAGTGAGGAGTTTCTCTTGGAACATCTAATATAATAATTGGCACCTCCAATGTTCTGAAGCTGACTCCGTGGCAGTGTGGCAGTGAAGACGTGTAGTATTCATAGGGTTCGTAATCGCACTCCCGATCACTGCCCCGCCCTCGAGGGAACTCTGTATAGTTGCCAGGGAAAGAAACGCGACATCAGAAGGAGAAGGGACCAACCACAGGCAATCGCAATCGCTCTCAGTTTCCACAAACAGGAAATGAGGGCGGGACCAGAGGAACAGCTGAAACCACAGCCTGTCTGAAGCGGCGTCTGTACTTGTTGCACTTCAGTGTTGGCGGCCGAGCAGGAGGTAAAACCTTTTAAATAGCACACGTCCTCCTTGCACTCGCAGGCCACAGACACAAAGGGAGGGAGGCGCTGGGCGGCGGAAATCGGAGTAGGGGGGCGCGGATAGAGGGGGGGTCCTGAGACGAGAGGGGAAGGGGGGTCCTGAGATGAGCGGAAGGGGGTGGGGGGGTCCTGAGGAGAGAGAGGGGAGAGGGGGAGGAGGGGGGTCAGGAGGGAGGGGGTGATGGGGAGGGAGTGAGGGGAGGAGGAGGGGGTGAGGGGCAGGAGGAGGGGGGTGAGGGGGAGGAGGTGGGGTGAGGCGGGGAACAGGAGGGGGGAGGGGGCCCTGGAACCTTGCTAGCGCCCATTTCTTTACTGTTCGAAACGGACCTCTTTTACTAGTTTAGCTATAAAATATATGCAATGAAGTAGGTATCTAGGTGGACTTTTGAAAATTGTATCTCTTTATTTTAAATGAAAGAAATTGTATCTTCGAAACATTAAAGGAAACAGAGAGATGCTGGATTTGCTTATTAAAAATGGAACCAGAACATTTTAGAACAGAACAAAGGTGTCAAGGTTTGTGCTGGAATATTTCATGTCTACAGTAAACAATTATGAATGGAACTTTTTCTATAATGTATAAAATTTATATATGTTAATAAACATAACTCTGCCCAGCTGTTGGTGTCCCTTTTTCCTCTCCATGGTCAGGGTGCAGCACTGGCCAGGGGCTCCTTCCCTTACGCATGAACGCCTGCTACTCTGACTTGACTTAACCCAATGCAGAATATTAGAGACAGCTGGCTATTTGCTTCTAGCCATTTAGATGGAAAACACTATAAGCAAATTCATCGAAGCAAACAGCCACTGATTTCCATGTACTGATTTAATCAAACACATTTCCGAGGTGTGCTTCCGACTCATACCTGGCGAAACAGGTGCAAGAGAGACTCCCATTAAAAATGTCTCCCTTCACCATATTGAGCATTGTCATGGTTGCCATTCTCCAAATGTCTGCAGCTGGCTTGGAGAATGCTAACATCAATGATGAAGTGTTTATTCTACCTGGTGAATACATGTTAGGGGGATTATTTGCCATTCATAACCAAGCAAATATTCTGAGTACCCGCAGCCGACCTGATCTGATAACCTGCAAAAGGTAAGGAAAGACGCGTTCTGATATCAAACTTACCTTACCAAACACTCCTGGCCGTTAATTACTTAACCCTGTTCTCCAGCACAAGAAAATCATGTTGCCTAGCTTATGCAATATCTAGCATAGAGGAAGGAATGCTTTTTCATTTCAATGTACCCTGAAGAACCATGGAAAAATCATCTTTAGAGATGAACCAGGATACTTTCCGAGTGCTGCAGGCTGATCGGTCATTTTGCAAGCAGTGGTGGCTTCCTGAATCCCTAAATGATGATAATTGGAAAGCAAGACCAGGGACAATTCTGAACTTCATCAGAACCCAGGAACTGTCATCGTTATTTTCTTTCTTGTCGCTGCAATTCTATCCCTTTCTTTTGGGTCAGTGTATGCATTTCTTTGGCACATGCACAGATAGATTTTTGAATACCGATATGAATCTGGTACTGTCCTGTAGGCAGAGAGAGAGGAATTTCCAGGCATAGCACAGTGGATGACAGTGTACTGTAGAGTAGATGGATAGATGCAGGTGCTAGAGAGTGATACATAATGCAGATGCCACTGATGAACAGACAGATAATAGAGAAGTAGAATAATGGATTCTTAGTTTACTGTGCTAGAGATATATGACAGTATTCTGTCCATAGATCTGTCCATCTCTGTCTATCCATCCAACTCTTTAGCTTTGTATCTATGTGTGTATGGGTGAGTGTGTGTGTGTATATTCAGTTTTTTCCCCATATATCTGTCTGTCTCTCCATCTCTATCCATCATATGTGTGTGTGTATGTATGTATATATATATATATATATATATATACACACACACACACACACACACATATATACGGTTAGATGGATAGAGATGGAGAGACAGACAAACAGTGGTTAGGGTGGTGGACTTTGGTCCTGGGGAACTGGGGAACTGAGTTCGATTCCCACTTCAGGCACAGGCAGCTCCTTGTGACTCTGGGCAAGTCACTTAACCCTCCATTGCCCCATGTAAGCCGCATTGAGCCTGCCATGAGTGGGAAAGCGCGGGGTACAAATGTAACAAAAATAAAATAGATACTATTGGAGATTCTACATGGAATGTTGCTACTATTGGAGATTCTACATGGGATGTTGCTATTCCACTAGCAACATTCCATGTAGAAGGCTGCGCAGGCTTCTGTTTCTGCAGAAGCCTGCGCGGCCACATTGGTGATCTGCAAGGGCTGACTTCTACATGGAATGTTGCTAGTGGAATAGCAACATTCCATGTAGAATCTCAAATAGTAGCAACAGTGGAGGAGTGGCCTAGTGGTTAGGGTGGTGGACTTTGGTCCTGAGGAACTGAGTTCAATTCCCACTTCAGGCACATGCAGCTCCTTGGACAAGTCACTTAACCCTCCATTGCCCCAGGTACAAATAAGTACCTGTATATGTAAGCCGCATTGAGCCTGCCATGAGTGGGAAAGCACAGGGTACAAAAATGTATGGGAAAAAAACTGAAGACCTTTTTAGTTCCACAGCCTGCTGAGATATAGGTGGTAACTGGTCTTGGGTGGGAAGCTAGACTGATGTATCTGTGATTTTATTTTCTTTGTTATCTTACTTATTATTAAGGTTGCACGTTAATCACAATTAACATCACGATTAACGTATTAATTATTAATCGCAATTAATAATTAACCCACTTCCTCCCTCCCCTGCCCACCCGCACTCATGGTCGGTCTGGTAGCTCTCCCTCCTCTCCTGGACCATCGGTGGCTCTCTCTCCCCTCTCCTTCCCTTCTCTTCCCCATCCAGTTTACCTTTTAGTTGTCTATAAGTCTTTGGCCCTGCAGCCGCAGCAGCCGTACTGAAAATCTGCCTGTGGCCTACACCAGGCCTTCTCTCTGACACATTTCGCCCGCTTTTGACACAGTTTCCTGTTTGGGACAGGTCAGAGAGAAGGCCACAGGCAGATTTTCAGTACGGCTGCTATGGCTGCAGGGACAAAGACTTATAGAGAACTAAAAGGTAAACTGGGTGGGAAGGAGAGGAGAGAGAGAGAGCTGCCAGCAGTCCAGAAGGGGGAGGGAGAACCTCAGGCTGGCAGGGTGGAAGCGGTGGTGGTGGAATTAAGAGAGAACCACAGGATGGGGGGAATTGTGACAGAGCCTTGGGTGGCCAGGGGAGGGAGAGGGAACCTCAGTTGGTGTGTGTGTGGGGGGGGGGGAAGAAGATAGGGAGAGGGAACCTCGGGTGGTTGGGGGCGGGCGGGAGGGAGAGAGAGGAAAAGAGAACCTTGGGTGGCCGAGGAGGGGGATGGAGGAAGAGAAAACCTCGGGAGGCTGAGGGGGGGGGGGAGGGAGAGGGAACCTCAGTTGGTGTGTGTGGGGGGGAGGAAGAAGATAGGGAGAGGGAACCTCGGGTGGTTGGGGGCGGGCGGGAGGGAGAGAGAGAGGAAAAGAGAACCTTGGGTGGCCGAGGAGGGGGATGGAGGAAGAGAAAACCTCGGGAGGCTGAGGGGGGGGGAGGGAGAGGGAACCTCAGTTGGTGTGTGTGGGGGGGGAGGAAGAAGATAGGGAGAGGGAACCTCGGGTGGTTGGGGGCGGGCGGGAGGGAGAGAGAGAGGAAAAGAGAACCTTGGGTGGCCGAGGAGGGGGATGGAGGAAGAGAAAACCTCGGGAGGCTGAGGGGGGGGGGGGAGGGAGAGAGAACCGCAGGCAAGGCTAAAAGAGGAGGGAGAGATTCTGGACTGTGCACAGGGAGGGGGAGAGGAAATAGGGAGAGAAGCAAAACTGAGGGAGAGAAGGGTGGAGGAAGGGGGGTGGAGGGAAAAAGAGGGAGAGATGGCCTCAGAGAGAGAGAGAGATGCCGGCACGCCCCAAACATGTTCAGTTCATGCACAACCTGAGCATGCTTGGGGAGTGCAAGCGTTAGTGGCTGGAGGCACCCTGCTTACTTCATGGATCCTGAGGCACTACCAGGAGTGATGTCATTCACACTACAGTATCACCTATAGTCCTAAAAATCCATGACCCTTAATTAAAAAGAACAGTTTCTCTGTTCATTCCCTCTTCTTTCTCACAGGTTTAACCCTTACGGTTTGTCATGTGCACTTGCCATGAAATTTGCAGTGAACGAGATAAATAGTGCCAGCTCCCTGCTGCCTGGAGTTCAGCTGGGCTATGAGATCTACGACACCTGCATGGATCCGGTGGTGATTCTGAACTCTGTCATGCGGTTTCTGCGTCAGGGGAATGACTCTGACATACACGTCTTGTGCAACTACACGGAATATCAGACCCACGTCATGGCCGTCATTGGGCCCTCCACGATAGAGATGATCAGTACAATTGGGAAGTTACTCAGTTTTTTTCACATTCCCCAGGTAAAAACTACAGCGTCTGTGCACAGATTAGCCTACGTAGCAATTCTACTAGTACGTCTACCTATCTGTCCAGCTGTGCATCTGTCTTTACTGTGCAGGACTTTGCAAAATAGCCTGTGATTTTCCTGAGTCAAATGTCTCTCATCCTCAATCACTATGATTAAAATCCCACCTGATCAGTAGGATTTAGATCACAGGCAGAGATTTTGATTGTGAATCATTATTTTTTTAGTGGTTCATCTTTTCGGGGCCCTTTTACTAAGCTGTTAGGCGCTAACAAATGCCTAACGCAGCAAAAATGATCTAATGCAGGATAAGCTAAAGCATTCCACGTTAGGGCCCTGTTTACTAAGCCGCGCTGTAACCGCTTATTCCTGTGCGTGTCTCTAGCGTTAGTGCACGCTAATTTTTATCACATGCTAAAAATGCTAGCACACCTTGGTAAACAGGGCCCTTAGTTTTGCCGTCTGCACATGCTAACCATGCTGCAATTATTTTTGAAAAACATTTTTGGAGGTACCTTTTAGCATGTGGGAAGCGTGCGCAGATGTCAACACTACCAAGGGACATCCGAGTGTGCCTCGCACTAGTGCATTTTCCCTCATGGTAAGCACACGTTAGTAAAAGGACTCTTCAGAATTTTATCATGATTTCTTTTTGTTTCTTATGCACGGATTGGGCAGATTCTATAACAGTGTATATTATTTTTAGAAACGCTCATGCCCCTCCCATGACCACGCCCCCTTTTCAGATCTGTGCATTAGAATTTAGGTGCACCACTTTACAGAATACACTTAGAAAGTTGCATGCGTAAATTCTAATTAGTGCCAATAATTGCTTGCTATTAGCCAATTATCAGTGCTGATTGGCTTATAAATCAATTAAGTTGTGCGCGCAGTTTGGCTCCACTGCCAAATTTGTGCACGCAACTTTAGTCACCATAAATAGAATCTGGGCCTAAGTGCAGAAGTTTCTAGAATTAGGGGGCAAGTGGCAGGGCCACCAAGAGACTAGGCCGGGCCTGGGACGTCGCCCCACCTCCGCCCCCCCCCACCGCTGCCGCCACCCGTCGCTCCCCCCGCCGCTGCAGTCCGTGGTCTCACCTGCCTGCCTCCAAGGCTCCAGGCCCCCTTCATTCAAAGCGGCAGTCGCAGATCGCGTCTCTTCTGGCCTTCCCTCTCTGTGTCCCGCCCTCGTCTGATGTAACTTCCGGTTTCCACGAGGGCGGGACACAGGGAGGGAAGGCCAGAAGAGAGGCGATCTGCGACTGCCGCTTTGAATGAAGGGGGCCCGGAGCCTTGGAGGCAGGCAGGTGAGACCGGGGACTGCAGAGCCGGCGGCCTGACCCCGGCGCCGGGCCCCTCTTGGAGGCCCAGGCCCGGGGAATTTTGCCCCCCTGCCCCCCCCCCCTCGGCAGCCCTGGCAAGTGGGCAGGGACATACAAGGTGAAAGACCAGAAGTACATAAGTATTGCCATACTGGGACAGACTGAAGGTCCATCAAGCCCAGCATCCTGTTTCTAACAGTGGCCAATCCAAGTCACAAGTACCTGGCAAGATCCCAAAAAAGTACAGTACATTTTATGCTCCTTATCCTAGAAATAAGTGTTTGAGAAGATATCTGACACCCAGTTGCATTCTTTGGTGTGTTCTAATGCTGACCATACCTATTGATTTGATTTGATATTTAAGTTTTCAGATACCACTTCAGTCCAGGCTTGGCATCATAGAGTAGCTTCATTGGTCAATTATTTAACCATCAAAATCTAAGGTTCTGCTGATGCTACCTTATAAGGGGCTCCTAACATTTGTAGCATGTGCTACAACGAGAGATGAGGCCTGGGATACTCATTAGAGCACTGACTCTGATTCAGGAGAAGTCCTGGGACTTGTATCCACTCTGTCTTGGATTTAGGAATTCCTGGCTCTGACCTTGGTTTGCCCTTTATGTGTAATCTGCCTTGTGATTTGTTTGTGTTTCCTATCTTATTTCTATCCATTTTGGGTGTTGAATTATGGCTCTCTATCACTGCCCATAATCTTTCTTGGCAGAACACTGCAAAGGTTCTTCATCGTCTTATTTCTTTAAGGTCACAAATTATAAAATCAAAAAACAGAGCCTAACAGCATCCCATTCATGTACGACCTGGGACTTACCCTACTTAGCATCCAAGGTCTAACAAGTTCCAGCCTTTCCAGGTCAGTGTTGCTGGGTATGTTGTGGCTATTGTTGGAAATTGTGGCTATTGATGAACACGAACATGCACTGATGGTGTATTTAAGGTATTTTTCTCCTCTATTTTCATGTTGGTCTTTTTTATTTATTTATTTATTTATTTATTTTCATTTTGCTGTGTTATTTATTGTGTTTTTGTGCAAGTTTTGTATATATTTATCTTTGAATTTTTTGAGATATAATAACATAGAGGCAGTATTACTAAAGCTTAGAGTGTGCTAATAGACATTAGCAAGTACTAAGTGCCAAATGCTCCATAGCTATAAAAGTGCAGCATTTAGCACCTGCTACTATTCGTCAGTGGCATAGCTACGTGGGGCCACGGGGGCCTTGGCCCCATAGATTTGGCCCTGGACCCCCCTGCTGACGACCCTCTTGACTCCCCTCCAGCTGCCAACCCTCCGCCGCCATCGCCGTCGCCTACCTTTGCTGGTGGGGGACCCCAACCCCTGCCAGCCGAGGTCCTCTTCTTCTGGCGCAAGGCTTCGTTCTGTTTCTGTGAGTCTGACGTCCTGCACATACGTGCAGGATGTCAGACTCACAGAAACAGAACGAAGCCTTGCGCTGGAAGAAAGGGACCTTGGCTGGCGGGGGTTGGGGTCCCCCACCAGCAAAGGTAGGTGACGGCGGCGGCGGGGGAGGGTTGGCGGCAGGAGGGAGGTCGAGAGGGTCGTTGGGGAGGTCAAAGTTGTTGTTGGTGGTGGCGAAGGCAATGGTGGGGGGAGGGATCGGCAATGGCAGTGGGGGTCAGCGGCGCCGGGGGGGGCTAAAATGTGCCCCCTCACCTCAGGCTCTTTACCCCCCTCCCGCTGAAGTCTGGCTACGCCCCTGCTTTAGCATCTGCTAAGCTTTAATAAAAGAGTCCCATAATAAAGTGTTCCTAGATTGCTGTATTTTTTTTTTAGCTCATTTATTTTTTTTTGTTTTAGTTTTTGCAGGGTTCTAGGGACTGGATTTTGTGAGGTATTTGGGCTGCCAGCTCACTGCATTTCTGCAGTCAGGCAGATTCAGTCCTGAATTTACCCCATTACATTTGTAAATGTGTAATTCTGAGCTCCCTATAAAACACATAAGCCTTTGTATGCATAGAGTTAAAACCAAGACTGAACTAATCTGACAAACATACATAGAGCCAATTGGAAACCCTACGATTATTACACAAGTACCTTTGTTTATTTTCTCTTACTACTATTAGAAGTCTGCTTGCAAAAAGCCCAGTCCTGGAAATAACTAACATTTCTCTTGGTTTCAGATCAGCCATAGTGCTTCCAGTGAAAAGTTAAGCGATAGAACCATCTTTCCATCACTCCTCAGAATGATGCCCAGTGACCGTGGGCAAGTGCAGGGGATGATACAGCTCATGAAGGAGTTTCAGTGGAACTGGATTGCAGCTGTAGGTGGCAGCGATGAGTACGGAAAGCAGGGCCTGCAGCAGTTATCCAGGCAGGCTGCCCAGAATGGAATCTGCATAGCCCACATGTCTCATATCCCTGAGGACTCCAGCAGCAGAGCCATCCAGCAAATTATTGACAGAATCCGGAACGCAAAAGTCAATATCACCGTTCTCTTTGCTTCCCATTACCAAGCGTCTACTTTCCTGACTTATGTTCTGAGTGCAGAGTTGGAAATGGTGTGGATTGCTAGTGCGGGGTGGTCACTCGCTGGTGGCATTCAACAGATCCCTGGCATTGAGAACATCGGGACGGTGATTGGCTTCTCAGTGAAGATTAATACTATCCCTGGCTTTGAGACCTATGTGAAAAAAATGTTAAGCCTCTTAAAAGAAGTAAGGCAATACTCCTTAGAAAGCAATGCAAACAAAGCACGCAAAGAAGACTGGATCCTCTCTGAGATGCAGGAGTTCCATACCAGCTGTGCCTCATGCAGAGACAACATATCTATGATGTGGGACCCATTGATGAATCAGTTGGCCTTCAATGTGTATATAGCTGTGTACTGCGTGGCTCACGCTCTCCATCATGTTCTCCACTGCAGTAATACCAAGTGTGAAAAAGGCTTCAATCTGTATCCCTGGCAGGTATGCTTTCCTCTGAGCTCTCGCCCACCTTAAAGCAGTACATAAGGGTGTACGGTACTGAACCAGAGCACAAGTCAGGGGCGTAGCCAGACACCCAATTTGGGGTGGTCCTGGGCCCGAGATGGGTGGGCAGAAGAACCCCACCCCAACCCACAGGTGATTTGGTCTCTTCTTCTCTCACCTGCATGTCATATGGTCTCTCAGCCATTCCCCCTCTCCCGCATACCTTTTAAAGAGCAGATTTTCACCGGCAGCGAGCAACAACTAATACACACTGCTCATGTTGGCCTTCCCACTGATGCAACTTCCTGTTTCCGCACAGGTGGGAATACGTCAGAGGGAAGGCTGTGGGGTCAGTGTGAGCAGTATGTATCAGTCGCTGCTTGCTGCAGGCGAAGATCTGCTATTTACAAGGTATGCAGGAGGGACAGATGTTGGGAGTTTTCAGCTGGTGGGGCTTGGGAATCCCTGCCAGCCACATCATAGGTGTGCTGCTACTGGGTGGACCTGAGTTCAAAGTGCTTGGGCCTCCACTGGCACAAGTTATTTTATCTTTGATTCAGCTTGTGTGAACCTTTTTCCGTGACGGTGTTCTAATCAAGCTCCTTCGACGTCTTTCAAGGAGCTCCATGATCCTAAAGTGGGAATCAGAAGGATACAATATAGCATAGAAAAAAAGCCCAATTTTAATTTAGGAGTTATTTCGAAAGTGTGCAGCTTTGTGCTGAATAAATGTCTCAGCCTCTATGATTTAGCCTGCTTGACTGTAATGCTTAGTTTTATCATTTGTGACCTTAAAGAAACAAGTAAGGAAAGCAGGCAGATGACTGGCTTTGGGAAAGTTTTCCAACACAGAACTGTAGAAGGTGTGGCAGTGTGTTTGGAGGAGGGGAATGGATGCACTAGGTGTGTTTTTTCTAGCAAAAACAAAAAGTGCTAGTACCAGGGCTTTTTTTGAGGGGGTACTTGGGGGTACTGAGTACCAGCACCTTTTCCATTGTGTGCTGAAATTGACCCATGGTCCCCAAGTTTTAATGAAAGAGCTCAGGCTCTACTCAGCAATTCTGCCTTGTCATAGATTCTGTGACTGGTTGCAGGGGTCCTGGCTATTGTGGGGTGAGTCCAGTGGTGTGCTGGAGCCAGCTCGCACCGGCTCGCAAGAGCCGGTTGTTAACTTTGCTCGGCTCTTGCGAGCCGGTTGTTGAATGGATCGGGTGGATGTGAAGCGACTGTTCACGCTATCCAAAAATACTAGGACTAGAGGGCATGAGTTGAAGCTACAGTGTGGTAAATTTAAAACGAATCGGAGAAAATTTTTCTTCACCCAACGTGTAATTAGACTCTGGAATTCGTTGCCAGAGAACGTGGTACGGGCGGTTAGCTTGACGGAGTTTAAAAAGGGGTTAGATAGATTCCTAAAGGACAAGTCCATAGACCGCTATTAAATGGACTTGGAAAAATTCCGCATTTTTAGGTATAACTTGTCTGGAATGTTTTTACGTTTAGGGAGCGTGCCAGGTGCCCTTGACCTGGATTGGCCACTGTCGGTGACAGGATGCTGGGCTAGATGGACCTTTGGTCTTTCCCAGTATGGCACTACTTATGTACTTATGTACTTATGAATTGCGTGAGCCGGCTCTCTTCCTCCCTCCCAATCTGGTCCCTTACGTCAGCGACTTCACAAATTCTTCGGGGTTGCTGCAAGCGCTGACTCTCCCACGCTGGCGCTACAGGTTCGCATTTTAAAAATGGCCGCCAAGACTTCCAGAGGCGGCCTCGCGAGACTTCTGCCGAAGTCTTGGAGGCTGCCCTTGTTAGTCTCGGTGGCCATTTTGAATCACGAACCTGCAGCGCCAGCGGGGGAGAGTCAGCGCTTGCAGCGACCCCGAAGAATTCGTGAAGTCGCTGACGTAAGGGACCGGATCCGGAGGGAGGGAGTTAAATTCGCCGAACTTGGGAGGACATCAGACTCACAGAAACAGAAGCCTGCGCGGCTGCAAGGGCAGGCTTCTACATGAAATGTTGCTAGTGGAATAGCAACATTAACATTCCATGTAGAATCTCAAATAGTAGCAACATTCCATCTAGAATCTCCAATAGTATCTATTTTATTTTTGATACATTAGTACCCTGCGCTTTCCCACTCATGGCAGGCTCAATGCGGCTTACATGGGGCAATGGAGGGTTAAGTGACTTGCCCAGAGTCACAAGGAGCTGCCTGTGCCTGAAGTGGGAATGGAACTCAGTTCCTCAGTTCCCCAGGACCAAAGTCCACCACCCTAACCACTAGGCCACTCCTCCACTCAGATTGCTCCAGTACATTAGAACAAATATTTGGAGCTGATAACCTGCAGGTTCCAGAGGATTAAGGAGACAGTTTGGGGTTCTTTTATTGAAAGGAGCACACCAATGACCCAGGAATGTTTTGTTCTGCAGCTGCTGAAGGAAGTGAAGAAAGTTAACTTCACACATAACAACGCTTCTTTCTTCTTTGACGAAAACGGGAATCCGAATGCTGGATATGAGATCCTGACTTGGACAACGGGGAAGAAAGGGGCCCCAGTGACCGTCATTGGAGAGTATAAGGACAAGTTGGTCATTACAAAGTCACTAATCAAGTGGCATGGGAAAGGCAAGGTAAGTACATAAGTATTGCCATACTGGGAAAGACCAAAGGTCCATCGAGCCCAGCATCCTGTTTCCAACAGTGGCCAATCCAGGTCACAAATACCCAGCAAGATCCCAAAAATGTACAAAACATTTTATACTGCTTATCCCAGAAATAGTGGATTTTCCCCAAGTCCATTTAATAACGGTCTATGGACTTTTCCTTTAGGAAGCCGTCCAAACCTTTTTAAAACTCCGTTAAGCTACCCGTCTTTACCACATTCTCTGGCAACGAATTCCAGAGTTTAATTACACATTGAGTGAAGAAACATTTTCTCCAATTAATTTTAAATTTACTATATTGTAGCTTCATCGCATGCCGCCTAGTCCTAGTATTTTTGGAAAGCGTGAACAGACGCTTCCCATCTACCTGTTCAACTCCACTCATTATTTTATAGACCTCTATCATATCTCCCCTCAGCTGCCTTTTCTCCAAGCTGAAGAGCCCTAGCCGCTTTAGCCTTTCCTCATAGGGAAGTCGTCCCATCCCCTTTATCATTTTCATTGCCCTTCTCTGCACCTTTTCTACTAATTCCACTTTATCTTTTTTTAGATGCGGCGACCAGAATTGAACACAATATTTGAGGTGCGGTCGCACCATGGAGCGATACAAAGGCATTATAACATCCTCATTTTTGTTTTCCATTCCTTTCCTAATAATACCTAACATTCTATTTGCTTTCTTAGCCACAGCAGCACACTGAGCAGAAGGTAAAGGAATACTTCCTGAAATCTAACCCCTTGTTTTAAGAAAGTCATCTCTAGTGACAAATAAGGGCCTTTCCATGGGATTGTTACTTAATTAGCCTCACCACCATACATAGAAAACTTCAGTTTCGCCATAAGGTGTCTTCAGTAGCCAGAACTACAAGCAAATACCATAAACAAACACTATCTACTATAATAAAACGCACCCTCAACGTTCTGAGGACACTGACGTCACTGCAGGCACTCACACACCGATTTGTAAGTTCATGGTGGTGAAGCCACAACACTCACCATGTCTCCGTGCCCCGCCCTCACGTCACACGTGATGATGTAGGGGGTGGAACATGAAAACAAGGCAAATGAATGCACGGGGAGCAGTAGGGAAACACGCGGCAGCTTCAACTCTCGGCGGCCATTTTGAATCGCCGAGAGCCGGACTCAGACACGATGCAGCCGGGCAGCTAGCAGCAGCGCTCCGGGCAGGAAAGCGGGGGTTCCTTCATTCCTGCCCGAGCGAACAAGTACCGCTAGACCACCAGGGTTAGTGGCGTAAGGGGAGGGGAGGTGACAGGGGGGAGGGAAGGTGATGAGGGGAAGAGTGTGCTACCGGGGGCGGGGCGGTACCTTGAAGGGGGCGGGGCGATGGGGCAAAAGGGGCCGGGGTGATGGGCACGGCGGCGGCGGCTGGGATTTCTTGGAAGGGGAGGAGTAGGGAAACACGCTCCGCGTTTCCCTACTGTTCCCTGTGCATTCATTTGCCTTGTTTTCTTGTTCCACCCTCTACGTCATCACGTGTGACGCGAGGGCGGGGCACGGAGACATGGTGAGTGTTGTGGCTTCACCACCATGAACTTACGAACCGGTGTGTGAGTGCCTGCAGTGACGTCAGTGTCCTCAGAATGTTGAGGGGGCATTTTATTATAGTAGATGTGATTATACATACCAAATACCATATACATCAGCATTGAAATATCTTACCTCAAACCAAATTCAAACATACTCAGACCACACCGCAGTAGAGTAAACCAAGTGAGCGGCACAAGGTACCCACCGCTAAGCCCAGGAACACCCCCCAGAAATGATCTGATTGCCATTAGTGAGTGGTTATTAAAAAAAGATTAGCACATGAGCCCTTACCGCCACCTATTTTGCAGACAATAAGGGCTCATGAGCTAATTGCATGCTAATTAGTTAGAGCAGCTTTATTGGAGCACGCTAACTGATTACCACAGACATGACCACTCTCCAAGCCCCCGACATCCCCCCCGCCCCATGGTAAAAATACAAAATATTTTTTACCACGCGATGTGAGTGCACTAACCCAGACCTTATTGCAGGATTTATTTATTTATTGCATTTGTATCCCACATTTTCCCACCTCTTTGCAGGCTCAATGTGGCTTTCAATATATCGTGAATAGTGGAAACATATAAGAAAGTATACATTTAGTATAATAGAGGGTCTTGGGTAACATGATAATGATAAAACATAATAGCAGGATGCCTGAGCTCACCCCGTGGTAAGCCCTTTAAAGCTGCGGAAAGCATGCGCTAGTGCTTACTGCAGCTTGGTAAAAGGATTCCTAAGTTTGCACCTAGGAAACTATAACACAGGGGGCAGCAGTGGGATCTGAATGCTGGTTTCCCTGATTCTCAGGCTACTGCTATAACCACAGTCAGGGCCACGTTGTGTCTGTGGCATTTGGAGTTTCAGCTGAGACTCTAGTATAGTCAACTGGGGAGGGGGAGGGGGAACACCCCCCCCCCCCCATCCTGATCTATTGCAAACCATAAAACACAACCAGTTCCCAGAAGAGACATAATACTAGGGTTAACTGCATTAATCAGGAAGCACACTGTCAGAACTGCTGCTATTCATGCTGAAATATTTGAAAACTTCAAACAGCTTTCTCCTTTGTTTACATGTAAACATTAACTTCTAAATATCTTGGTAAGAACTGTGGGTGTTTCACCTGCATGCCACAGGATCATGGTTTCTCTTAATAGCCGTATTAATGATATTATGATGATGATTATTCTCTGGTTGAGACACTGGTCTGGCACAGAACACATCAGAAGTACAAAGTATATTCCAGATATGCTAAGCTTTTTTCCTAAAAACACTTTCTGGGGAAATCTCTTTAGCACATCTGGCCCTAATGTCTTGCCAGGAAAATTCAGTGTACTTTCATTTATTTGTAACCTCTTTACTCTATTTCTGAAATTCAGAATTCAGAAACTTTTAGCAAACTATTATTTTCTCTACTCTTAGATAAAGCATAGCTCAGATAAACACATTAAGCATAACAGGGCAATGTATCTCTCCAGTAATGCCATGTGCAACCCCATGGTTGCCTCTCTAAGCACAGTCCGGTGTGGGTAAATTCAGTGTACTTTATAAGGATGCTGTAATTAATAAGCACACACTTAGCACCAGGCTTGTCCCTCCCCAGGAACCTCAGTCTACCTGTTCCAAGGAGTGTCTAACTGGCCAGGTAAAGATTATTAAAGGTTTCCATTTCTGCTGCTTTGACTGCGACACCTGTCCAGAGGGAACCATGGCAAACATCACAGGTGAGACTTTCTTGGGAATTTCTTCCTATGAGGTGGTGGCTTATGTTCAAACTCACAACTGAGTGCGGGCTGTGCCAGTCTGTGTTCAGAAAGGGTGAGGGGAGGTAAGGGACTGGCTGGGGCCTCACAGAGTCTGTAATGGGGCCAGGATTAGAATCCAGTGTTTTAATCAGTAACCCATTGCTTTTTGCTTGTTAAAAGTTAAAAACATTGGAATATGCTGTGTCAGAGCAAGTCATAATACATTGCCAATTGATTGACAAAAGAAATGTTGCTGTACATGAGCTTTGATGACTATACAAGTGGGTCAGATGGTATATGAAGAAGAGATCTGCATGAATTTCAAGGCTTCTGCTCGCACCTTACTGAGGGGCTGACGCACAGCAGCACCCGGTATATACAGGTGCCACTGGAAAAATTACTGGGTCGCAAACAGCAACCAATGCACAAAGGGGATCACATGCAAAATAAGATGCATGGATCTCCTTTCGTGCATCGATTGCTGTTTGCAACTGGAAGCTGTCAAATGCATTTGACAGCTTGCACAAAATCCCTAGTGGTCCAGTAGATCGCCTCCGGACTCCCCTCCAAAGATTTCTTTAAAATTCCCTGGTGGTCCAATGGACCCAGACACCCTCCCCAAGCAAAAGAACCCTGGTGGTCCAGTGGACCCCTCCTACCTATAACCATCCCTCCTACCTGTAACCATCCCTCCTTGGTGGTCTACTGACCCCCCACACCACCATGTACCATAGATCCACAGAAGCAACGCCTCCTCCCTCCTGCCTCTGGGCCTGGCCCTCTCAAAATGGCGGCACCCAGCTCTTGTCCAAAGCATCCTAGGATGCACTGGGAGGAGCTAAACACCAATTCCTTATATGGTATTTAGTCCCTCCCAGTGCATCCCAGGATGCATCGGGCAGGGGTTGGGCACCACCATGTAAAAGAGCAGAGCCTCCTGCCTCCTGCAGATCTAAGGTACATGGAGGAGTTGGGGTTCACTAGACCACCAGGGAGTGATAGTTACAGTGTGTGTGTGTGTGGGGGGGGGGGGGGGGGAGGGTTGTCAGGAAGTGGTTCTCTGGACCATCAGGATTCTTTTGCTCTGGGGTGTCCAGGAGGGGAAGGGGTGGGGTGGAGGTGTGTCAGGGTCCACTGGACCACCAGGGAATTTTTAAGAGATCTTTGGGAGGGGGATTGGGAGGTAGTCTGGGTTATCATGTTGGGGGGGGGGGGGTTAGGAGGCGGTCCAGGGATTTTTGGTTCAGGGTTTGGGGAGTGGGGGGGAGCCAGAGGGGTTAGGAGGTAGGGAGCACAAACAGGCAGCCTTTGCAACTGCCTGTTTCTCTCCTCTCAGACAGCTCCAGAGCACCTGTAAAACAAGCTCATTAGCTAGGTGATCTAAAGCTGTGCATCACATTGAATGCTCATTAGAATACTAATGAGCTCAATGTAATACATTTGCATAAGGTTCTCAGTGGCTGCTAACGGCACATATTACAGCAGTAACGTACCGAGGGTGGGGCGGTTCGCCCCGGGTGCACTCTGCAGGGGGGTGCATGGAGCAGCCACATGCCTGTCGGCTCCACCGGTTCCCTGCTCCCTCTGATGTTACTTCCTTTTCCAGGGCAGAGGGAGCAAGGAACTGGTTTACAAATCAAGGTAAGATATACACAAAAAGTAGCACATATGAGTTTGTCTTGTTGGGCAGACTGGATGGACCGTGCAGGTCTTTTTCTGCCGTCATCTACTATGTTACTGTGTGCCGGAGGGGGGGGGGGGGGGTACAATGCTGCACTTGGGGGGAGGATGCTGCATCCGGAGGGGGGGGGGGTGCGCAGCGGTGATCTGCCTCGGGTGGCAGCCAACCAAGGAACACCACTGCATTAGAGCCACAGAAAAACCCTTTATGCATTACTCAGTAGATAACATTTGCTTTATTGGCTACAAACAGTCTAAAACAAACGTTGACTGCATGGTAACCTTTGTGCATTGGGCTGTGAGAATCTAGTTTTCTCCAGGCCCAATATAGCAACCAGAATTTCACACTTGATAATGCCTGGAGGCAGTCCATAGTTGCCTTTGTGTAACTTTCTTCTGTTACTCCTTTGTTCCAGACTGCATCCAATGCCCTTCAGGTCAGTGGTCTGAGCCTGGGAGTATGACCTGTCGCCCTCCTATCTTCTCCTTTCTTTATTGGGATCAAAACACTGTCAGAATTCTCCTGGCCATCATGGCAGTACTTGTGCTTCTGATCTGCTTGATCTGCTGGCTCTTCATCAGCCATTGGCACACACCAGTAGTCCAAGCCTCAGGAGGCCACCTAAACTTCCTGATGTTGGTGTCATTGGCAGCCCTGTCTTGCAGCATCTGCTTTTTTATCGGCGAGCCTACTGACCTTTTGTGCCAATTACAGCAACCATCTGTGGCCATTACTGTGGCTACCTGCCTTGCAACCTTTCTGGTGAAGTCCCTCCGGATCTTAATGGCTATAGACTTGAAGAGTCTCTCTCAGACTAGGCTTCACTGGTTACTAAACAAGGGTGTGGGACTATCCATCATATGCTTGGTGCTGCTTCAGGTGCTGCTGAGTGTTCTTTACGTTAAGACCATCAAGATGTTCTCAGAACAGGCTAATATGCCCATCAAGTCCCTGAACATTTTCCTGAGATGCACTATCGATCCTCTTCTAGCGTTAGGCTTCATGTTTGGTTACAATGGGTTCCTTGTCCTCTGCTCTTTCATATGTACCTTGCTTTCAGAGAAGCCCTCTCGTCAGTACAACATGGCCAGGGACATCACATTTGCCATGCTCACCTTCATTTTTTCCTGGATCATCTGCATACCAACCCATGCAGGGGCTGCACAGGAGCACAAGTCACTAGTTCAGATGTCTGTCATCCTCTTCAGTTGCTTTGGCATTCTGGTTGCAACTTACTTTCCTAAATGTTATATCCTTATGTTTAAACAGGAGCTGAACACATCTGAATATTTTAAAGCCTACATTACAAAAAACCCTAGCAAGAATGAATTACAATAATGGATTAGCCTATCTAGTCACTTTGGGGGTAATTCACTACAGGATGCTTAAAGTTAGCACCCAGCATTATAGTGCCTAAGTGTGAATTCTATTTAATCAATCACGTGTAATTGCTGTTATAGACTAATGTAAATCCACATTTTAGGGTCTAACTTTAATCACGAGCGCTTACGTCATGTCAAACGCTGGTATAAATTCTTGTGTCTAACAGCTGTCAGTTGTGCGTGTAACTGACAGTATCCTATAACCCCTGATCCACGCATGTCTCTCCCACATCCACACTCCTCTAGCAGCTATGTCCTAGAAGAAGTACACGCCAAGATTATAGAATACTAAGGGCAGTTAATGCACAGAACTGCAAATTAGTGCCAATTAACTTCAATTATTGTTTTTAATGACAATTAGCACCTAATTTATCGATTACGTTACATATTAACACCCATTATTCTATAAACTGTACACACAATTTTGCATGCTAAGTGTGAAAACGTGTGCACCTGATTACAGAATTAGGGGGTTTATGGTCCTCCACTCTCTCTCTCTCTCTTTTTTTACAGTGGCAGCTGTCTTAGTATAGGAACCAATGGCTGCAAGAACAGGTCCTTGCTTCAATCCTTCCCATTTAGTGGCGTAGCCATGGATAGACCTACCCACTTTAAACTCGGACCCACCCAGCAGCAGCATAGCTGTGATGTGGCTGGCGGGGGGGGGGGGGGGGGGGTCCCCAAGGCCTGCTAGCTGAAGAATCTCAGAATCTCTCCCTCCCCTCCCCCACCCAGGCAACTTATACCAGTTGCTTGCACCAGCCCTGAGCCTTCCCTCTGATGCAACTTTCTGTTCATGGGACCAGAAACTGCATCAGAGGGAAGGTTCAGGACTGGTGTGAGCAGCAGGTATATATTGCTACTCACTGCTGGTGAAGAACTAAAGGACTTAAAAGATAGGGGTGGGGGTGGGGAAATGAAGTTAAGACACCCCTGATCGCTTAGGGAGGGAGGGGAGGGAGAGGGTGGGGGACAGGTTTTTGTGCCCACTCACTTTGGGCTCAGGCCCATCAAAAATTGGGTGTCTGGCTATGCCCCTGTTCCTATTAAATCAATTCTCATCAGTCATGTGTATTTTACAGCATCAGTCTAGTCTTTGTCACCAGGTGAATAAGCAGACTGATGGCGCTCAAAAATTATCATCATGACACAGTTTTCAACCCAGTGTTCTGGACACACCCAGAGGGGCATTTTCGAAAGAAACATCCAAGTTGGGATTTGAACATCTTTGTAAAATGTCCAAATCCGGCGGCAGGGAAAACTGTATTTTCGAAAAAAGATGGACGTCCATCTTTCATTTCAAAAATACCAAGGACGTCCTTGGATTTGGATGTCCTTAGACATGGATGTCTTTGACTTGCAGCGATTTTTGAAACCAAAGCCGTCCATGTCAAAAACGTCCAAATGCAAGCCATTTGGATGTGGGAGGAGCCAGCATTTGTAGGGTACTGGTCCCCCTGACATGCCAGGACAGCAGTCGGGCACCCTAGGGGGCATTGCAGTGGACTTCATAAAATGCTCCCAGGTACACAGTTCCCTTACCTTGTGTGTTGAGCCCCCCAAAACCCACTACCCCCAACTGTACACCACTACCATAGCCCTTACAGGTGAAGGGGGGGACCTATATGTGGGAAAAGAGGGTTTCTGGTGGGTTTTGGAGGGCTCGCTGTTTCCTCCACAAATGTAACAGGTAGGGGGGTATGGGCCTGGGTCCACCTGTCTGAAGTGCACTGCACCCACTAAAACTGCTCCAGGGACCTGCATGCGCTGTCATGGACCTGAGTATGACATCTGAGGCTGGCATGAAATATTTTTCAAGATGTTTTTTGAGGGTGGGAGGGGGTTAGTGACCACTGGGGGAGTAACGGGAGGTCATCCCCAATTCCCTCCGGTGGTCATCTGGTCATTTCGGGCACCTTTTTGTGTCTTATTCGTTAAAAAAACACATCCGAGTGAAAACATCCAAGTTTTACTTTAGGACGTCCCTGCTTTTTTCAATTATGGCTCAAAGACGTCCAAGTGTTAGGCATGCCCAAGTCCCGATTCACCATGCCCCCGACACGCCCCCTTGAAATTTGGACGTCCTTGCAACGGACTTCAGTTAGAGATGTCCAAAATCGGGTTTCAATTATACCGATTTGGACATCTCTGGGAGATGGACGTCCATGTTCCAATTTATGTCGAAAGATGGACGTTCATCTCTTTCGAAAATGAGACTGCCAGCCAGGTAGATATATTCAGGATATCTGCAGTAAATATTCATGAAACCTGTTTGTGTCATGTCCCCTACCTTAACGCAAGCGGCATCCTCGGGCTGCACGGGGTCCCGTCGACACGCACACTTGACGCACTGCCTGAGCCATGTGTGTGTAGTCTTCTCTGGGTTTGTTCAGAGAGCGGTGGTTGCAGGCTCCTTAATTGCTTTGCTTCCACCCACCTGGGTCTGCTCTTCCTCTGCCTGGCTTCCTTTGCTTCTCTCCTATTGGTCTTCCGGTTCCTACTTCCCCTGCTCTTGTCCTATGGCTGTGCCCCTTCTCCCTGCTGATGTCAGATGCCAGCACTTTATCAGCTGAGCTGTTCCTGGACATGCTTCGGTTTCTACTTTGGTAGGTGTTTCTAACTCTGTAGTCTGCTTCTTATGTACTGGTCCCTCGTTGCTGACTTTGCCTGTACCTGGATTACCCTTCTGCCTGCCTGCTGACTTTCACCTGTACCTGGATTACTCTCTTGCCTGCCGCCTGCCTACTAACTTTCACCTGTACCTGGATTACTCTCTTGCCAGCCGCCTGCCTACTGCCTGTACCTGGATTACTCTGTTGCCTGCCGCCTGTCTACTGACTGCCACTTGTACCTGGATTACTCTGTTGACCTGCTGCCTGCTTGGCCGATACATTCAACCCCCCGCTTCCAGCTCCGTCCCGTAAGTCCTGCAGGCCGCTCCCACCTAGGGGCTCAACCTCTGGGGAATGGCGGTCAGCGCAGGTGAAACCCGGGGTTGTCCAGCCGCCAAGCGGAACCTGGTCCGAGTACCAGGCTCAGCAGCGCTCTACCAAGAACTCACAAGTCTGACAGTTTGCAAGTACTGACTCCATTGCATACTGATTTTTCTCATGCACATTCATTGTGGATATCCTGAACACCTGAATGGCTGGGGATCCCCCGGACAGGTTTGAGAACCGCTTCTCTAGAGCCTTAGTCTTCACACTGAGTCCTCAAGGCTGCTAATAGGTTAGGTTTTCAGGATATCCCAAAGGAGATAGATTTACATGCTTACTACAAACCTCTATTGTATGCAAATCTCTCTCATGCATATTCATTAAAGGGCTGCTAATAGATCATGTTTTCATGATCTTTATCTGTAATGAGTATGCATGAGAGAGATTTGCATGTCTACTACTTCCATCATACGGAAATCTCTCTCATGCAATTTCATTACGGATATTCTGAAAACCTGACCTCTTGGCAGCCTTTGAGGACTTGACATGAAAACCCCACCAGTTCCAATGTCAAAATAGTTGCTGGGACCAATCCTCAGTTGCTACTGCCCATGTCAGGACCAATCTCAAAAAGGCTACCAAGACCTCCCGCAACAGTCTCATAAGGCTGCCAAGGAAGTCTCAGCAGCTATTTTGGCAGAGGACCCAGCAAGGGCAGGAGTGACTGTGGAGGAGTGGCCTAATGGTTAGTGCAGCACACTTTGATTCTGGCAACCTGGGTTCAATTCCTACTGCAGCTCCTTGTGACCTTGGGCAAGTCACCTAATCCTCCATTGTCCCAGATACAAAAACCTAGATTGTGAGCTCTCTAGGGACAGAGAAAGTACCTGTATATAATGTGTACAATCACAGTGCTGTGCACATCTAGTAGCACTATAGAAATGATTAGTAGTTTGATTGGCCACTGTTGGAAACAGGATACTGGGCTTGATGAACCTTCAGTCTGTCTCAGTATGGCAATACTTATGTTCACAGAATTAGGCATTCTAAAATTTCCCAGGAGAGCAATACATGGTATGGGGGTAATTTTATAACAGGGTGCCTAGGTTAACAGGGCAGGAAGGCACCTATTTCTAGACAATTTGAAAAAACACATAGGCTCCACCCAAATGCCACCTCCTGAGCATGCTTGCTATACAAGTACAGGCTGACTTGATCTAATCTTATGAGCCCATTTCCATGTGGAAATTAGTGTTTTATGCATGAACATGGCTACTAAAATTATCCTTTACATCGGTGGTTCTCAACCAGTGTGTTTCTCCCATTGTTCACCATCTCTATCTCTCTCTACCCCTCTCCCTTGCACCCTGGGTCCAACATCTCTCTCTCCCCCCATGCCCAATATTTCGCCCTCTCTTGCCCCTCATCCCCCCATCATGCAACAATTCTCCTGCTCTTCCCTTCCTCCCATTGCCCAGCCTTTCCCTAGCAGATCCCCGGTCTAGATCTCCTTCCCCCTTCTACCTTAACAAGCTTCTCTCTTTAGAAGGGCAGATGCAGGAATTCCTACATGATGCCTGTGGCTGACCTGAAGCTTTCCTTCTTCGTTTCACCCAGGCGGAAAAAGAAAGTTGTGTTAGAGGAAGGGGAGGGGGCTGGACAATGCCTAGCAACTGCTTAAATCTGTTTGCCACTAGGATTTCTCTTGTCATCTCACCTTCTTCTGGGATACCCATCATGCTAAAGTATGCACAACTTCAAAACCATCCAAAATTGCTACCTCAGCCAATAAGGCTAAGAGTGAGGAACAGCCTAACGTTTAAAGCATCAAGTTGACCAGGGAAGCCTGGTTACCCTGTTTCCCCGAAAGTAAGACATCCCCCAAAAGTAAGACCTAGCAAATTTTTGTTTGAAAGCAGGGCCGCCAAGAGCCGGACAAGGCCGCCCCTGGGCGGCCCCCCCACCCGAGGTCGCCGGGCCCCCCCCCCCCCGTCGCTCCCGGAACTAACCTTAAACGCCTCCTTTCACCTTCGCAGCAAGCAGCAGCACGGCAGACCTCTCCTTCCTTCCGCGCTCCGCCCTCGCGGATGTTACATCAGGCGAGGGCGGGACACGGAAGGAAGGAGTGGCCTGCCCTGCTGCTGCGAAGGTGAAAGGAGGAGTTTAAGGTTAGTTCCGGGACCGACAGAGGGCAGGGGGGCAGGCCAAACATGATCCAACCCCAATGTTTCCCCGAAAAATAAGACAGCCCCTGAAAATAAGACCTAGCGCATTTTGGGGGGCAAAAATTAATATAAGACAGTGTCTTATTTTCGGGGAAACACAGTATAAAATCCCACTGCTGCTCCTTGTGATCTTGGGCAAATTACTACCTTCCATTACCTAAGGTACAAACTTAGGAATCCTTTTATTAAGCTGCGGTAAAACGGGGCCTGCGCTCGCATCCACGAGTGTTTTTGACGTGTGTTGAGGCCCCCTTCTACTGCAGCGGGTAAAAAGGCTGTGTACTTTTAGGAAACAGAAATGGCAATGCACTAAGCCATGGCCATTTCGGTGCGGAGCCCTTACCGCCACCCATTGAGATGGTGGAAAGGACTCTCACGCAAATCCGGCAGTAACTGGGTAACGATTACTGCCGGTTACGTTCCGGCGCCATAAAAGTAGGACATATTTTTTGTAGCGCTGGAAATGGTGCGCACTAGGGGTGGGAGCTACCGCTGGGCTCCTGCGGTAGCCCGGCAGCAGCTCCAGATTAGTGCACGGTAAGCCCACAGTGGGCTTACGGCTACTTTGTAAAAGGGCCCCTAAGCTTGTGAGCCCTCTGGGCCCAGGGAAATGCCTAGTGTACCTGAATGCAAGTTAAACTTGAGCTACTAGTGGAAAAAAGTGTGAGCAAAATCCAATAAATATGACAAAAGACCTTCAAAGGTATCAGTGGCACACAAGACGCACGTTTTGTTCGGTGAAAAGAAGTTCGACAGCAGGGGCTCATGGCGTGAGGATGCCAGGTTTCTCTACCTTACAAAATTAATGTTTCAAGTCTAATTAAGAAAGGAAGAACAAAAGACAAAGGAAAAGTTCAGCCAAGTTCAGCAAACATCACTTAAGTGTCACCAGTTGATAAATGAATACCTTACACAGACCTGACAGTTTAATTTCTTCCTCTTCCTTCCCCAGGGAGACACGAATTAAGACGTCCAGTCCCTATGGACTAATTAAAAAAGAACAGGGATGGATTGGCAGTTTTGGTGTCGGTCAGTTCTGGCAAGGAGATGCCGCATACAGAGAACTGTTGTATCATTTAGCTCAGTCAGCCTCCTTGGCTTTATCCAGGAAGAAAAAGCAAACCCTTGTGATATCCCACTGCAGGGCTGACACCATTGCTACATTAACCCCTTCTAAAGCAAGGCTACTGCAAGTAAGCAAGGATCCAGAAGACAACATTATTGACAACAGCTTATTACAACAGGTTTTATTAATGATGATAACAAATATAATACTAATTATGCTCCAGAATAAGATCAACAGATTACAAACATTCAGTGGCGTAGGAAGGGGGGGCGGTGGGGCGGTCCGCCCCGGGTGCACGCGCTGGGGGGGTGTCGGCGCCGCTGGTTACCTGCTCTCTCTGCCCCGGACCAGGCTACTTCCTGTTCCGGGGCAGAGAAAGCAGGGAACCAACAGAGCCGACGCAGCTCCCAGAGACGACGTGCACTCGGCAGGGCGGAGCGCCAGCGGTAAAGATGCACTCTAGGGGGGGTGGTTTGCAAGCGCCGAGGGGGGGGTGCGCAGCGGCGACCCGCCCCGGGTGTCAGCCGGCCTCGCTACGCCGCTGCAAACATTCAGCCATAAATCGCTAGCTCCAAACATCTTAGTCTACGTGGGTTACACGAGACAAAAGGAGATAAAGAGGCATATTTTCAAAGTACTTAGAGTTACAAAGTTACAAAGAGGGGCATTTTCAATATGACGCCTAAGTCCAACTTTGGACGTTTTCCTAAAAACTAGGGGTGGGGGAGGAGAGATGCTGCGTGGGGTGGGGGACAGCGGCAGGAGGTGGGGTTGTCGTGCCTACCCACTTTGGGCTCAGGCCCGCCCAAACTTGGGAGTCTGGTTATGCCCTTGTTTACCACCACCAGTGAGGTATTTGTTTTGTAAATGAAACAAGCAGCACAAAATGATTATTTAGCTTTCTTTGGTTTGTAATTCTTCAATTCCATATGCAAAATGGATGCAAAACAAGAATAGAGAAACTTGCAAGTTGGTAAACAAACCCCCTCCTCTTCTTAAAAGTAACTCCGTCTACCTTTTGTCCTACAAGTCCGTACAGGAAATGCTGCTGAGGCTCTAGAGAAATAGGAGGGGACCCGTAGCATACATGGTAACAATCTTGCAGTCTCTTCTCCCCCTCCCTCCTGCTCTATGGTCTAGGATCTTTCCCTCTCTTCCCCCTCCCCAATGGTACAGCACCTTTCAACACCCCTCCCCCCACCTGTCAGCTGGCATTTATTTATTCATTCACATAATTTGATATACTGCCCTTCTAGCTTGGGGCCAATCGCAGCAGTTTACAAAATGTCAGAGCACAGTGACAGAATAAGTAAAAAATATCTTAAAACGTACATAAATCCTAAATTATAGCATAAATTATTGTTCTGCCCCCATATTCATGGAAGCAGGATGCATTGTTATGTATATTTAGTATGAGAATTATTTGCATTCAGTTGCATTGTCTTTGTATAGATAGCACTGTGTATTAGGGCTGCTATCTCCCTTTAGTTTGCAGTATCCTGTGACTGAGGCCCAGATGCACAAAACCTAACGAGTCCACAACTTGCGTTTTAAACTGGTTCCAGCCAGTTTAAAACGCAAGTAGTTCACCCCGGGCATGCACTAAGGGCATTTTCCCTGCCACGGTAGCAGGCAACGAAAACGGAATGCAAATGATTGAAAAGCTATTATAATGAGCTGCACTACTGTTGCAGCCCATTATAATGAGATGCACTACCATTTTTCCGATTCCCTTACCGTAGGAACCCTAACGAGATGTCTGACCTCTTGTTAGGGCTCCTGTGAGGGAATCGGAAAGGAAAAGGGCCCCCAAAAAAGGTAAAAAAGAAAAAAAAAAGCAGGGAGCGCATGTGAGGGGCGTCCTTTAAGGACGTACTCTCCCTGCGCTTCTGAGAGACGTCTTTTTTTTTTTTTTTGCAGTTTTTTGTTCTGCCGGCGCTCGTGTTTTTTTTCCCCCTTCTTGAGAGTCTTCGCCGCGCCACTTACCCCTCCACAGCGAAATTTTTCTATTTTCCTGGTTGCCGGAGAATCTGGACGTCCCTTTACATTAGGCTCCTCTTCCTGGTCTCTTCAGCCAATCAGAGCGTGTTTCGCTGACAACAGCCAGCTAAGCCCGCTTTGATTGGCTGAAGAGACCAGGAAGAGGAGCCTAATCTAAAGGGACGTCCCGATTCTCCGACTCAGGTACCGAAGGACTAGAGAATGCAAGTGAGCTACAACGAGTAGCTCATTTGCATTCCCTATCGTTGATGCATTCCCGTTCCCTACCGATTCGCTATGGAATCGGTAGGGAATGGGAATTACCAATGTCTTTCATGCATCTGTGCCTGACTCCTTGTGATCTTTCCCTATTAGTTCTGAGCTAGGAAAGCCCTCCCTTGCTGCCTCTGGGGGCTGTGTGAGAGACTCCCAATCTTCCTTGCATGACTTTGTGATCAGCAGCTGTTCTAGGGGCTGATACCTCTTTAATCTATTGTTATTTAATCAAAATCCTTCACCAAACGATTTCCAGTATTCCCACACTTTCTCTTTGAGTATTACAGCTTTTCCTCAGCTGAGTTGAGGTTCTGGCCATCTTCTTGCCTCTGAGGTGGCTGGACAAGGACTCTGTTTTGCAGAAGGCAACAATTCTGTCCAAGCAACTGAACTGTAAGCAGATTCTCTTTGTTTGCTATGATTGCTACATTAAAGAAGAGTTGGATTAAGAATTGAAAGTCTACTGGTAAAGTTTTTACTTGGGAATGGTTTAGCTGGCTGTTGATGCTTTGTCACTTCATCCAGCCTAGAATAGCACAATTATACTAGGCTAAAATAGACCGCAAATCAATCAGCCATGTGAAATAGCACCTCTACTTTCCCCTCTCACCGCCTTCAAACTTATTATTGGCAGGATTGCTGACAGTAGCAGCAATTAACACACACATTGCCTCCCTCCTGCCTCAGAGCTGTCCCTCTGCTGGGCCCTGCCTCCTCTGACTCAACTTCCTGTTTCCAACAGGGCTGGATGCCACAGAGGGAAGGCTCTGTGGCCAGCAGAAAACAGGGTGGGTTAATTGCTGCCTCTGCCGGCTACCACTGGCAATAAAAATAAGTTTGAAGATAGACTGGGGGAGGGGGATAGATACTGGATTGTGCAGAGTGGAAAAAATGCTGAACTGTGGGAGTGGGGGGTGGAGCACCGTGGTGCCTAAATATGTGAGAAAAAAAGGTGCTTGGCATGTGAGACTGTTTGGTAAGAGGAATGCATTATCACATGCTTAATGCATATGACTTGATATCTCTGCCTTATCTAACAGTGGTTTCAAATAGTGGAGCTTAAGGAGTTGTACACAGAAATACCATCTACCAATATACAGGATGCAGATTTATGTCAGCTGTGCACATTTCAAACCAATCGTGACAGTCCTCACTGTGTATTGCTGTTTGTGTTGGGATTCCTTATCCCACTGACAGTTTACAGCTGGTACATTTCCAGCCTCCCAGCTGATGACTGTACCGCCTGTAATTTCATTAACTTCAATGCATGATCGCTCACTTGAAGGAATATTTATCATTCCAGTTTAATGTGGCAAGAAATGGATCAGTACTTCCATATACTTATTGGACCTGATTTGTGTGCATAGACTACACAGGCTGTGCCTTGAAAGACAAACTACTTGTGTTCAGGAGTCAACAGAATCCAAATTAACTTAGTGGCAATTAGGCACTTGGCCTAAAGGTGACAGCATACTATGCACCCCAAAGCAGCATCTCCTGGTAAGTCAAGTGAGAGACTCTTCAAGTAACTGTTTTTTTTTTTATTACATTTGTACCCCGCGCTTTCCCACTCATGGCAGGTTCAATGTGGCTTACATATTATATACAGGTACTTATTCCCTTACCACCAGGTGTTCCCTTACCACCAGGACTGATGTGCTTCAGCCTTGCTTCAGTTGGAGAAAGGGGGTAGACTTGACTGCTGGCCACAGCTTCTATTGTACTGAAGAAACCAGTCCAAGAAAAAAATTACATTACATTACGTTTCTTACATTCCGCAAATACATACACAGTTCTATGCAGATTACAATCCAAGAAATTTGGTAACCCAATGAATATCAAACAATAAAAACAGGAGATAAATCAGAATACAGAAAATACATATTTCTGGAATAGAAAAGGCTTCGCTGCCTTCCTAAATAAAAGATAATTCTGTAGCATTCTAATTTGGAGTGGAAATGAATTCCAGCATTCAGTTGCCTGATAAGGGAATAATGATATCAAGAATCTCTGATATAAAACCTTTCTTCTTAAGGTAGGCCTGGGGGGAGGGGGTGATCACGGAGTAAGGGGAGCGTAGAGAGAGGGGGCCACCACTGGGGGGGGGGGGGTTGGCTTGGCTCGGAAGGGGAGCTTTTTTGGTCAGGTGTGGGGGAGGGGGGTAGTTTCATTTACAGTTTCAGTTTCTGCCAAAACCGAGCAGCCAATTTTGGTCACAAATTCAGTTTTGGCAGAAACTGAAGATCCTGGGTTCGGTCGGGCTCTAATATACAGATTACCCAACTCTGCAAAAGCCCCAAATACAGTGGCGTTCCTAGGGGGCTGACACCCGGGGCGGATCGCCGATGCGCCCCACCCCCCGGGGGCAGCGCCCCCCCGGAACAGCGCGATGCCCCCCCCCCCGGCGAAACACCTACCCCCGGGGGCATGCCGCTGGGGGGGGGTGCCGCGCGCCTGCCGGCTCTTCGTTTTCATGCTCCCTCTGCCCCAGAACAGGAAGTAACCTGTTCCGGGGCAAAGGGAGCATGAAAACGAAGAGCCGACAGGCGCGTGGCACCCCCCCCCAGCGGCGTGCACCCGGGGCGGACCACCCCCACCGCCCTCCCCTTGGTACGCCACTGCCCAAATACTGCTAGTTAACACGGATTGCTGAACCGGGCCCTGTCTTGTGTCCCTGTAAATCCCATTTTACTAGTTATTCTACATGCATTTCTGCCACTGTCAGATAGATTTAGGTCAGTGCCGACTAATAAAGCCTCAAAGCACAGCACAGACTGAGAATGTCATCGAAGACAGCTGTGTGGTTCTGAGCTGATTTTTTTGTTTCCTATATCAAGATCTCAATAATGGTTCTTGCAATAGAGAGCAAAGAAAAGTAGAAACAATTTGTGAAAAACCATATGATAACCCACTACTATCGGACCAACTATGGGCAAAGAAAGGCAGATTGATTTCTGTTATTACCTCATTTTCAGTGCTGATGCTAACACGGTAAAAATAAAAGTCAATTTACTGTATGTCTTAATGGAGGGCTCCCACTGGGTCTGTGTACATTGAAAAGGTTAACAATCATAGAGGCTTTCAAGCAATGTTATGGAGAGATGGGAGCAGAAAGAGATGAAAGTGGCCTGGGGTGAAATTTAGGTTGGTCACAGATTAGCAAATCAGCAAGAACAAGGTGGTCGCCCTCGCATCAGGGAGTCATAGTAAGAATTATTATGACCGGCAAGCTGGCTATGGGATTTTGCTGTTCTGTGTTTGGGGGCGTTTAATTATTAGGATTAAAAGAAACAACGTTCCAACGACTAGCCCTGCAGAACCAGTAGGGAGTATAATTTACAGTATAAGCATTATTATCAGTGGCTGCAACTGAGGCACTGTTTACAGTGTTAGAAAGTAGACATTCAGTCACTGAGCCCGACCTCCGAGTTAAGTGATTTTTATATTTAATTTCTTTATTATTATATTATTATACAGCACAAAACAATATAATATTGCAATTTGTAATAATCGTCACAATTGTGAAAATTCTTTTAACAAAAGTTGAAATTTACTTTTACCATTTCGTCCTAAACATTAAAGAAATATAGATCCAAGAAAATTTGCATATTAAGTCAAACTGGAAGCGCTACTGACCCATTATCTTCCTCCCAGCTATCTTATGCAGTGTTCATTCTGTTACTTGACTATCACATTTACATTCTCTTCTGCTTTAGATGTCAGGAAATCTACTAACTGTTTAGGTTCAAAGAATTGATAGTTTTTTTGATTGAAATAGTATTTGACATATACATGGAGATTTGAGCACAGAATTAGCTCCAATACCCAAAGTCCTTTGACGCAATGCTAAGAAAGGAGTTAAGTGATTGTTGTGTTGCTCTTGTAGATTCGCCTAAGACGACGTTTAGGACCAAATTCTATACATAGCACTGAAAAATTAGCACAAAAAAATGTGCCAAGTGCTATTCTATAAAGGCGCTGAAAGTTAGGCCTCGTTTACAGAATATGCTTAGCGCCAAGATTGGTGCATAGCTTTAGACGTTTGCCAAAACCTGTCGTTTCTTTCTCTATAACATCGGCAAAATCCGTCCCTTCATCTCTGAGCACTCCACCAGAACCCTTATCCACACTGGAGTGGAGGAGTGGCCTAGTGGTTAGGGTGGTGGACTTTGGTCCTGGGGAACTGAGGAACTGAGTTTGATTCCCACTTCAGGCACAGGCAGCTCCTTGTGACTCTGGGCAAGTCACTTAACCCTCCATTGCCTGCCGCATTGAGCCTGCCATGAGTGGGAAAGCGCGGGGTACAAATGTAAATAAAAAATAAAATATTACCTCTCGCCTAGATTACTGCAACCTGCTTCTCACCGGCCTCCCACTTTGCCATCTCTCTCCTCTTCAATCAGTCCAAAACTCTGTTGCTCGACTCATTTTCCGCCAAAGTCGCTATGCTCACATTAGCCCTCTCCTCAGGTCACTCCACTGGCTCCCTATCCGTTTCTGCATTCAATTCAAACTTCTCTTACTGACCTATGAGTGCATTCACTCTGCCGCTCCCCAGTACCTCCACTCTTGTCTCTCCCTACGCCCCCCCTCGGATACTCCGCTCTGTAGATAAATCTCTCTTGTCTGTCCCCTTCTCCTCTACTTCTAATTCCAGACTCCGTTCCTTTTATCTCGCTGCACCTCAAGCCTGAAATAGACTTCCCGAAATTAGATAATATTTACTCACTATCATTTTCCCTTCGTCTCCTTTTACAGGAAAAGAAGTGTTTTTCTCCTCAGTGAGCAAAGAAGATGAGAGACATTTTGTTATAGTATCCTTTTATCTCTACTCCAGATTCATGGCTAGCAAAATTTAGGCTCTTCTAAGTGACTCCAGCTGTGAGGCTGCCCTCTCTAACTCTGTCTCCCTCTTCACTCCAGTAAACTGAAGGATTTCCTCTCTCACATTCTGCCTCTATGGTTTTACATTTTTGTTTACACATAAAAAGGAATTGGGAATGTACTTCCTGTTGAGTTTCAGAGGCAGTTGAGGTGAAAACTGCACAGGGAGGCAGGAATGCATTTCAAACTCCTGCAAATGTCCTTGAAACTCATCAGGAGGGAAAGTTAAACATAAGCCTTTTGCTTGCTCATACATTACCCTGGTATATACCCCCCTCCCTTGGGAATTACAGCACTCTCTTTATTCCTGCAGGAATAATATTATCAGTATTCTGACATCAGTAACTTTAGATTTTATTTTATATATTTTATTTAGAGGATTACCTTCTTTTTTTTTTACTTCTTCCATCTGTGCAAACGTAGCAAGGCTGGAGGAGAATTTTCAGTTGCAGCACAGTGTACAGGAAATGGTGACATGCTGTCCAAGTAAGAGAGCAGGAAGGGACTGTTCTGCAGAAAGAATGCAAAACGAAAAGAAATCAATAGCATTTGTGATTTCAATGCCAGAGCTTCTCTTAGCAAGGAAATCTAGGAGAACATAAGAGTAGCCATACTGGGTCAGACCAATGGTCCATCTAGCCCAGTATCCTGCTTCCAACAGTGGCCAATCCAGGTCACGAGTACCTGGCAGAAAAACAAAGAATAGCAACATTCCATGTAGAACCCCAAAGAGTAGCAACATTCTAGAATTCTAAAGAATAACAAGATTCCATGCAGAATTTCAAAGTGTAGCAACGTTCCATTTAGAACCCTAAAGAGTAGCAAGATTCCATTCAGAATCCTAAGTACATAAGTGTTGCCATACTGGGACAGATCAAAGGTCCATCAAGCCCAGCATCCTGCTTCCAACAGTGGCCAATCCAGGTCACGAGTACCTGGCAGAAAAACAAAGAATAGCAACATTCCATGTAGAACCCCAAAGAGTAGCAACATTCTAGAATTCTAAAGAATAACAAGATTCCATGCAGAATTTCAAAGTGTAGCAACATTCCATGTAGAACCCCAAAGAATAGCAAGATTCCATTCAGAATCCCAAGTACATAAGTATTGCCATACTGGGTCAAACCAATGGTCCATCTAGCCCAGTATCCTGCTTCCAACAGTGGCCAATCCAGGTCACGAGTACCCGGCAGAAACCCAATTAGTAGCAACATTCCATGCTACCAACCCCAGGGCAAGCCTCAGATGTCATACTCAGGTCCATGACAGCGCATGCAGGTCCCTGGAGTTGTTTAGTAGTAGGTGCAGTGCACTTCAGACAGGTGGACCCAGGCCCATACTCTCCCTACCTGTTACATTTGTGGAGGAAACAGCGAGCCCTCCAAAAACCACCAGAAACCCTCTGTACCCACATATAGGTGCCCCCCTTCACCTGTAAGGGCTATGGTAGTGGTGTACAGTTGGGGTAGTGGGTTTTGGGGGGGGCTCAACACACAAGGTAAGGGAACTGTGTACCTGGGAGCATTTTATGAAGTCCACTGCAATGCCCCCTAGGGTGCCTGACTGCTGTCCTGGCAAGTCAGGGGGACCAGTCTACTAAAAATGCTGGCTCCTCCCACGTCCAAATGGCTTGAATTTGGACGTTTTAGACTTGGAAGTTTTTGTTTTCGAAAATGGCCGAAAATCAAAGACGTCCAAATCCAAGGACATCCATGGTATTTTCAAACACAAAGATGGACGTCCATCTTTTTTCGAAAATGACCTTTTCCCCGCCTCCAAATTTTGATGTTTTAAAAAGAAGTCCAAATTCCAACTTAGACGTTTCTTTTGAAAATGTCCCTCTTAGCCTCTCTGGTATTCAAACAATACATAAAGTCATTAATTTAGTTTAACATAAGAAAAACAGAAAACCAGGTGGAATATAATAGGCCTCAGATTCATTTATTGGTGAGGGACAATAAACCAGTAAGAGCTATCAAATAAAAATAGTTAACACAATCCCAAAGGACATCAAAGATCCGAGAACAGAAGAACAAGAGTTAATCCGTCACAAACAGCGAGAGCAACAATAGACTTGGACCTCCAGGATTGAATTGTAAGTTTAGGACTAACTGTCACCACCTAATGACAGTTATAGCCTTATTCAAAGGACCTCCTTTGCAAGAAAGCTCAGGTACCCCCTCCTCCAAGCTAAGACAGAAAAGACAACACAAGCCCAATGAAACTTCAATGACTGAGGTTAAGTGGGGAGGGAAAGCCTGCTGCTTCCGAGGAGCAAGAAGGAATCCTGAACCTCAGAAGCAAATGCTTTTAAGGATTCCCTGCCCCATAGCCACCTGCCTGCCTAGGAAAGGCTCTAATTAGAGAAGCCTTCCCGCAGCGGCATTTAAAATTTTAATTGACCAATCAGGCAGGCAAGGCAGCTGGGACACACTTCACACCTCAACTGCTTTCACCCACCCAGCCGAACCTTGTAAAGCAAGGCCCACCTGTGTCTACCACTGTTGCCAAGGCCCGACCTCGGGGTGGTGCTCAACCCTGTCCCCATTAAGTTTGGGCTCTGAGGGGTATAGAGGTCCACTGAACCTCCAGGCCCTTGTGTTTGGCAGGAAGGGGGGGGGGGTCTGGCACATCTGCCTATTAGGTTTGACAGGTCTGGGAGAAAAGCCCAGACCTGTCACACCTTGAGAGCATGCCCAGGCACAATTTTCCCCCACAGAACTGGAAACAGCTCCCTAATGTTCAGCGCTGACGTGCCTAAATTTGCATGTCATTAGCTCTGAACATTCAGGAGAGCTGTTTTGCAGTGTTGATCTGGCAGTAAAACTCCAGTGCAGTTCAGAATAGCACTGGAGTTTTGAGCATCCGCCTGTGTGAGATATTTTTAAATCACATAGGGGGTCTTTTACAAAGGTATGCTAGCATTTTTAGTGCACGCTAAATGCTAGAGACGCTCATATATCCTATGAGTGGTCTGTAGCGTTTAGCATGTGCTAATTTTTAGTGCCTTAGAAAAAGGATCCCATAAAGAATCATACAATTACACTGCTTTGTCTTGTCACCTTCTGTTTACCCATCCGTTTATTCTAGTTTCTCACCCCTACCTCTCCCCTTGAGACCTGCGGACTACTTTAATGTTTCACTTACATACTCTGGAGAGTTTTAATTTTTGCTCAGTTACCTAGATTGTAAGCTCTTTGAGCAGGGACTGTCTCTGTGTGTCTCATGTTCAGCACTGGGTACGCCTGGTAGCGCTATACAAATGTTATTATTAGTAGTAGTAGATTGTCCCGATCAGAAGGTGGTGGCTTTGGCCTTTTAAAGCTAGTCACAAAATGTTATCTTACTTGCCTTTTTGTTTTGTTTCATCTTACCACTAAAGGAATGTAGGCGGTAGGCTGGACGCCCCCTTCCAAATGGAGCGTTTCCATGTCAATCAGCATCAGGGCCGCCGTTTCCTCATCAATTTGAGCAAGTTTGGAATGAGGGGGATGGGGGAGGCGATCAGAGGAGAGCGGCAGGGGGAGGGGCTCTGGCACTGCACCCGCCTCCCAACGTCCCGATTGGTTTCCTCCAAGGGCAGCAGGCAGAGAAAAACACACGGCGACCGTTTTTTCTCTCTTTAGCACGTAGCAGGAACAAGTTAAAGTTATTATTTTTTATTTCTACTTGAATCGTTGACCGAGACTACGAAGATTTTTCCAGCCCAGCCCCCTCCCCCCCCCCCCCACCCGCGTACAGGGTGGGATCCGCCCTGCTTGTAGGATCCAGGACCCTGAAAAAAAAGAAAGCAGCCCAATGCTTGATTGGATTGGGGGGGAGGGGGGTTTCAGTGGAGTGGGTGTGTGCGGGGGGCATTAGCCGCTCGCTGCGTGCAGCAGATGCTAAAAGTGAAAGCGAGAAGCCAGGCGGCGGTGTAAACATGGGGTCGACCATGTGTCTGAGGAGGCAGAAGGGGCTTATGCAGACGGCTTTCTGTCTCCTGGTTTTGCTCTGCCTCGGGTCTGGGCTTTTCTTCTACGCTCACCTGCAGCAGAAGGTGAAGAATTCCGAATCGTTGGTATTGAAATATAAACAGCAGCAGGAAGCACTGTCTGGCCAGCTGCAAGGTCAGTGCCCTTTCCACTCCCCCCCTCCTCCTGGATTGGCACTGCCTATTTGTTTTGTTACGGGGTTGCTGCTCTGTTCGTAAGATCCAGCTCTGTTGGTGCTTGAGCATCCCCAATATTGAACAAACTCCTTGTCTTTTGTCCAGGGAGAGGTCATTTCCATTGGGGGTTTAGCACCCCCAATAATTTTGAAAAGTTGGTTCCTGTGGCCCTCCTAGAGGTTCTTTCGGAGACAACTTTGCTCAAAAAGAGGTCCGCTTACAGCGTAGGTACAAATATTTGAGGAATTCGAGGGTTGGGTGATTTGTCCAAAGTCATAAAGAGCATCGAGGGATTTTTGGACTTGGCTTCCCTGGTTTCTCAGCCTGTTGCCGCAACCATTAGGGTAGGCGCGTACTGCGCTCACAAATGGAGTTTTGTGGCTTTGGGTGATTCTCTTGTGTAAATGCATCAAAAGAAAAAGTTTGTAAAACCTTATCGTTCCTGTGGAGCAGCTTTCTGTTAACATCGTGAAGTCTGATTTCCCAGGCGCGCAGCCTAGGCACATATTTCTGACACAGCTGGGCCTTTGTACCTCTGGGGGATCAGGTGTATAAAGACATCAAAAGAAAAAGTTTGTAAACCTGATCTTATGGGAAAGTTTTCTACTAACTTGCAGCTTGGTAAAGGGCTGGTGGTATGGGAGCAACTCTTTCCTTTGTGTTAAGCCTTTATTTTGGTTGCTGGAAGGAGGGGGAAACAGTTCTCACTGACAGACGCGCCATCCCACGCAGAGCCACTGGCTCTGGCTGCTCTGATCTTCTCCCCCTCCCCCCCCCGGGTTAGGAAGCTTGAAGAGGCCAGAGACCAGGCCCACCTTGGTTGGAAATGACGAGATCTCATTGAGTGCACTGGACAACCTTAGTTGGTGCATTTTAAATCGGAGAAATAAGTCAGCAACAAAGTTGTAGGTGACGCTTTTCTATTGGACTAAGTTAAGGTACCTTTGACACGCTTTAGATCAGGTCAGTGAAGAAGTGATTGCACTGCAGTGTGTAGTAAATAGCATTACAAGTCTGTGAATCAGAGAAATAATTTCAAGCCCAGTCTCTCTCTCTGCTGTTTTGAAAACTTGCACTTGATATCTCAGCCATTTGGAAGGGTCAGAAAAAAGTGTGATGGAAGAACTCTCTTCCCTCTACATCCCTTGAGAATACCATGATGCACTCTGACCTTTGTGGATGATGTGGCTGGTGGAGGTCACAAAGTCTGCAGTTCTTTGCAGGGGGGTGAGTAGTGCAGTGGAAGAGCAGGGGGTAGCTTGTTTTTAGATTCAAGCAATATACCGTGTGGCTCTAATATTCCCTGCTCAGGGTGGTGTCGTTCTTTAATACTTTTGCCTGACAATAGTACTAGACTACTACTACTTGACATTTCTAAAGCGCTACTAGGGTTACGCAGCGCTGTACAGTTTAACATAGAAGGACAGTCCCTGCTCAAAGGAGCTTACAATCTAAAGGACAAATGTACAGTCAGTCAAATAGGGGCAGTCTAGATTTCCTGAAAGGTATAAAGGTTAGGTGCCGAAAGCAACATTGAAGAGGTGGGCTTTGAGCAAGGATTTGAAGATGGGTAGGGAGGGGGCTTGGCGTAAGGGCTCAGGAAGTTGATTCCAAGCATAGGGTGAGGCGAGGCAGAATGAGCGGAGCCTGGAGTTGGCGGTGGTGGAGAAGGGTACTGAGAGGAGGGATTTGTCCTGTGAGCGGAGGTTACGGGCGGGAACGTAAGGGGAAATGAGGGTAGAGAGGTAACAAGGGGCTGCAGACTGAGTGCATTTGTAGGTAAGAAGGAGAACCTTGAACTGTATGCGGTATCTGACTTCCTTGGACATGCTTAGAAGAGGACCTGTATGACTAGTGTGAATATTTTCAGCTTTAGTGCTGACTCGGGCCCCGATGCTCAAAATTCCGACACTGTTCCGAATAGTTCCGTAAAAATACCACCGGAATAGTGCAGAGGAATGATGCCCTGATGCTCAGTGCTAATGAGATGCAAATATAGGCACGCTGATAGCGTTGAGCATTAGTTCGGCGGAAGGATTATGCTTGGTGCATGCACAGGGGAATTCCGTAGTAAACTCAGCTCCTGTGCGCATGTGCCCGGTAAAACCTGAATGTGAAGCACACATTGGCATCTACTACTTAACATTTCTAGAGCGCTACTAGGGTTACGCAGCGCTGTACAATTTAACAAAGAGAGACAGTCCCTGCTCAAAGAGCTTACAATCTAATAGACAAGTGAACGGTCGGTCCGATAGGGGCAGTCAAATTGGGGCAGTCTGGATTCACTGAACGGTAAGGGTTAGGTGCCGAACGCAGCATCTGCTTTCTGCGGCCTAAATAAAATCATTTTTAATTAAAAAAAATTTTTTTTTTAGCTTGGACGCTTATATTTAGACGCAGGAAATGAATGTCAATGTGTGTTTTTGCTTGGGTCTGCTGTTTCTCACGACCAGCGCCTAAGGGCTTGCGCTGGCTTCTCTCTGCTTCCAAAAGCAATCAAAACTGGCAGATTTTGCAGAAAGAATTGTGAGAGACGGGAGAGAGGATTTCTCATAATTCTCACACGACACCCTAATGCCTGCTCTGACCTGGTGTTTTTTTTGCAGCTGTAAGGCAGTTTTGTTTTGGGCGCTCTCTTTTGAGCATTGGGGAGGAATACAAAATGACCTCATTAACATGAGCTTGAGTACATTAGCATGCTACTTGCGTTGTTCCCCTGCTCCGGGCCTCTGAACATTTTGCGCAGATAAATGCAGGCGCTAGTATGGTGCTAATGGCCTCTAGCGCCCGCGTTTACTTTTGAGCATCGGGGCCTCAGTTCTAGGCCTGTCTTAGTTGCCACTTAGGTTGCTTTGAGAGCCTGTGGGTTCAAAGTGTCAATTAGATTTCCACTTCTGGGGTTCACTAAATGGTTTTCAGTATGATGATAACCTGCTGAGAGCTGACTTCAGTTGAATTTGTGGTAAAGGCCTTGAGGCACCCAGGCTGCAGTTTATAACTTACCTCTGTCTCTTAGCATTTGTTTGTCAGAGTATTAACTACTCACCTGCAGCCTTAGTGTGGCTGCAGGTGGGCAGTTATTACTATAAGATTTTGTAGTGGCATGATTTGAGGAAAGCCAAGTGGTAGTCGGGACTTTTCAGACAGGGTGAAGATGAAAATTCCTCTTCCTTGTAGGAAGTCAGATGCCCTCAGGCATGAGAAATGGCAGACCAAGACTGCTCAAGAGGGTGTGTGTTTATGGTACATAAAGTATCTGTCCTGTTCTCCCTCTGTTTCTATTTATCATTAAGTCCAGTTTGTTAACCTTTTTTTCTCTCAATGGGAGTCTCCTGACAACCAGCCGATTATGTACTGTTGTAAAATTCACTCTCCATTACTCAGCCTAGCACAGAAAGTGGCCCTGACTATGAATCGCAAGTTTTATAAGTACATAAGCTTTGCCATTCTGAGCCAGACTGAAGGTCTATCAAGCCCAGTATCCTGTTTCTAACAATAGCCAATCCACGTCACAGGTACCTGGCAGGATCCCCAAAGAGAAACAGATTACATGCTGCTTATCCCAGAAATAAGCAGTAGATTTCCCCCCTTAAGAATGGTTTATGCACTGTTCCTCAAGGAACGTTTTCAAACTTTTTTCAAACCCTGCTATGCTAACAGCTTTTACCACATTCCAGAGCTGCTTATGTTGAGTGGAAAAAAAATATTTTCTCCAATTTGTTTTAACTGTACTAATTAACTTCAGTGCGTGTTCCCTGGTTTTTGTACTCTTTAAAAAGCGTAAACAAAATGATTTGTTTACCCATTCCACTCTGATGGAAGATGGCTTTTAATTTGTGCAACAATCTTAAATCAATCTCATTCTTTTTTTTTTTTTTTGAATGTACATACATCAAAGGCAGTGTTTCCAGTTGCCATTTGATCTGCATGGAGAGTTTCAGAAAGTCAAGCTGTCTCTTGCAGGGATCCCTTTCTCCCCTTTTCTGACCTTGGAGTTTCCATACGGACAGTTCCATCCTTTTTGCCAAAGATTGTATCTCCTTTTCATGTCACTTGGACTGTTTCTTCCTTCTTGTTCTAGGGAGGTCTATTCTGCAGAATACGGTTCCCTGCGACCGTTGAAAGTGAAGCACGTCCTTGTGCGCTATCTTACCACTACTATCGATTTCGGGTGGTGTGATCATCTTTTTGTCCTCTTTGTGGGACCCTGGACAGGGTTGCTGGCCTCCAAAGTGACAATGGCTTGATGGCTTACATTCTGAGGGGTAGATCTGTTTCCATGCACGTCAAGGCTCATTCTACCAGGTCTTTGGCGACTTCTTTGGCATAGTCTAGGGCAGTGGTTCCCAAACCTGGTCCTGGAGGCACCCCAGCCAGTCACGTTTTCAGTATATCCACAATGAATATTCATGAGATAGATTTGCATGCAAATCTCTCTCACGAATATTCATAGGTGGGTATCCTGAAAATTTGACTGGGGTGCCTCCAGGACCAGGTTTGGGAACCACTGGTCTAGGGCAGTTTCATTGGCAGAGATCTGTCAGTCAGCGACGTGGTCTTGTTAAGCATTTCTGTTTGGATGTGTCTGCTCGAGCAGGTGCTTCCTTCAGGGCCACGGTTCTCGTTGCAGAGATATCACAGTCCCTCCCTTCTTAAGGATTGCTTTTGTACATCCCATTTGTCTGGACTGATCTTGGGACATAATGGAAGGAAAAAATAGTTAATTACTTGATAATTTTATTTTCTTTAGCCCCAAAGGATCAGTCTAGAGCCTGCCCTTCTGTGATGGTTTCGGTTTTTCTGGGTTCTGTGTGATTTTGGGTGTTTATATTGTTCTGGTTCCATTACTTCTAAGGCACGAGTTTTACCCTTTGTTTCATAGTTCTTTTTCTATCTAGAGGCTGGAGTTTTTTCTTTGGAAGTCCCTGTTTTTACTGCTTTATCAGTGAATACTGGCTTGGATGCTAAGCACAGGAGCTTATGAGGTACAACTCAGAGTTCTCTATCTCCACCTGCTGGTGGATGGTCACAACCCATTTGTCTGGACTGATCCTTTGAGACTAAAGGAAAGAAAATTATCAGGTAATTAAGTAATTTTTCCTTTTCAGGCCTCCCTATTGCTCAATTAAAAAGACTCTGAACACTACACAATTCTGCCACCCGTGTTTTCTCTGCTCAGCCAAACGTTGTGACCATGTCACTCCTTTATTTCTACGTCTTCACTGGTTACCTTTTCCTTATAGGTCATTTTTCAGGATTCTCTGTTTGGTCCATAAGGCCTATCACGCTGGTCTTCCCGCTTTTCTCTCTACTCTGCTTATTCTGTTCACCCCCTCCAAATAATGACATTTCTTAGACTCCCACTGATTAGTTCTCCCGGCCCCCAAAAAGGTTCACCTCGAATCTACTCATCACTCTGCTTTGTATTTTTTGGGCCCAAAACTTTAGAATGATCTTCCACCATCCATATGATCTGATCCTTCGTTTAAGACCTTTAAGTCCCTCCTTAAGTCTTTCTATTTCTCCCATGCTTTTGGTATTCAACAACAATGAATTTTCTTGTTTGCCCAGATTCAACTGTTATTATTTACTTTGACATGAGTGTTCTTTGATTGTTTGATTCTTTCTTATTATCAATGGAATTCCTTTCTTTGTTTTTATTTGTATTTTAACCTATGATGTTGCCCTGACCTGCTTGTTCAGAAAGGGCGGTATAACAAGTTTTAAGACACATATTTGGAATAACCCAAAATTCAATTATTTATTCTCGAAAAAGTGGTACCATTCTGGCATCTGGACTCTTGATCAACATGCTTAATGGTCAACTGCACTCTCTGCAGGATTTATCGTATTCATATACCTCCCATATAACCTTCTAAATTTAATTTTCAGTGGATTTGCCTGTCTCATGTTTTGGCATTAGTTTCTTGCCTACAAGATTCCCTACAAGACCTAGCCTCAGTCAGATCTTGGTGGAATTTACACCTTTTGGAAAGCAAAGACGTCTCCACGTTTTATAAAATCTTCAGAGATAACTATCTGGTTCACCAACTGAAACACGATTGGGCTGGCCTTCGACTTTCAGAGATACCACTTTACAACTTGATTGGTTTATGTTCTGGGATACAATAAATTGTCCTTTACCAACAACAAGGATATTGCGATCACTTTTTTTCTTGTCCCATAAAGCATTTTGGACTCCAAGAAAAATATAGAGAGCGAAACTGCTTTCTTCAGACACTTGATGGCATTGTTCTGAAGCTTCTGGCTCATTGTGTCATATGTTATATGAATGCTGTCCAGCTCATGCCTTTTGGAAGGAGATTTGGTCAACAATTAAAAGCATAACTCAATGTTCTTCAGAACTCAGCTATGGCATGATTATTTTACGTTCTCTTCACACCTGTTTTACAAACTCTTGTAAACCAAAACTAATCGACTCTCTTTTTGCCATAGGGATACAACAAATTTTGAAATTTTGGTGGAGTGCGGTTTGCCTTTACAAACGATGAGCTATATTCAGCTGGAAAGGCAAAATCCCATAAGATTCTTAAACTTCTTTGAGACCCAGTAGACACTTTTTACAATCTGACTCCAAGGATAGTGATTCAGATTGTTTTTGTTTGTTTATTTTATTGTTAACCCATCTCCTCCAATAATTGTTGTTATATTATGTTATTTATTATGCTGAACCTTTATATTGATATAAGCACATCTTGTCAATTCTGTGTGTTCTTGATGTACTAATTTTTCAGTTTCAATAAAAATTGATTACAGGGAATCCAAAAGCACGGCAGCCAAAGCAAATAGACAAAAAAGCACAGACAGCCTTCAAGAATGGGAGTGTCTCAACTTCACTTTGTTGAGACACCCCTATTCTTGAAGGTTTCTTGTGCCTTTTTTGTCTATTTTAATAAAAATAATATTGGACTGAAATTAGTATAAATAGGTACCAGTGAACTGGAAAGATGTCAGAAAGCTGGCACTCGCCCAGAGTCTCCTTATAGGAAACGAATTGCATTGTGCCTTCGACTTCCATCAGAATCAGCGAGCCCTCTTGCAGGGAGCACTGGAGTTTGTCTGCTGCAGAATATAAACAGCTTGACTTCCAGTGAGGAGGAAACAACACGATCAGGCTTTCCTTCCCAGCACAGGCTGGGGCTGATGGTTGGCAGAGGCTGTGTGAGTCACCAGGCCCAGGGCCAGGCTGTGACGTCAGCGGTTAGGCACCGTGATCAGACTTCCTTTTGCTCTGTGATCTCTGGCCATTGCACATACTGGAGCCTAGAGGCAGTTCGTAGAGAAAATGGTGTCTGGTTTTCAAATCGAAGTAATGGCACCACACAATGCAAACCTGGTTCATTTTGGGTATATGTGTTGTGAGGATGCAGTGGATTTTTCCAAGTTCATCTTAATAATGGCTTATTCACTTTTCTTTAATGAACTTGGCCAAACCTTTTTAAACCTTGCTAAAGTAACTGCTTTTACCACATTATCTGGTGGCAAATTCCAGAGTTTAATCACTTTAATCACACACTGAGTGAAGATATATTTTCTCCGATTTGTGTAATAGACATATTTCATAAGGGGTTTGCTTCTGGAGAGCCTCCCCCTTGTGGTCCACCACAAAGAAATTAACTCCTCCATGAATTGAACAGAATGGCATTCTTTGTTACAATGACTGATGAAAATGATGCTAAAAATTTCAGCTGACACTTTTTTCTTTTCTTCTTCTTTTCTGTTTGTTACTTTAAGCAGTGAGATTACTGTACAAAGGTTATTCTTTATATTATTTAGAATTTTGTAAGTAATAAAATAAGTCTCGGCTGACATTTCAGGCCTGTCTGGATTTTGCCTTTGCTGTGCCTGGCTTCCTCTTGAATTCTGAGTAAATGAGGCATGCAGTGCTGAAGACACAGGAAGTGGGGTGGATAACTTAGCCAGAAGACGTCTGTGTCTGACAGTCACCAAGGCTGAGGCATTAAGGAGCCCTTTACTGCCTGGCAGTAGGGATATCAACGAGTTTGCATACAGGAAATTGGCCCTGCTGCCGAATTCACTCAGGAGCCTGGCATTAGTTCTGGTGCTTGGCCCAGCGGTGATCGCTGCCTGGTTACCACCGAGTTAGCACCAGAGCCCTCACCGCCTCCTAAATAGGCAGTAAGGGCTGCCCCAGCAAATGGCCACACCCCAATGCGTTTCATTAGCTCATGGCCATTTACTGGCCCTTTAAAGAAAACCATCTTTTACACACAGCGGTAAAAGGTGGCCTCGGCGCATGGGGATCTCGCATGCTGATGCCATTGTGGGCCACCTTTTATTGCCGTTTGGTAAAAGGGCCCCTAACTTTGTCTCCTTGGGAAGGAAGTGCCCAGAGCTACTGAGAACTGACTGTTGTGGATTGGTGGTCTATAAATATTTTAAAATAAAATTAAATAAGTCAATGTGGCCAATATTCAGACTGCAGGAGGTAGCTGGGCTGTCTCCAGCCATCAAAGCTGAGCCCGGATATTTTGAATGCTGGGCCGTTTCTAGTGACCGGCATTAAATATCCGGTATAAATTTGGCCAGTTTCAACTGAACCGGCCAAGCCGATATTCAGCACTGGCTGGTGAAGTTGGAATGGGCCAAAGTTACCTATTGACGCAACCAGAGGTGGCTGCAAAACCTATCCGGCTTCACATTGAAAACCCAGTGGATAACCAGTTGTATCGCACAATGTAATTGGCTATGTGCTAGGCACTAACCGGCAACTAACTTGTTCTGAATATCGGGGGGATAGTATTTGCTTTAAAGTCTCTCCCTCATTGTTAGTACTGTAGGAGGCTGAGTGGAGTGTTTCTTTTTCTGAGGTTCTCTTTGAACATAGTTTTTGAGTATTGACTTTCTAGGTTTGGACTCCTGTGCCAACTCTGGCACAGCCTTTTGATTTGTGCATGGCCTTAAATAAGTGATTGCAATTCCCAAGCCCTCAGATTTTTTAAAAACTTGAATCTGGTAATCGGAACAGGGCTTAGGACACAAGAAAACTAGACCCATTTGCGCCCAGATGTTTAGGAGGGACACTCTCAGATGTGTAATTCAATGACTTTCATGGTTGATTTTTGCTTCGGTAAAATAGCCACTAGCAGGAAAACATGGGAAGAGTAGTGACTTATTTGGGTGGACTTATTTTCTCTGTCACCCCATCACAGCATCATGCAACTCAGTTTAAATACTTTAGCTAATTAGGATCCCCAACCTCTGTCAACTGAAGACTCCTCTGAAGGTGGCCAAAACTCCCTTTTACCAAGTTAGGCAGGCAGCAACAATGTCCCTGAGCTATGATGCCGGCAACCCATGCGTGCTTAGTTGTTAGTGACTCAAGGATGCTGCCACCGACTGCAGAGCTTGGTAGAAGGGAGTTCTGGCCACCTTTTGAAGAAGGTCCTAAGCTGACAATGCAAGGGTCAGGGCTGGTGTTATGCTGGGCCCCTCCAGATTCCCTCTTCTCCCTGCCTCCCCTCCTATCTCCCTCTCTGCCATTACTGTAGTTTAGGGTTTACTTATAGGCAATGGAATGGTTGGGCCACAGGACCCCATATATTGGGCAACACCAGCAACTAGAGACTTGGGAGCAGGGCCGGAGATTGAATTGTGTGTCCCCTCCAACCAAAACTACGTATAATCACTGGCTGAAAACTCTTCCTGCACTTAAATAAAAAACCAAAAAAGTGCAAAAATATTTCACTCAAAATTTGAAAATTAGTGCCACCTAGCTACAAATCAAGAAAATGTACTTCTCAGTCTTGTCATCCAAGCAGAGGCCTCTGTTTTCAGTAACTCTCCTTCAAGGGAACTGTTTCATACACGTTGCTTTTTCTCATACATCCATCCCTTGCTCTTACAACTAACACTGTCACCACTATTTGCCAGCCCCTTTAATTAACAATTTAAATGTATTTATTTATTTAGATTTTGCTCGCATCTTTTCAGTAGTAGCTCAAGGTGAATTACATTCAGGTTCACTGGGTAATTTCCCTGTCCCTAGAGGGCTCACAATCTAAGTTTGTACCTGAGGCAATGGCGGGTTAAGTGACTTGCCCAAGATCACAAGGAGCAGCAATGGGATTTGAACCAGCCACCTCTAGATTGCAAGACCAGTGCTCTAACCACTAGGCTACTCCTCCACTAGCAGTACATGTAGGACGTCCGACTCACAGAAACAGAAGCCTGCGCAGCCGCATTGCTATCTGCAAGGGCAGGCTTCTATATGGAATGTTGCTAGTGGAATAACAACATTCATTCCATGTAGAATCTCAACTAATAGCAACATTCCAGAATCTCCAATAGTAGCAACAGCAACATTCCATGTAGAATCTCAAATAGTACCAACATTCCATGTAGAATCTCAAATATTTATTTAGATTTTGCTCACACCTTTTTCAGTAGTAGCTCAAGGTGAGTTCCATTCAGGTACTCTGGATATTTCTCTGTCCCAGGAGGGCTCACAATCTAAGTTTGCACCTGAGGCAATGGAGGGTTAAGTGACTTGCCCAAGATCACAAGGAGCAGCAGTGGGATTGGAACCGGCCACCTCTGGATGTCAAGAGCAGTGCTTTAACCACTAGGCCACTCCTGAGCAATGATAACCTCACAACTAGAATGTCACAATATTAGCACACTGCGTTATTCATGGATGACCAGTAGAACCACATTCTAGTCCATATCCACGTGTAAACCTTCAGGCTTTAAAGATTGAAAGTGGAAAATCTATTTCTGCTCAAATTATAAACATCAGTTTACCCACATTCCCATTTCGACAACCAACTATGCTCAAATTAGTCAACTGTGCACCAGAAGCCCTCAAATTGATGTGCTACCAATGGGGCTTCCAATCTAACCGTATTCAGGAAAGATTAGTGCTCACACTGATCTAGATTTTTGGCCCTCTATTGGGAAGGGGAAACACCGAGGACTGGCTTGCAGGGAGGGGAAGAGAAATGGCCTGTCGATATCGAAACGGGACATTTTGTTGTTGTTGTGGTTTTTTTTAATAGGGACTTTCTATTTAGTACAGTATTTCTTCCTTTTCCAAAAGACATTCAAGCTATATTAGCACCTTTGCTTCATCTTTAAGCTTCTACTTTTGTATTCACAGTTGTGTACGAGCACCGATCCAGGCTGGAACGCTCTCTCCAAAAAGAAAGAGGTGAACATAAAAAGACAAAAGAAGGTAAGATTGTCTTGTCTCTCTCCCCCTCCCCCCCAACCCAATGTCCGAAAGGCATTCCGCTGGAGTGAACTTCAGAGGAACTGAGGGGCTGTATGTTTGCAGCTCGGCAAGTGCTTTTCTGTAGCCGGCAACGTTCTCTGCTTTGTACATTGATACCTCCTGGGTTTTTTATATTTTTTTTTCTAAAATCAAGTGAGACCATTCTGTGACCTGAATTTCTGTACAAAGATTTTCTGATGGCAAGAATGGTTTTAATCTATGGATAAGGCATAACGTAAGACAAAAGGTTTTCTTAAACACAGCTTGTATCTGTATATTACACAAGTAACTTTTAGTATTCTGTATTTCCAATTGTTAAGTGTGAGCACTTAGACTAGCTTTATGTCTGGCTTAAGTGCTCATGCTAAAAATAGGTGCCTACTTTCTTTAAGGAACACACTCCTATCAGGTGCCCTCGAGTTGCCTGTATACATAGGTGCACTATTGTAGAATTAAGGAAAGAGAAAGGTGGTGGGACTTGATATACTGCTTTTATGTCAAAGCAGTTCACATTATATACAGGTACTTATTTTATACCTGGGGCAATGGAAGGTTATGGGACTTGCCCTGAGTCACAAGGAGCTGCAGTGGGAACCGAGCCCAGTTCCCCTGGTTTTCAGACCACTGCATTAACCTCTAGGCTACTCCTTCACTCCCATAAAGAACAATTCTATAAACTGGATGCAAACATTTACATGCCTGTTGCCAGAATGCCTCCTAAGTGCTATTCTGTAAATACATGATTGAATTTGCAAGGGAGCATATGCATGGTGGGGTACCCACTTAATGTGGGCAACTTACTGTATTCTTTGTTATACACCTCCTTGATGCATATAGGTACCTGCACTTAAGCCAGCTCTACAGCTGGTGTAAATGCAGTCACCTAAATGTGAAGCCTACCAATACCGTGTTACACTAGTATTCTGTAACAGAGTCTAAGCACCTAAGTTCTGTTTATACAAAGACTCCCTTCTGTGCAGACTCGGGGCACAGTTCTAGAATTGCCCTCTATATAGTCTGTCCTGTACATTTTGGGCTTCATGCTGAATCCATTTTAGTTCCCTCAGACAGTGACATTTTGTAAACTTTGAATTCTTTGTTCTTAAAAAGTTTCTTCTGCTCTTTTTCTCATCAGATTTCTTGGTGTACAAGTTGGAAGCTCAGGAAGCTCTAAACAAAGAGAAGGTAAAACCAGAAGTGGCTTAACCATTAGGTAGATTCAGAGGGGAAGTTGTTATGGTGCAGTAAAAGGCAGGCTTTGATGGCACCTTGATTTACCACAGAAGCACCAGCCTGCAATAACCACAGGTTGCTGATTCCATGAAAACCACCTCACAAGCAGCATTATTGTTCTGCCCAGGAGCATCAGGCTGCCAAGCTGTGGCCCAGTGCTGCCAGGTCCTGCAGTAAACGAGGTGGTCATATTCCTCCTTCACCCATCAGAAAGCCTTTCTCGGGCTGACTTGCCTTCTTACAACAACAGTGGCCTATCTGAAAGTAAATTCCTGATTCCTAGAAGGTCAGACAGGAGCAGTCCCTTCCTCCGTAGTGGCACTGGTGACCTCAAGCAGTAGTCTTGCGGTACTACTGCTAGGGGTCATACTTCTATATAAGGGCAATGGATAGGTGCTTGGTAGCCAAAGGAGCCATAAAGTGTTCTCCTATGACGTAAACTTTGTATTGAAGGAAAAGGCAAAATTAAAAAAAATGCCCCATTACTGGTTTTGGAGAATTGTAAGGTCTGAAAATGACAGGATTTAAAACTTTTGCCCTTTCTGGATCTATGTGCTCTGCTTTGGCCTGTCTTCATTATATGTGTGTTGTATGTCCACATTAACTGACTCTTGTGATGTCTGTTGCAGCAAGATGCCATGAACAGATATGGAGCACTGAGCTCTCAGCATAAAATTCTGAAGGTATGTGAACTCTGCATTTTCCAGATGCGTTCTTAGAGTCAAGGTGGTTCCACTGAGCCTGGGATGCTAGAAGAGATGAAATACAAGCAATGAGGTTATGGAGCCAAGGGCTTCATCCTGGCTCTGTCATAGGAGATAATAGATTACAAGTTGGAAGAACAGGGCTGCTGTGCTCAACATAAAGCTCTCGCAATATCAAAACACTATGGAGGCAGTTCTAGAACAGAGCACTACCATTTAAGCACCATATTGCTATGGGTAGTGAGCCTATTCTATAAGGACATTTTAATGCGCACAAGTGCCCTTATAGAATACTAGCATAAACCCGCATCATCGAGCCTAAATGTAGGTATGAACATTTACAATAGGTCTACGTCTCACACTCATGCTTTCACCTAAATGTGACATTACAGTATTCTGTAAGTCAGCCTGGCTTATAGTCCGCCTATGTGAACATGTCCCTCCCCCACAACAATTATGTGATATGAACGTTGAGCGCTTTCTATGAAAAAGGATCTGCAAAAGTTAGAAGAATGGTCTAATGTTTGGCAATTTAAAATTCAATGCAAAGAAGTGCAGAGTAACATACATACATAGTAACATAGTAGATGACGGCAGAAAAAGACCTGCACGGTCCATCCAGTCTGCCCAACAAGATTCACTTAGGGAGTAGAAATCCAAGGGAGATGTGTGTATTAGGCGGTGAGAGACTGATATGCTCGGACAGGGAGAGGGACCTTTGGGTGATAGTTTCTGAAGGCAACGAAACAGTATGACAAGTTGGTGGCCGTAGCCAGAAGCATTCTAGGCTATATAGAAAGAGGCATAACCAGCAGAAGAAAGGAGGTGTTGATGCCCCTGTACGAGTCATTGGTCAATAAGGCCCCACTTGGAATATTTTGTTCAGTTTTGAAGGTTGTATCTTGATAAAGATGTAAGAAGACTTGAAGCGGTCCAGAGGAAGGTGACAAAAATGGTATGGGGCTTGCGCCAAAAGACATATGAGAAAAGACTGGAAGACCTGAATATTATTAGAAAAGGAATGGAAAACAAAAATGAGGACGTTGTTATGCCTTTGTATCACTCCATGGTGCAACCGCACCTCGAGTATTGTGTTCAATTCTGGTCACTGCATCTTAAAAAAGATATAGTGGAATTAGAAAAGGTACAGAGAAGGGCGACGAAAATGATAAAGGGGATGGGAAGATTTCCCTATGAGGAAAGGCTGAAGCGGCTAGGGTTCTTCAGCTTGGAGAAAAGACAGCTGAGGGGGAGATATGATAGAGGTCTATAAAATACTGAGTGGAGTGGAACGGGTAGATGTGACTTGCTCGTTTACTCTTTCCAAAAATACTAGGACTAGGGGGCACGCGATGAAGCTACAAAGTGGTAAATTTAAAACAGATCGGTAATTACTCAATGTGTAATTAAACTGGAATTTTTTGCCAGAGAATGTAGTAAAAGCAGTTTAAAAAAGGTTTGGATAGCTTCCTAAAGGAAAAGTCCATAGACCATTATTAAAATGGACTTGGGGAAAATCCATTGCTTATTTCTAGGATAAGCAGCATAAAGTGCATTGTACCTTTTTGGGATCTTGCCAGGTACTTGTGACCTGGATTGGCCAGAATGCTGCCTTCAGTCTGTCCCAGTTTGGCAATACTTGTGTAATCTATATAGAAACCGCTGAATAATTATTAAAAACATTTTTTTTATTATGCTGTAATCAATATACTGTGATAAATGAATATTTATCACAGTATATTGATTACAGCATAATTAAAAAAAAAAAAAAATTATTACAGCGGTATAAGTTAGCTTACGATATATAGGAGGTGAGGGAGGGAGCAAGTGCGATGATGTTTATTGCAACATATTAGTTTCCAGATGACTCGCCCGAGTAATATGCACTTCACTGAGCACTTGTATAATGTGAAGTGCATATTACTCGGGCGAGTCATCTGGAAACTAATATGTTGCAATAAACATCATCGCACTTGCTCCCTCCCTCACCTCCTATATATCGTAAGCTAATTTATACTGCTGTAATTTTTTTTTTTTTATTAGAAATTTTATTAAATGAAAATCAAACATACAAATATAATTGCAAATATTCAGCCGGATAATTTCCAACTTATACTTTTAACACCTTTAGATTAACTTTGCCCAACTGTTTACAGTTCCCCTGCCCGCCTCCCCCCTCGCTGTAATAAATTTAAAAGTACTTAGCTGCAGGCAGGAGCAGTGTGATGTTCTTCCTCTATACTCATTTAAAGTTCCATCTTCGCCCAGGTACTTCGTGAAAAGGTGAAAGTGAAATTAAAACTCCAAATCCATGCCGCTGTCCTTAAAGCGGCTGGCAATGAACAATCCTTCCAATCAACTCAATGTTCTCGTTCCAACTCGATGTTTTCAACACACATGCAGGGGCATAATCGAACGGAAACGTCTATCTCCATGGGCGTTTATCTCCGAGAACGGGTCCGTGAAGGGGCGGACCGAACCGTATTTTCGAAAAACATGGACGTTTATCTTTTTTTGAGCTGGGCGTTTTTGTTTTTCAACGATAATGGAAACCGAAAGCGCCCAACTCAAAAACGAATAACTCCAAGACATTTATTCGTGGGAGGGGCCAGGATTCATAGTGCACTGGTCCCCCTCACATGCCAGGACACCAACCGGGCACCCTAGGGGGCACTTTTACAAAAACAAAAAAAAGGTAAAACAGCTCCCAGGTGCATAGCACCCTTCCCTTGGGTGTTGAGCCCCCCAAATCCCCCTCAAAACCCACTGCCCACAAGTCTACACCATTACTATAGCCCTAAGGGGTGAAGGGGGGCATCTACATGTGGGTACAGAGGGTTTGGGGATGGTTTGGAGGGCTCCCATTTACCAGCACAAGTGTAACAGGTGGGGGGGGGATGGGCCTGGGTCCACCTGCCTGAAGTCCACTGCACCCCCTAATAACTGCTCCAGTGACCTGCATACTGCTGCCAGGGAGGTGGGTATGACATTTGAGGGTGAAAATAAAAAGTTGTGAAACGGCATATTTTGTGGTGGGAGGGGGTTTGTGACCACTGGGGGAGTCAGGGGAGGTCATCCCCGATTCTCTCCAGTGGTCATCTGGTCATTTAGGGCACTTTTTGGAGCCATATTCGTGGAAAAACAGGGTCCAGGAAAAGTGCCCTAAATTCTCGCTAAAAACGCATATTTTTTTTCCATTATCGGCGAAAGGCGCCCATCTCTGATCGCCCTATAACCACGCCCCAGTTCCGCCTTCACCACGCCTTCGACACGCCCCCATCAACTCTGTCCGCATCCGCGACGGAGTGCAGTTGAAAACGTCCAAATTCGGCTTGCGATTATACCGCTTTATTCGTTTTTGTGAGATAAACGTCTGTCTCCCGATTTGGGTCACAATATAGGCGTTTTTCTATTTCGATTATAAGCAGGATGGTGTTTCACGATCTTGCGCGTCATCAGGAGAACCAAGGTCCATCAGATCTTCTTGGCAGGATACTTGCTTCACTCTGGCAAAAATTGCAAACACACATGTTGAAATAATGCCTCCACTTACATTCCGGAACTATTAGAATAATGCCTTGTTATATACATCAAGTTATCTTTCCCTCATAATATACTTATAATAATAACTGAGGCATAACTGAAGTGGTGCGCCATCCACTCATGCGATCCAACCGTTCCACCCACGCCGACACATGCGCAGTATTAAATATCCAATGACGTCAACTCAGCTGCTTTGCCTCCACCAACCAGTCCTGGAGTACCCCCTTGCCAGTCAGGTTTTCATGATATCCACAATGAAAGAGATTTGCATACAATGTAGGCAGTGTATGCAAATCAAGTTCATGCATATTCATTGTGGACATTGTGAAAACTTGACTGGCAAGGGCTGCTCCAGGACTGGAGTTGAGAAACACTTCCCTAGAGGAGAGGAGGGACAGAGATGATATGATACAAATGTTTAAATACTTGAAAGATATTAATATAGAAACAAGTATTTTCCAGAGAAGGGAAAATAGTAAAACTAGAGGACGTGAATTGAGGTTACTGGGTGGTAGACTTAGGAGTAATGTCAGTAAATTCTTTGTCACAGAGAGGGTAGTTGATGCCTGGAATGCTCTCCCGAGGCAGGTGATGGGAGAAAAAAATGGAGGCAGAATTCAAAAAGGTGTGGTATGAACTCAGAGAAGATCTCTAAATTAATTAGAAAATGAATGATGCTTCCTCAGCGACCCTCCAGACCGGTCAAGACGCGTGGGTTATGTACTCCTACCAGCAGAGGGAGACTGAGAAAACACTGAGCTTTGAACACTGCCTATATAACCTGTGCAGTACATACAGTAGCCAGTATTTTCTTAGTCTCAGCAGAGGTAGAAGGACAGCCTGTGCAGTCTTCAATAGTCTGGTGAGGTAGCTTTGATTTTAGGAATTAAGGAGTTTGGTTTTCTTTCAGGGGAGTTTTATCCCTTAAGGATCCTGTACGTGGTTTGCCGGGAAAAAAAAAAAAGTGGTTCTGGGTCCGGTGGGGCCCAGTAGTTCCCCCTGGGGTGTTACACCTGCTTTGGCGGGTCCCTCCCCCTGTGCTGCTCTCCAGTACTGGGTTACTGGCAGCTTTGTGCCTCGGCTGCTGTCTGTGTACTGCAGCCTTGAGAGCCTTGCAATTTTCAGCTGCCAGACCTGTCTCCTGTCTCTTTAAGAGAGATATATTTATTTATTTAGTACGGAACGAACGGCAGTTCTTTTCCGTCTTAGTAGCGAGAGAGCAGTGTTGCTGGAGCCTGTCTGACATTGGGGCCGGTAAGGGGAAGCGCTGGCTTTACCTTTATAGTTATGGCGGGCAAACTACTCCGTTGTCGCGCGTGCTCGCGCCGGGGCATTGAATCGCCGGGTGGTCAGTGTCGGTTGTGCGGCGAGCCCAAACGGGTGGAGGCAGTTCCTCCGGAGTTAACCGCGGAAGTCCCGGCATTATCGACGGCCCCTTTAGCAGCGGCAACTCAAGCGGGTCCGGCATCGGCGCTTTCAGTTTCGGCGGGAACGGCCGCCATTTTGAATTCAGCACGATGTGCAGAGGCTTCTGTGGTTGAGACAGTTTCTCCCGTGGGGACAAACAAAGTGCCTAATGAGGGTCCAGGAGGGGTTAGCTTTCCTCCAGAGTTTGTATGGACTCTTTTCCAGGCTTGGAAATCGGGCCCCCCCCAGGGAGTGGAGGGGGTTAGTCCCGTGCTGCCTAAAAGACCCCGGATAGAGTGGACAGAGGATGAGGAATGTCTGTCTCAGGTGGGCACGGAAGGCCCATTTAGTGATGGGGGAGAGTCTGAGGGGTTTGAGGGTCCGGTAGATCCGGTGGACTCCCTTCCTGGAGAAGATCCCTCAGTAGTTAGGATTTTTCATAGGGATGAGCTTTCGGAGCTCATTGATCAGGTCACAGCTACCCTTAAATTTAATCCTGAGGTGGCTTCAGGTGAATCTGGGCAGGATCCCTTGGTGAAAGGCATTCAGCGTAGAGCGCGGACCTTCCCTATGAACAAGGATCTCAGGGAGATGATTTCCCAGGAATGGGATTCGCCAGATTCGCCGTGTAAGGTTTCTAAGGCGATGGCGAGACTTTATCCCCTGCCGCAGGAGGATAGGGATTCCCTTAAGGCTCCTACGGTAGATGCAGTGGTTACAGCGGTTACTAAAGCGACGGCTATCCCAGTAGATGGTGGGGCCGCACTCCGTGAACCCCAGGATAGGAGATTGGAAGCGTTTCTTAAGCGAAGCTTCGACTTGTCGGCGCTGGCTCTCCAGGCCTCGGTGTGTGGGGGCCTGGTGGCGCGGGCGTGTTTTCGCTGGGCCGAGAAGCTCCTGGATGATCCCGGGGAGTTTGGGACCTCGGGTTTACAGGATTTAGCCAAGTTGGAGATGGGTTCGTCTTTTTTGTCTGACGCACTGTATGATTTGTTGCGTGCGTCGGCTAAAAATATGGCTATGATAGTGGGAGCGCGTAGGGCTCTATGGTTAAGAGGTTGGGTCGCGGATGCGGCCTCTAAGGCTAAGTTGTGTTCTCTTCCCTTCAAGGGTTCTAGGCTTTTTGGCGAAGAGTTGGATAAGTTAGTGAAAGGCCTTACTGAGGCAAAGGTGCCTCGACTCCCGGATTTTCGTCCCAAGCTGGGAGTTAGGGGTAATTCCTCTCGAGGTAGATTTAGTGAGGCTCGACGGTATAGGCCTGGTAGGTTTAGTGGGGCCTCTAGAGGTAGGTTTTTCCAGCGCACCCAGTCCTTTCGCGGGAGTCGTCGCGGAGGCCGGGGCTCGTTCGGGGGAGGTCAGCCCTCGGGGCGGATTGCCCAATGAAGGTGTGCGGACCCAGGTTCTGGTGCGTGTAGGAGCTCGGCTGAGTCAGTTTTACCAGAACTGGGTCCACATCACATCAGATCAGTGGGTTCTCGAAGTGGTTCGAGATGGTTATGCCCTGGAGTTCGAGACCTCCCCGCCCGAACGGTTTCTGGAGTCCCCTTGTCACTCGAGGCTCAAGAGAGCAGCAGTACGAGACACGTTGCGTCGTCTGCTCAGTCTGGGAGCAGTGATCCCTGTTCCGCCCGCTCAGCAACGCTCAGGGTGTTACTCAGTTTACTTTGTGGTGCCAAAGAAGGAGGATGCCTTTCGGCCTATTTTGGATCTAAAGAGAGTCAATGCAGCGCTCAAAGTTCCCTCTTTTCACATGGAGACCTTGCGGTCGGTCATTGTTGCAGTCCGGCAGGGAGAGTTTCTAACGTCTCTGGACTTGACGGAGGCGTATCTTCACATTCCCATTCGAGCGGCACACCAGCGTTTTCTTCGCTTTGTAGTTTTGGGGAAGCACTTTCAGTTTTGTGCCCTGCCCTTCGGTCTGGCAACTGCGCCCCGCACCTTTTCCAAGGTCATGGTGGTGGTGGCGGCAGCGTTGCGTCGGCAGGGTATCTTAGTGCACCCGTATCTAGACGATTGGTTGATTCGGGCCAAGTCCCGGGAGGAGAGCGAGGGGGCGACGTCGCGTGTGGTACAGTTTCTCCAGTCTCTGGGCTGGGTGGTGAATTTCAGCAAGAGTCAGTTGGTACCTTCGCAGGCTCTGGAGTATCTGGGGGTTCTCTTCGATACGAGGTCGGGCCGAGTGTTTTTGCCTCCCCCGAGAATCAGCAAGTTGCAAGACCTGATTCGGCGGTTTCTTGCACTGCCGTCCCCGACGGCCCGGGCTTACCTGCAAGTTCTGGGGATGATGGCGGCGACCATAGAGGTAGTTCCTTGGGCCCGGGCGCACATGCGTCAGCTTCAGTCCTCTCTCCTCAGTCGGTGGGCTCCCCTGTCGCAGGAGTTGGAGGTACGGCTGCCGATGTCGCCGGTTGTCCGCCGCAGCCTCCGTTGGTGGCTCAGAACTTGCAATCTGGAGAAGGGAATGCCGTTGGAGTCCCCTCAGTGGGTGGTTCTTGTCACAGACGCAAGCCTGCTAGGATGGGGAGCGCATTGTCTCGGTCAGGTAGCGCAGGGGCGGTGGTCCCAGGCGGAAGCAAGGTGGTCCATCAACCGGTTGGAGACTCGGGCCATTCGGTTGGCTCTTCAGAGTTTTCAGTCAATGCTTCTCCACAAGGCAGTCAGAGTGCTCTGCGACAATGCCACAGCCGTGGCCTATGTCAATCGGCAAGGGGGCACAAAGAGTCAGGCGGTCGCGGAGGAGGCGGCACTGTTATGCCACTGGGCGGAAGGTCATCTTCAGGCGCTCTCGGCGGCTCATGTGGCCGGGGTGGACAATGTAGACGCAGATTTTTTGAGCCGGCATACTCTGGATCCCGGAGAGTGGTCTCTGCATCAGGCGGTGTTCGGCCGAATTGTGTCGGTTTGGGGTATGCCAGTTATGGATCTGATGGCCACGGCGCGCAATGCCCAAGTCCCCAGGTTTTTCAGTCGTTGGAGAGATCCGCGTGCGGAGGGTCTCGACGCTCTGCTGTTACCCTGGCCGCAGGGATTGCTGTATGTGTTTCCTCCGTGGCCGTTGGTAGGTCGAGTAATTCAGCGCATCGAGCGGCACTCAGGCCGGGTAATTTTGATAGCTCCAAACTGGCCGCGTCGACCGTGGTACGGAGATCTGGTGCGGTTGGCGATCGCGAAGCCCCTTCAGTTGTCGGAAACGGTACTCTTGTGTCAAGGTCCGATAGTTATGCCAGACCCGGCTCGGTTCTCGCTTATGGCTTGGCTCTTGAGAGGCACAGGTTGAGGAAGAAAGGGTTTTCTGCCAGAGTCATTGATACAATGTTGAAGTCCCGCAGAACCTCCACCTCTTTGGCGTATGTTCGCGTTTGGAGATTGTTTGAGCACTGGTGTGCAGAGCGGACGGTGATGCCTTTTCGTTCCTCGGTGGCAGAGGTGTTGGAATTTTTGCAGGATGGTTTGGACAGGGGTCTGGCCTTGGCTACCTTGAAGGTTCAGGTGGCAGCGTTGTCATGTTTTCGGGGGAAGGTTCAGGGGAAGTCCATTGCTTCTATTCCGGAGGAGGTTCGTTTTTTGAAGGGTGTGAAGTTGTTGCGGCCGCCTCGTCGGCGGTTGGTTCCCCCGTGGGATTTGAATCTCGTTTTAGATGCCTTAGTCAGTCCTCCATTTGAACCTTTGGTTGCGGCTTCCTGCAAAGATCTTTCCTTGAAGGCGGTTTTTCTGGTAGCTATTACCTCAGCTCGGAGAGCCTCGGAATTGCAGGCTTTGTCGTGTAGAGAGCCCTTTCTGTCTTTTTCCAAGGAAAGGGTGTCTTTGAGGCCGGTGCCTTCCTTTTTGCCAAAGGTGGTATCAGAGTTTCATGTTAATCAGGTCATTTCGTTGCCTGTTTTAGGTAACTTGGAGGGAGATTCGGAACAGCGTCGGCTGGCGAAGTTGGATGTTCGTCGCATCTTGCGGTGTTATCTGTCTAGAACTCAGGAATTCAGAGTGTCGGATCGTTTGTTCGTGCTTCATGGTGGCCCAAAAAGGGGCGCAGCGGCGTCCAAGGCGACTATAGCAAGATGGTTGAAGGAGGCAATTGCGTCGGCCTATTTGGTGAAGGGCCGTGAGGTTCCTAAGGGGTTTTCTGCTCATTCTACCAGAGCAGTTGCGGCCTCCTGGGCGGAGAATAGTATGATTCCGCCTTCAGATATTTGTCGGGCGGCGGTTTGGTCTTCGTTGCATTCGTTTGTGAAGCATTATAGGATTGATGTGCATGCGAAGGAAGAGGCGAGTTTTGGAGCAGCAGTGTTGACCTCTGGCCTTCGTAGATCCCGCCCATAAGGTATTTACTGCTTTGGTACGTCCCACGCGTCTTGACCGGTCTGGAGGGTCGCTGAGGAAGGTGAAATTAGATCTTACCTGCTAATTTTCTTTCCTCTAGAACCTCCAGACCGGTCAAGGGCCCGCCCAGATATACTGTAGGCCAGGGGGTAGTTTTTCGGTGAGCATTTCTTGGCAGCTGATGATTGTCATAATCTCAGACTCTTGTTACCAGGTTTTGGCTGGTCTGGGTCTGGTGCAGGTGTGGCGTTGCAGATAGTCCACCTGTGGAAGCACGAATTGACAGTCTTTACAATGCAAATAAAAGAAACAGTGATTGTTCTTGCAGTTGGCGGAAGCCATGTACAGGGTTGCTAGTTAAAGTTCAAGTTGTGTTTTTTGTTACTCTGCTTTGTGAGTGGCATACTGGCTACTGTATGTACTGCACAGGTTATATAGGCAGTGTTCAAAGCTCAGTGTTTTCTCAGTCTCCCTCTGCTGGTAGGAGTACATAACCCACGCGTCTTGACCGGTCTGGAGGGTCTAGAGGAAAGAAAATTAGCAGGTAAGATCTAATTTCACCTTAGATGGCAACTCTGGGTGTAAAAACTAAGGCCAGTGCTGGGCTGACTTGTACAGTCTTATGTACTGCATATAGCAGTCTGGTTTAGGATAACCTGGAGAGGGCTTCAACTCCAGTAATTTGGAACATGAGGACAGTGCTGGGCATACCTTTTACAGTCTGTGTCCCGCAAATGACATGACAGGCTGGAGTGTGCGTTGACGGCAGCTCCAGTAATTGGAACATAAGGACAGAGCTGGGTGATACTTCTATGGGTATGTCCCAGAAACATCAAAAAGAGACTGCGATCAAGTATATAATCTCACATTCATTGTTGATTTAATCTTGAATTGATAATGTATGTGACAGGGGCGTAGCCAGACTTCGGCAGGAGTGGGGTCCAGAGCCCGAGGTGAGGGGGCACATTTTAGCCCCCCCCAGCACTGCTGACCCCCCCCCCCCAGCGCCAACCCTTTCGACCCCCCTCTTCCCGCCGCCGCCACTGTTGGGTACCTTTGCTGGCGGGGGTCCCCAGCCCCCGCCAACCGAAGTCCTCTTCTCCGGCGCGGCCGCATTGCTGATCTGCAAGGGCAGGCTTCTGTTTCTGTGAGTCTCACATCACGTGCAGGACGTCAGACTCACAGAAACAGAAGCCTGCCCTTGCAGATCAGCAATGCGGCCGCGCCGGAGAAGAGGACTTCGGCTGGTGGGGGTTGGGGACCCCCGCAAGCAAAGGTACCCGACTGTGGCTGCGAAAGGGGGGTCGAAGGGGTTGGCAGCGGGGAGGGCAGGGCCAAATCTACGGGGGCCCATGGCCCCGTGGCCCCACGTAGCTTCGCCCCTGGTATGCGACTGTTGGGCAGACTGGATGGACCATTCAGGTCTTTATCAGCCGTCACTCACTGTGTTAATATGTTACTATGTTAAATATAGAATACTATTCAGATGCGGTGCTGCCATTTATATAGGCAAGTGGATGGCAGAATTCTATACATTTAAATGTGCAATTGGTGTGTAAATTTTAAAACGACCTGTTATGGATTGAGGGACTGTCTTTGCATTTCAAAAGTCAGTAAATAAATCCAGTCCTTGTTTTCTTAAAAACAGACGGAAAGCCGCTAGTGATTGCAGGCTGGGATGGTGGTTGTGATAAATGGGTTCTAGTCCATGCTATGTGATTGATTTCTCTTTGTGACTAAGTGATAGGTATGTTTCATGTATGTGTGCATGATATAAATATGTATGTATAATATCCTCTGAGCAAAAAGTACCTAAAGTGGGGTTACAGTATAACAGAGATAAAGACTATAAAAGTTTTGAGGGGTCCATTTAGGCAACTTTCATTTTCGAAAGTTTCATGTAGAGAATGACACTGGGACAAAGTGTGTCCTCATCTGCAGAAGCCTCAGACACTCTGATTTTCTATTTAAATCTTTTTATTAAAGTATAAAAATGAAAATATTCTGTGCAACTGTTTATAAATCACAAATAGAAATCAATAACAACAAAGGCAACTATAACAACACCCACCCTCTACCCTTCCAGCCCCAACAATAGTTGACTTCTACTACCCCAAGGAACCCTAATCCACCATGTTAAACTACTACTACTATTTAGCATTTCTGCAGCGCTGCACAAACATAGAAGAAAGACAGTCCCTGCTCAAAGAGCTTACAATCTAATAGACAAAATAAAATGTCAAAATGTCCAGGGCTACAAAATATAACCCACTCTGTATGCCCTGGTGGGGGAGAAATATGCCTTACGAAGCACTGTTTTGATATTTTAATAAGTCGTCAACAATCTCCGGATTCAGTTTATCTCTCCTGTTTTCCACAGTCCTTCCTGCAATAGAAAATGTTGTTTCAGAAGTTGTGCTGGTAGCAGGAATGCACAGGATCCCCTGTACAAATTTTGCCATAGCACATTTGCTTGTTTTTTTTTCCAAAAAATGTTAACGTTTGCATCACTCATCATAAATAATTGTCCAATTGAGTCTCTTACTTACACCCTCCACACTCAACTATTTAAAGATTGTCTATTTTTGCTTGCTTTCCCCACTGAAAACCAATCCTCCTTCTCCAACTCTGTCCTAGCCTTTTCCACTGTGGTCATCGTCATACTGGACGCTCTAATGGTAAATAAAAGGACAAAAGGGAATAGCGATTTTATAGTACACATTTTCTATCTTCAAGAGAATGGTGACTTTTCAAAATATCCTTCTCTTTTGCAGAGTTATTTTACAAGAGATCGTTATATATTTCATTGTTCTGATTATTCCGCTGTAGAGTGCCTGAAAGTCTGGTATTATTTATTAGTTTTTCTTTCTCATTGAAATTGTTGAAGCAGGCCAACGGTATCATGTAGAAGATCACTTTTGTGAGTCCTTCCCACCTATGACCTCCCCTGTCTCAATTTGGATTAGTATTTTCCCATTCCCTGTGAGGCTACAGTAGATCCTCTTTACAATGAGACTGGACCGCTATATTCTGTTTCAGGTAGTCCTCTCTTATTCTCGCATTGTTCCTTCTGGTCCAGTTCCTCTGACTTGTAGATTAAGCCTTTGCCTCCTGTGGCATCTCTGTCTATCTTGATGTTAGGGGTCAGCGCCCAAGAAAAAGATGTAGGTGTCGTCATAGACAGTATGCTGCAATCTTCTGTGCAGCGGCAACCAAAAAAGCAAATGGGATGCTAGGAATTATTAGGAAAGGGATGGGAATAAGACAAGACAAAGAATATTATAATGCTTCTGTATCACTCCATGGTGTAATCTCACCCTTGAGTATTGCATCAATTATGGTCAGTATCACAACAAAGATATAGCAGAATTAGCAAAGGTTCAAAGAAGAGTGACCAAAATGATAGGGGATGGAACGCCTTGCGTATGAGGAAATGCTAAAGAGGTTAGGGCTCTTCAGCATGGAAAAGAGATGGCTGATTGGGGATATGATAATGGTCTACAGAATGCTGAGTGGTGTAGAATGGGTAAAAGTGAATTGATTTTTTTTTTCTTTTTCAAAGTACAAAGACTAAGGGACACTCTGTGAAGTTACATGGCAATACTTTTAAAATGAATAGGAAGAAATATTCTTTCACTTGAGAAATAGTTCCTCTGGAATTCTTTGCTGGGGGATGTGGTAACAGTGGTTAACTTATCTGGGTTTAAAAAAAAAATGTTTGGACAAGTTCCTGGAGGAAAAGTCCATAATCTGCTATTGAGATAGACATGAGGGAAGCCACTGCTTGTCCTGGGATTGGTAGCATGGAACCTTTCTACTGTTTGGGATTCTGCCAGGTACTTGACCTGGATTGGCCACTGTTGGAACTGGGCTAGATGAACCATTGGCCTGATCCAGTATGACTATTATGTTCTTAAGTATATCATCATTCATTCTGCTCCTCCAGTCTCTGTTCTGTTGTGTCCACCCGGGCCCTGATCCCTGCCTACTCCGCTGTGATCGCCAGAACCAAACTGCTTCTATTATACAATAATGGATCTGATGGTGCCCCAAGAGACATTAAAAGACACTGAAATTTTTGTGTAACTTTGAATAACTTTTTCCTGGCGTTCTTTGAGAAGTCTTTTTTTTGCTTTCAAATTCATTATGTAGAACAAACAACTTGATGATTCATCCAGCTGTATTTGAATCTGCTCAATTACTGTGACTAGAAACAGGTGGGCTCTATATAACATACTAAGGGCCTTTATGGGAATTTTTGGAAACCAAACTAATTTTGGTTTGCTGTGACAAAAGACATGAACTGTGCAGTCAAGACTTTTTGGTTTCTTGATCTTAATTATTTTTGGAATACATCTATAATTGTTCTTTCATGTTGAAACTGTAAAGCATGTGGTATAGATTAGTGGAAAACTCCTATTTTAATACATTGTGAATTGCATTTTTTAGACTGCAAAATATAGAAAATGTATGAGGGTATGAAGACTTTTTGCAAGACACACACAAACGCTTTAACCTTTCTGTAACAGCTCTCTATGTAGGAAATGGCTAAGAATGCACATTTACATAGTAACATACATAGTAGATAACGGCAGAAAAAGACCTGCACGGTCCATCCAGTCTGCCCAACAAGATAACTCATATGTGCTAATTTTTGTGTATACCCTACTTTGATTTGTACCTGTGTTCTTCAGGGCACAGACCGTATAAGTCTGCCCAGCACTATCCCCACCTCCCAACCACCGGCTCTGGCACAGACCGTATAAGTCTGCCCAGCACTATCCCCACCTCCCAACCACTGGCTCTGGACATTTTATTTATTTATTTATTTAGATTTTGCTCACACCTTTTTCAGTAGTAGCTCAAAGTGAGTTACATTCAGGTACTGAAGGAAAAGTCCATTGATCGTTATTAATTTTGGGGTTTTTGCTAGGTTCTTGGGGCCTGGATTGGCCGCTGTCGGAGACGGAGTGCTGGGCTTGATGGACCTTGGGTCTTTTCCCAGCGTGGCGGTGCTTATGTGTACTCTGGATATTTCTCTGTCCCAGGAGGGCTCACAATCTAAGTTTGTACCTGAGGCAATGGAGGGTTAAGTGACTTGCCCAAGATCACAAGGAGCAGCAGTGGGATTTGAACTGGCCACCTCTGGATTGCAAGACCAGTACTCTAACCACTAGGCCATTCCTCCACTCCATTATTTGTAGATTTACAGCACAGTAAGATGCCAGCCCGGATCCCTTGCCAATTTATTGTATCCTTGTGGACTGCTTCCCAAATTAGGTTTGGAAGGAGGAGGGAGGAAAGTTTAACATTTGATTTATAATGTTATCAGAAATTTTGGTTTCTTTATGTGCAACTTTTTTTTTTAATCTTTCAGTAAAAAAGATGCCAGCCTGGCCAGTGCTATGACACTGTTATATCTCTTCTCTGGGCTGACCTGTGCCCATAGTTTCCCCATTATGACAATGAGAAGAAGCCTTATGCCCACTTGTGACTGCTCATTTTAATTCCTTAGTGCTTTCATAGTGAGTTGTGTGACTGATGCAACAGCACAGAGTGCAAGGGAGGCAGGGGGCACCAAATTGTGCCCATTCTACTGCTTTTTGCGGCATAGGTGGGGTTGGGAGCACTAGGGGGCGTGTTTACGGCTTGGGCCGCTTCTGCTTTCAGTGGACAATTACGACTCTGCAGTGTTGAAATGGTGAAATAGTGAGGCAGGATGTAATGTGAGCTTTATAATATCCTGTATGTTTAGGGTTTTTTTTTTTTTTTTTCACCTAAAGAAGCTTTACTTCATGGAATTTGGTAACATGCTTACTAGAAAGTACAAAGCATGTTACAAGCAAAACGAAATATAAATGTAAAATGTGCCCCCCCCCCCCCAAAAAAACCATATTACAGTAAATATTGTTCTGTCCTCCGACAGCCTCACACTAGTTTATAACGTGATCCTAAAATGTGTTTAATACCTTTACTGTTGTTCTCAGTCCTAAGGACTATCCTTGCTGCAGTTTCTCACTGCAAAGATACATGAGCAATGCACTGTGGGTAATGTAGTTCACAGGCAGTGCAACCACACTTGCTTGGCTGTGTAAGAACTGTTCCACTGGTTGTGAGGCTGCCCAGACCCCCCCCTCTCTCTCTCTCTGCCAAGCTTGGCTCTTTTGTCTTCCTGCTATCATTTCCTGGCTATTCTCACTATCTCTGTCCGGGGAGGTCAGCCAGGTATGACCCATCCCTCCAACTGAGAGCCGTCCTCTAGGACCACATCTTGCTACCTGATGGCAGGCTCTGTCCCCATTGGTCTCTATCTGCTCCTCCCTGAGCCTGTGTGAAGCCTCAACCCCTCTGTCTTTTCAGCCATGAGGCTTTCCACCATCTAGCCAGGGACATGGAGCAAGCACCTTCTTATTCCAGACAGCTCTGTCCTGCTGAAACTCCCTGTAACGAACCTGGTTTTTTACCTTGAAAATATCTCCTCCCTAACGAGAGATCGCATATTCCAGTCACCCAGCTTTGCACTATTTCTAGCTGTTCAACTATCCTCCCCTGCAATACAGCTACCTCTCCTCGGATCTCCACCTCCCACAGCCTTCAGATTAAGAAGTCTCTGTATCCTGGAGCAGCACCTCGGAACCTCTGTGAGTAAATTATCTGTAATTTATTCAATAAAAGAGACTTCATAAAAATAATAGAGACTTCAGGTGATTGGTGTGCCAAGGTTATACTCCAAGGCACTGAGGCCTCAAGTTAATAAGCCTCAAGGGCCGAAACAAATATACCCAACCTCTCCTCCAACTCATATCTCAAAAGTAACCCTCATAAAATTACAACCTCTTTCACTCAACTAACAAAAGCCTTACTATAAATCCATGCTTTAACTTTTTTAAATGTTGAATAACAATTTTCAAGCTACAGCACTACCATAAATGTATTGGACCAAATAACTTCAAACACCTGTGAACCGGTAGACTGCAGCCTCACTACTGGGAATCGAGCAGAAATTGTTGTAACAAACACAGCCTCCTGGGAGGCTCATACACGTGAAATAACTCATGTACATAACAAGGGCCATCAAAAATAAAGCACAAAATACCAAAGGATCTTAAATTGAAGCAGGACCAGGAGGGGTGACTGGGACCTAAATGTGAGGGAAAGGAGTTTCCCTGGACCATAAGTCTCCATCCCAATGCCAGTTGGTTGTTGGGGTTGAAGCTGGATCCCTGGGGACACAGAGTACTGAGCAGCAATGAATATCTCAGGGTGGAGGTTGCCCTTCCTTCCTGGACCCAGAGAATACGGCTTTCTTTCCCTTTCTGACTCTCTCTGGACCTAGGGACTGCTGCCTTCCGTCCCTTTGTGTCTCTCTCTCCATCACCAAAGAAATAAAAGAAACCCCTCTCTCTAAACCCTTCTTTTTTCAGCATGTAAGGAGAGTCGGGTAATTAAGGGAGCTGATAGCACCTGGCTTCCTGGAACAGGACTACGTAATTAAAGCAACTGTTCTCCTTTTGAATCTCCTCCCCTGGCCTGATGCTACTGACTGCATGCCCCATTGCCTCATGGGACTTATATTCTAGTTCAGTTCCTTATAGTGGCATAACTAGGGTATTGTTCCTCTCACTCCGTCTTTCTGCCCCCTGCACTCAAGCTCTATACCACAATATCAAGGTCTAATTTAGTTGACGATTGTCGGCATTTAAAGAATTGCAGGCTGCCGTTGGCTGAATTTTGATACAGTTACATTTTAATGCAGCTCTGTTTTTCCAGGATTCTAAATGGTTTCTTGAGGTCACAGTCGTGTCCTGACCTTTTTTTTTTTTATTATATAGGTCTAAGTGCTCTCTTGAGATTTCTCTCTGAATGTAGATGAACTCTTAAAATTCCTTCCAGCCATGTCTCCTCAGATTCCAGATTATCTTTTGTGATTCTTGTCTGTCTTTGCTTCTCTAATTGGAGCATTGATGCTTGAAAAAATATTTCCTTTGCGTCCAACAGATCAGTCCAGGACTTATGGGTATGCCCACTGACCAGTGAATGGAGACAGAGATCAAAAGTAGTTCCTTGTTATTTGTCCCCTTAAGGGTATCACACTTCCATGGAACGTCAATAGTTCTATGTCTCCAAGTGGATGGACAATGCACTAACTGTACACTTTCTGGATTTCATGGAGAAGTTCCTGAACCAGTTTCAAAACTGAGATTCAGTTGAGCTGGGGGTACCTTTTCAAGGTTTGGGCTCCATTCCTCTGATGGATTTTAGTGGTTTTTATTTCTGGAGCCGGGATACAGTTCAGTGGTTCTGAGCTCCCTCCCCTCTCTTCCCATTCTCCCTTGGCCTTCCTCACATTTCTTTTCTTAAGGCTTTGAAACAGAGCAGTGGTATTTGTCGCACAGATCATTTATCTTTGTTGTGGGTAATTTTCCCTACGATTTCTCCCCACCATCTTTAAACTGAGTTCTTTTCTGCTGTTTCCCACTCCTTTATTTATTTTTGCCTCTCGACAGGGTGCTTGTCAGATTTCTTGCCTCTTTGGGCTAGGTTTTCGTGCATAAATGGTGTACACACGTTAAATGCTAACGCGCCCATAGAAATGTATAGGCACATTAGCATTTAACGCGCCTTAGATTTACAGGTGCGTTAAAAAACGCTAATGCACCTTAGTAAATGTACCCATTTGGTCCTTATGATAAGTAGCCTTAATTCATAGCCTTTTTAGTCCAGTTCTTATCAGTGGGCTGGATATTTATTTATGGACTGTTGCTCAAAACATCTAGAGGTGATTAGCGCTATACTAGCACTGGCATTGGTGAGCGCAGAATGCTCAGAGGGCTCTAGCACTGGAGACACTGTGTATGCCAAAGATTAGCACAAATAGCATGCAAATGTAGTTAAATGGATGTTAATGAGATCATTTCCGAGTGCCTCGCAATGCTCGGAAAACCGCGCACAAAACAAAGCCACACATACTGCTGAAAACCTAACGCCAGCTTGGAGCAGGTGGTTACGGTGTTTGAAGAGAAGACTTTTCATGATTCTTTCTTTAAAATCAGTTGGGTTTTTTTTTTGTTTTTTGTTTGTTTTTTTTTGGAAGTGGAAGAAAGCCCACACAAGCCTGGAAACGCTGGTACTAAGAAATAAATGTGTATGAGTCTGTACAAACCCGAAGGTGAAAGCACACATTGGCGCCTGCTTCCTGTGCTTAAATGTAAGCTTTCCAAGTAAAAAGAAAAATTTTGAAAAGTTTGTATTTATAGTTAAATCTTTTTTTTATTAAGTGCACAACCAGTATACCAGATGACCAACAATAACACTCCAGAATAGAACAAGATTACAGAAATAAAAATACAGGGCAAACAGCAAAGGTTAACGCACTTGGGTATTTCACTACAGAGTACCCCTTCCCCATCCCTCCCCCCAAAAGCTGGCGCCAAGCATGTCCCCTCCCCCTTGCTTTCTCTTTTAGAGCACACATATCATTTGAATACCATTAGCTTTGAGCATTGGCTGTTCTGGTGGCCTGTTAGAGGTACTGCTCTTTGCCGCAGTGTGACAAACTGCAGGCCGAGCCTGGTGTCAGGTGAACAGTTTACATTTTCTCGGATTGTTCTTAACCTGCCACTTTTAATCTTTAGTGCTTCAGCAGCCCTGTTTACTTGTCGGATCAGCTAACTGAGGGGTCCTTTTACCAAGATGCGGGAAAAAGGGCCCGGCGCTAGCAGCAGGGGCTGCTTTTCCCGCATTCCAGGACCCTTTTGACCGCAGCAGGTAAAAAGCTCCCAGACACACATGGCCATGTAGTAAGAGAACTCTTACTGCATGGCCATTCGGCGGGGAGCCCTTACCACCACCCACTGAGGCTCCCGTGCTAACCCGGCGGTAGCCAGGCAGCACGTGGTGATGCTCGATTACCGCTGGGTTACTGCCACCCAAGCCATTTCTGGGGATTTTCTTTTTCCTCCAGAAATGGCGCGTGCGCAGGCCGGGATAACTAGCGGCGGCTTCGTTGGGCCAGCGGTAGTCCCGGAAGAGCGAGCGGTAAGCCCGCTTTGGGCTTACCGCCGCTTTGTAAAAGGGCCCCTGAATTCTTTATCTTTCCCCAAAAAGTGTACATTTACCGCTACTAGCGTATCTTGACAGCTACAACAGTGTTTAACTCTTTGTCCTATTTGGACTCTCTATGTGAGAGTATCTCTTGGATCAAAAGTCTATCTAGCCTTGTCTTTTTCAAGCAGCATGTTTTCTTTTGTGGCTGGTACTTCCCTGAATTAGGCCACGTGTCCTGTGAGCTGAACTTGCAATTATTTTTCTGGCCTATATTGTAAGTAGGACACGTTGATTGATTTATTTTCAGAGCTAGGCACTTGCTCTGTATTCTCCTCAGCATCTCAGTTGTTTCCTCTCTTGAAGTGACTGTGGCTGTCAACTTAGTGTACAAAGAAAAAAGAGACAAGGGGGGGGGGGGGGGGGTAGACCAAATGTTTATCCAAGCAGCAGGTTTATTAATAAAAGAGTTCTAAAAGTACAATAATTCAGTTCCAAATACTTCACGCAGTCCTGCATTTCAGCGCTAACGCACCTTCTTCAGGGGTCAAATGAAAAAGCTCAGCCACTGATGATAAAAACACAGAGAATCCAAAATACTGCATCACACTGAAACGTGATGAGCACTGGTCAAATCGGCACAAAGCCAAGTGCGTGTCCACTCGGTGCAGCTAGAAGTGCTAAAATAACCGGCTTGTATAATCAGCATACATTAACGTGGTTTGATTCCTTGAAAATATTTCACTTATTTATTTGTAGGTTTTTCTTCTGAGATATGTTGGGCCAGGGCCAAGGTGGAAAAATCAATTTCCTGCTTTGGTCTTGTTTGTCCTTAGTTGGTGAACAGTACCTTTTACTAGATAATAATTTCTACATTTTTAATATGAGTTCTAGTCTCAGAAGCTATATGCTGAAAGCTGTGAGGGCTCCTTGGTTCTCTTTTGCATAGTAAAATAGTAGATGATAAGGACCTGTACGGTCCAGCCAGTCTGCCCAACAAGATAAACTCATAGCATAAGGTATGATGTGATGCTACATATGTATACTTCAAGGTCAAGTATGTATACTTGATCGTGATTTATTCTTGCCATTTTCAGGGCACAGACAGTCGAAGTCACTAGCCTTATTCTCCAGCTACTGAAGCTGTCATCGAATCCCACTCCAGCCCATCCAAATCTCTATTAGTGTTAACTACTGATAATGAGTGCAATTAATTTCATTCCAGTTGTTCGATATAATATATGTGCTAATACAACTGCAATCTCTTTTCCACCTTTATTTAATTTATTTTTTATTTTCGTTTTTGCTGTTACAAATATATCAGTTACCTTCTCTTTTACAATTTCCTTGTATCTGCATACGCTTTAATTCACTCTCATTCATTCCTCTTATATCCACTTGTCTAGGGTGGAAAGCTTGTTATCAAAGTTTTAAACTTTTCTTAATTTTTTCAATTTTAATCCACGGAGGTGGTACTTATCCCTTTTACCCTCAGTATTAATTAAATTGCACCAATGTGCTCATGATTTTACACTTTTCTAAGTCTCTATTTTCCATAACGTTCATAACGATATTCGCTGAAGGTAATCAAGATATTGGGGCTTACTTCTTTAGGACTACAACGGAGGAGCTCGTTGGGTCCTATCAGCAGTTTGAGAACTATATCCACAGTCGAGAGGATTCAAGATTTCACAGAGGGAATGGTAAACGGAGACGGTCATAAATTATTGTGGAAACTCCACGGAGAAAAGTCATCACTACCCCCAGGCTTCTTGATTACCTTCAGCGAATATCGTTATGAACTTTATGGAAAATAGAGACTTAGAAAAAGTGTAAAATCATGAGCACGTTGGTGCAATTTAATTAATACTGAGGGTAAAAGGGATAAGTACCACCTCCGTGGATTAAAATTGAAAAAATTAAGAAAAGTTTAAAACTTTGATAACAAGCTTTCCACCCTAGGCAAGTGGATATACAGAATGTAAGAGGAATGAGTGAGAGTGAATGAAAGCGTATGCAGATATAAGGAAACTGTAAAAGAGAAGGTAACTGATATATTTGTAACAGCAAAAACGAAAATAAAAAAAAAGGTGGAAAAGAGATTGCAGTTGTATTAGCACATAATGTATATTAGTGTGGGATTATTTTGAGAAGGGGTGTCCTGAACAAAGACAGTGAAATTATAGTACAAAACTGAGATCTACAGATCAAGTCTGCTAAGTGTGGTACCCTCTGTGCTTTGTGGTAATTTTATTTATCTATTTTTTTGGATTTTGCTCACACCTTTTTCAGTAGTAGCTCAAGGTGAGTTACATTCAGGTACACTGGGCATTTCTCTGTCCCTGGAGGGCTGGTAATCTAATTTTGTATCATTTTAAATTAGCATACAGTAAGCAAAAACATTTTTACTTTTTTTTCGTTGTTGTTAAATTTTTTTCCATGCAGGATTACCATGTGACTTTATCTTTTATAAGATTTACTACTACTGTTCTGGTTTTACCACAGTTCTTTTTCTGGGAAAATCAAAACAACAAGTTCCAGCAAGCATTGGTTCAGCCTGCATTGGGAAAAAAATGGAGCCAGTGGCAACTTAGCAAGATATAGATCACATAAAATTTGCATCTTTCAAAATCGCTTACTACTTTTTGGTTCAGTTTTTCTCAGCCCCATGGTTGAGTCAGTGGCGTTCCCAAGTCGGCTGTCACCCGGGGCAGAGATCACCGCTGTGCACGCCAGCACATCACCTCCACCCCTGGCACATCACCTCCAACTCTCTTCCCCCCCCCCCCCCCCCCGACGCATTGCTCTTACCTCCTGGGGGTGCTGGGAGCAGTTGCACGGCTGTCTGCTCTGCCGGTTCCCTGCCTCAGAACAGGAAGTAACATTAGAGGGAACAGGGAACCGGCGGAGCTGACAGCCAGGTGGCTGCTCCTTGCATCCCATTGCAGCATGCACCCGGGATGGACCGCCCCCACCGCCCCGCCCTCGGTATGCCACTGGGTTGAGTGTTTGTTTCCTGAACTGCCTTGTAGGAGGAGAGAGCTGTTTCTTGGGTTTTTGTATGTGGGGGAATAAAATCATGGGATTGGCTAAGAGGAGAGACCGATATCATTCCGCCTGTCTGACTGGTGCCGTTTTGCATCCTGCCCAGAACCAGCATGATGATGTGAAGAAGCAGCTGCTGGACATGCAGGTGCAACACAACAGCCTGAAGCTGGAGCACAGCAAGACGGTGGAGGGCCACAGCCAGAAGTATTCCTTGATGCAAAGGGAGAAGGAGAATGACGTGGCCAGCTTACAGGGTACGTGATCCCCACTTTTACTTGTGCCTCCACTAAGCCTGGAGATTTTCAGTTCTAGCTCCCTCCGTTCTCCCCCCCCCCCCCCCCCCAGCTTAAGTTGTCTGTGTGTGTGCGTGTCTGTGTGTGTGTATGCGTGTGTGTGTGTGTGCGTGTCTGTGTGTGTGTATGCGTGTCTGTGTGTGTGCGTGTCTGTGTGTGTGTGTACGTGTGTGTGTGTGTGTGTGTGTATGCTTGTGTGTGTGTGCGTGTCTGTGTGTGTGTATGCTTGTGTGTGTGTGTATATATATATATATATATATATATATAAAACTCAAGCCTGAACTGAATAAAATCTAACTCTCTGTACTCGACTACCAAAGCCTGCAATACCACTTTATCTCTTCCGAATATGAACTCTTTATACTTGATTGCTTAATCTACTATATCACTCATGATCTTTAATGCAACACCACTTGTATCTCTCATTCCGGAATGGCGGTCACCATGACGGAACAATGTAAGCCACATTGAGCCTGCAAATAGGTGGGAAAATGTGGGATACAAATGCAGCAAATAATATGTGTATGTATATATAGGTTATCCTACTAACTGGACCTGTTGGTGGGAAGTGAAGCCTTGATCAAACTTGAGAATTGCTGTCTTAATCAAAGGCATCTGTAACCAAACTCCCCAGGCCATTCTAGCCCCTGCCTCCTCCCAGCAAATGGATTCACAGCTGTGCTAACTCTGTACCTTTCCTTAGCAAAGATCCCTTGAGAGAACTCTGTGCAGAAGAGGAGACCTGTCTGTACTTTCCAGCTCATTTCTGCTTGAGCGGATGACTGAAATTACTTTTTTAACCCTTGGGCTACTGATTACAAACTTACGGCCTTTCGGTTGCTGATTTCATCAGGCCTGCGATGACATTAGAAAGTGATATTATAAATCAATGGGGTTAACATTAAAAGCGATGTATCCAGCCAGAAATGGCTGTTAGCTGGTTAAATCACCTGTTTGGGGCTAATCGCTAATTTTCAGTGGCACTTAACCGGTTAGTGCTGCTGAAAAATAACTGGTTAGCACCAAATTGAAAACCGGTTATTTTGGGGCATTCTGAGGGCAGAGTCAGCACTTAACTGGCCAGGTTAACCGCATAAATAGGACAGCGTAAAAGTCAGTCCTATCTTTATACGGTAACCTATAACCAGTTAGATGCTGAATATCGCGCTTATCCGGCTATGAGTTTGCTAGCTCTGGAAACCCAGAAATTTAATACCGGCATTGAATATCTGGGTTTAATGCTGGCAGAGTCCACAAAATGCTGATCACTGCCAGCTGAATATCTGGCCCAATATTAATAACTATGTGGGGTATCATAATGTGAGCCCACTAATTCTCTGTTTGTGTAGCTGAAACTTCAGGTGATTATAATCATTTACCCCAAGTGTTTTTCAAAGCTTAAGAGCTAACTTTAATTTTGAAATGCAGCAATGATGATGCGTGTGTCCCAGTAACTGTAGGCGGGGGCCTCAGGCAGCACTCTTCGGGGAGTGGCATCTTTCTACTCTTTGGGGAGTGGCATCTCTTCCTTCCCTCCTTCCTCCATCCTGTTCGTGGCTTTTACCTGTTTCATCACGTTCCAAACCCAGCAGCGATTCCCATACGCTGCCCTGCCGCTGGCACCCGCTTCTTCCCTTTACTGCGGCTGCCTCTCTGATGTGTCTTCCTGTTTCGTGTATGGGGATCGCTGTTGGGTTTGGAACATGACGAAACAGGTAAATGCCGCAAACGGGCTGGTGGTAGGGAGGGGGAGGCATCTCGGCATGGGGTGGGGAGTGGCCTGGAGTGGGGGGGGGGCTCATCTTAGCTTCACCTCAGGTGACGACTTGCTTTGGACCGGCACTGACTGTAGGAGAGGGAACCCGAAGCACACCACAAACAAGCAACAAACCAAAAACATTACAAGGAGCCTTCAAGAGTGGGGGTGTCAACTCAATATTTTTATAATTAGACCCAACATGATTCGTGTTTCGGCGAAACTGCCTGCATCGGGGAGTCTGGCAATGGTCACAAAGTCCAGTTATGTCCCAGTGTTTCGGTGAATAAATTGCCTGTGTAATTGAACTTCTGGAATTACTTACATAATATGTTGTTCATATGTTTGCCAACATCTTTGATTTATATTTATTGGTGATTGGGACCGTCACTTCATTTATAAGTTGACTTAGAAAGTGACCATCTCATTGATAGACATGGGCTCCAGAAAGAACACAGTCTATGCATCCATTGCCACTTCTTTTATGTCTTAATACTGAATATAAACATTGGATTTTAGGCAGCAGGAGCCAAGGTTTTAAGCCTTTGTGTATAATGTGATGACAATACCACTAAAGAAGAAAAAAATCCTAATTTAAAATTCCAGCTGTCAAAATAAATCTACTTCATTGGCATTTTCTGAAGCGTCAGCCCAATAAAAAGCTTTTTTTTTTTTCCTTTTTTTTTTTTGTATATTCCGTCCTGAATAAATGAAGTTGCAATTGCTCCAGCTGCAGCAGTAAATCTTCCCTGTCTGCAGAATGGGGAATGTGTATGACATATTCTTGGGAGCTATGAAAGGGGATTACAGCCTGCCTTGTGATTTAAAGGCTCTGGGGGTCAAAGGACTGAATGAATTTAGCTGGCCAGTTCCCTTTTATTAAATCTGACAATCGTTTCTCATTTCACCAAACGATGCAGTAGTGAAGTGGTTGTATTAGTCCACTTTGAATGCACAATCAAATTTTACAAATGTAAAAAGTAATATAAGATGTTACACTCCTACTGAACTAGTTTTAGACATTTCTTGACTAGCTTTCGGCAGTTACCACCTCCTGCCTCAGATTCCAAACACAATATGATATTTAACCATCTCTCTGACCTCATGTGCAACTTTCTTTAAATCAGTCATCTTACTTTCTAACTCTTCTTACTTTCTTACCTATCTATATGTTCCATCTTTGCTTATACACTACACTGTCAATTAAAATGTTCTATTACCTGTGTACTGTGCCATACTTTGTATTAGTTGAATATTTTTACTGCTGTAATTGTCTATTGCTCATGTTTGATTTATTCTTACTGTACACCGCCTTGAGTGAATTTCTTCAAAAAGGTGGTAAATAAATCCTAATAAATAAATATGCAGGTCAGAACAGGGGCAGACTGAGAGTGATCGGGACCCCTGGACAATAAAGGTCATGGTCCCCTAATGTATCCACCATATATTATTAGCTATTACTAGTTAGGGGAGAGTGGGGCCCTCCGATAGACTTATCAGTCCACCCCTGGGCTGGAGTAAGAGCTGACATTGCTAGAATTACAAGTGAATCATAGATTATGTTTAGTGTCTGACTTTGTTTTAACCAATAGACACCTTGATGCAAAAAATAAAGTAAGAGCCTGATATTCAGCCTGTAGTGATTTTTAAGCCGCTGACAGCCGTGGGCTGAATTAAACCCAGATATTCAATGTCGGGCCATGTCCCCGCTCTGGCATTAACTATCCGGGTAAATGCGACCACCTGGAAGTTAACCAGTCACCAGCCAACATTCAGAATGGTGCTCAGCCCACAGCCTTTTTGCTGTCTATCTTTATGCACTTAACCGATTAAGTGTCAGCTCCACCCATGTTTTGCACCCGGACCGCCCTGACACTAACTGAACAGAGCCGCAACGGTCAGAGACCCTATTCGGTAGCGCTACCCGTGCCGCTGAATATTGGTGGATGGCCAGCTCAGCGGGGTTTAACAGGGCAGGAACCTCTCCTGCCCAGTTAAAGCCCTTTGAATAGTGGACACCAGGAAAACATCCCCTAGTATTGTCACCCCTCCTCTGGCTTGTCTTATTTCTGTTCTGAGCAAAGTGACACAGATGTGCAAATTTAATGCTTCCGGAAAAAGTACCCAGCAATTGCACCTGCAGCGTGAAAACACAAACACTGATGTTTTGAATCCTTAGAGAACCTCTAATTAGCTGGAAAATAAACATCTAAATTAACAATTTATGAACGCCTAAGAATAGAAACCCTATCTGCATTACAATATTAGATTGTAAGCTCTTTGAGCAGGGACTGTCTTTCTTCTATGTTTCTGCAGCGCTGCGTACGCCTTGTAGCGCTATAGAAATGCTAAATAGTAGTAGTAGTAATATTAACGTGAAGGGGAAGAGAGAACTCAACTTGTATCTAATTGCATTGCTGTCTCTAGCTCTGATCAGCTAGTGAAGAAATGTGTTAAGCTTGTCCAAAAAAAAGGCATCATTTTATTTCTTTGCTGGTTAACTTTTTATTTCTGTTCATTCTATCAAGTAATCCTTGATATCCTGTTTAGAAGGAATGGTTCTGCAGAATCTTAGCGGAGATCGGGTGGTGACGCCGGTAATTGGGGAAACAAAACAGGAGCTGGGCAGACTTCTACGGTCTATGCCCTGATCTTGACTGAATAGATAGGGATGGGCTGGAGTGTAAATTTTAAGGGACTTCGACGTTAACTTCAGAACTTAGTACAAGAACAGTACTGGGCAGACTCCTACGGTCTGTGCCCTGAGAAAGGCAAGGACAAACCAAACTCCGGTATACATATAAAGTATCTCATACCATGTAAAATGAGTTTTTCTTGTTGGGCAGACTGGATGGACTGAAAGGTCTTTATCTGCCGTCATTTACTCTGTTACTCTGTTACTCTGTTACTCTTTGGGGTTCTACATGGAATGTTGCTACTAATTGGGATTCTACAATCTTGTAACTCTTTAGGATTCCAGAATCTTCAGAACTTTTAGTACCAGAACAGTATTGGGCAGACTTATAAGGTCTGTGCCCTGAGAAAGGCAAGGACAAACCAAACTCGGGTATACATATAAAGTATCACATACCATGTAAAATGAGTTTATCTTGTTGGGCAGACTGGATGGACCATACAGGTCTTTATCTGCCGTCATTTACTATGTTACTATATTTTTTTTTTTAAATTTTATTTTGGGTGGAGATTTTTGGGGAGAGAAATTGAACATTAGACCTACAGAATAAGTGATTAGATAATGAGATTTGTTATAGCACCTTTCTGTGGTACAATCAAAGTGCTTTACATTTATTAAATGCAGGTACTTTCTCTTGTCCCTAGTGGGCTCACGATATGGTTTTTTTTGTAGCTGGGGCAACGGAGGGTTAAGTGACTTGCCCAGAGTCACAAGAAGCTGCAGTGATGGGGAGACACAGCACATGATCATCTTCTTCATTTCTCCCTCCCTCCCTTTGCTGCTCTATAGCCAATGACAGGAGACAAGAGGAAAACCCCGCTTTGTGATTGGTTGGTTGTCTTGTAATCCTGATTTTTACTTAGGAACAAAAGCGGTGATTTTTCACGAGCAGCTTTTGTGGTAATTCTTGACGATTTTGCAGAATAAAGCAGACAGATGTCATCCGGCTTAAAAAAAGAAACTTTTTCCTGCTGGCTGTTTCAGCTGCATTCCGGTTTGCTGTGGTACACATCAGGGACGTATCTGAGGTTCAGCGGTAGGGGGGGCAGGGGCTAGAGTGAGGGGGCACATTATAGCCCCCCCCCCAGCCGATGATGATGACGACGCCCCCCCCCCCCCACACCGTCAACCCTCCCCCGCCGTCACCTACCCCCGCCGAGGTCCGCTTCCTCCTGCCTGCCGGTGCCTTTTACTTCAGCTGGCGGGGGACCCAACCCCTGCCAGCCCAGCCGAGGTCTTGTTTAAGTTTTCTTCCTCGTGCTGTGCTGTTGAAAGCTGCATCCCTTCCCTTCCAGTTTTGGACAGAGTCTGACGTCGCAGCACGTTGTACGTGCAGGACGTCAACGTGCTGCGACGTCAGACTCCATCCAAAACTGGAAGGGAAGGGATGCAGCTTTCAACAGCACAGCACGAGGAAGAAAACTTAAACAAGACCTCGGCTGGGCTGGCGGGGGTTGGGGTCCCCCGCCAGCCAGGGCCGCCGAGAGAGGGGGACAGGGGGGACAAAATTCCCCGGGCCCGGGCTTCCGGGGGGGGGGGGGGGCCCAGTGCCACCGCCGCAGTCCGGCCCGCCCGCCCTCCGTCGCTCCCTGGCATTGAACTTAAGTGCCTCACCTTCGAAAGCACAGCAAGCAGCGGCAGACCACTCCTTCCTTCCGTGTCCCGCCCTTGCGGAAGTTACGTCAGGCGAGGGCGGGACACGGAAGGAAGGAGTGGACTGCTGCTGCTTGCTGCGCTTTCGAAGGTGGGGTGCTTAAGGTCAGTGCAGAGGGCCCGGGGGTGGAGAGAGGGCCCGGCCCGGTGGCGGGTGGCCCGGCGACCTTGGGTGGGAGGGGGGCTCGGGGGCAGCCTTGTCCTGGGCCTGGCCCAGTCTCTTGGCGGCCCTGCCGCCAGCTGAAGTAAAAGGCACCGGCAGGCAGGAGGAAGCGGACCTCGGCAGGGGTAGGTGACGGCGGGGGAGGGTTGACGGCGGTAGGGGGGGTCCAGGGCGAAATCCGCGGGGGCCCAGGCCCCTGTGGCCCCACGCAGATACGCCCCTGGTACACATCATTTTGGGCTGCAGAAGAAAACAGCTTGAAATAGTGAATGGAGAAAATCTAATAAGAACTGTAGGAATTGGGTGGGGGAAGGGGGTCTGCTAGCAGCTTTTGTGTGATCCTTTCTGAGGGTCACTCAGAGTGGAGGACTAGCAGGGGTCAGCAGTCACACTCATGAGAGGTCTTTACTGCTTCCCAGAGCCTCCTAAAGAACACTGCATTTCTCATTTAATTCTTCCTCCCCTGTATGCAAAATACATTGCCAGTTTAAGTTTCAGAGACCTTCATTAATACATCTGAAGAAGTGAACTGTGCTCCTCTTGGGCCTCAGTAAATCTGTTTAGTTCGTAAGGTGCCTCCAGACTCAGTCTAATAGCAGAAAAAAGAAAGATAAACGACATACAAACATGGTTGCCTATCCAGAGGCATTTAAGATGAGGTATGGAGTGAGGTAGAAGGGTATCTGTGTCTCCCTGCACAGCTCCCGTGGGACATCATTGAAAGAAATATGTTTGGCAAGTCGCTTGTAGGGAAAAATGAATGAGGCCTGGACTGTGCCCTTAGCAAGGATTTGTGAGATGCGAGAGATGAGCTGGAATGGGAACAGTGGGATTCTGGCCAAAATCTTCCCAGAAGCTGCTGGCCTGATCTGTTCCTTAGAGTTTGAGAGGCTGTAGTTGAAGTTGAGACTGCGAGTGGCGCAAGCTACACCTTAGTGGTTATGAGAACAATTGTAGAAAGGATCTAACTGACTAAGTGAACAGCTACCCAGCTAGATCCCTAGGACTGAAATCGACCCCTTGCTGAGCAGGAAAACATGGCTGCCTAGTTCCATTAATTGTGCGTTGTAGACTGATAATGATACAGCACTACTAAATATAGGTAGGTTTGCTGTTGTCATAGAGGGCACTCTTAAATCACATTGAGGTCCACTCACAATTATTTATAATGTTTACCGTTTGTTAAAAAAAACTATTTGGAAAGATGTGAAGGGTGGTAATGGCGTTCAGCGTTATTGAACTTTTATATATCTCCCCCTCTTCTTGGAAGCCATCTTGTGGAGTCCTGCAGGGGCCTCCTTTTCTCTTGCACTGTGTTTAATATGTTGAGAAGTTCCTTGGATTATATGCTCCCATCAGGTGGTTGCAAGGTTTTCACTTACGCAAATGACATAACTGTTGTTACCTGTGGGCAACACGCCTACCGATACCTGGTGTGATATTGCAAACTGTATGTGACAGATGGATAGCACATCATTTCTTAAAATTAAATAAAGAGGAGACCAAATTTTTATTGATTCCTCAGCAACCCTCCAGACCGGTCAAGACGCTTGGGTTATGCATGCCTACCAGCAGAGGGAGACTGAGAACACTAACTTCAAACTGAGTACATATAACCTGTGCTAGCCCTCTATCTCCAGTATTTTCTCAGTCTCAGCAGAGGGTAGACATGCAGCCTGTGCAGCTTGTCCGGTCTGGTAGGAGTTAGGTTCCGTGTTGTGAGACTAGTTAATTTTCAGTTATTTTCTGGGGATAAATTGGTGAAAGAACAGTTAATCCCTGTGCCTGGAACTCTGTGGTGTGCAAGGGGTTGGTAGGTCCGGTGGGGCCTGCCATTGTCCCCTCTGGGGTGTCACACCCGGGTGGCCGGGTCCCTCCCCCCGACTGGCTCTCCCGTTTTGGGCAGCGTTGTGCCTCGGCTGCAGTGTTAATCCTGCAGCCTTGAGTGCCATTCAGATTATAGCAGCAGGGCTCAAATAAAGCTTAAAAAAAAAAAAGCACACCTCGTGTGGAGAGCTGCAGGAGCTGCACTCCGGTGTTTCCGGAGTTGTTCAGCCGGGCTGGGAGAGCTGAGCCTGTAATTAAGCGCCGGTGAGTGTTGTTTCCTTTCCTTTGTTTTCGCCGGTTGTTGGGATCAGCTGTTTTCTGAGGCGCGAGTATGTCGGGGAAGTTGCTTCGTTGCCGGCTGTGCGCGCGTCGGGGTGTTGACGCGGCTGGCGGTCCCTGCCGGTTTTGTGGAGAGCCCAAGGCCCTATCCCTTGCGCCGCCGGTGTTAGCAGCGGAGGTTCCTTCTGCGGGTTCGCAGGAGGTTGGTGCGGCTCAGTTGGGCGCTGCAGCGGCGGTCCCGATTTTGGCGGGAACCGCCGCCATCTTGGATTCGGGCCTTTTGGGCGCTGAGACGGTCGTGGGGCCTCAGTCTCTCCCGATTTCGGGTCCCGCTGGGGGGGAGGCCTCGGGCAGCATGGGGTTCCCTCCCGAGTTTGTTTGGAGTTTGTTTCAGGCTTGGAAGGCGGGCCCATCGGGTGCGGAGTCCCTTAGTCCAAGATTGGGGGGGGGCTACCGCTAAAAGACCACAAGTGGAGTGTTCTGAAGAGGTAGAGGTCTTTTCTCCTCCGGATTCTGAGGGTGATTTTAGCCCCCTGGAAGAGGAGGAGGGGTCGGTTGCAGGGCAGGATGGGGACCTGTCTTTGCCTGGGGAAGACCCCTCTGTGGTTAGGATTTTTCACAGGGATGAATTATCTGAGCTCATTGAGCAGGTGTCCGCCACTTTAAGGTTTGATCCTGCGGCGGCTCCCATTGGGGATGGGAAGCAGGTGGATCCTTTGGTTAAGGGGATCAGGCGGGTCTCTCGTTCTTTCCCTATGAATGCGGATTTGAGAGATATGATCACGCAGGAGTGGCATTCGCCGGAGGCTCAGTGTAAGGTGGCTCGGGCTATGACCAAGCTCTATCCTATTCCTCAGGAGGACAGAGAGTCTCTCAGACCCCCGACGGTGGATGCCGTGGTGACGGCAGTGACTAAGGCTACTGCTATTCCAGTGGATGGGGGGGCCCGCGTTGCGGGACCCTCAGGATAGGAAATTGGAGACCTTCCTAAAGCGGAGTTTTGATCTGTCTGCCTTGGCGCTGCAGGCGTCTGTTTGTGGAGGTCTGGTGGCTCGGGCTTGTTTTCGCTGGGCTGAGAGGCTCCTGGATAGCCCGCAGGCTGATAGGGCTTCTCATGTTCAAGATCTGGCCAAGTTGGAGATGGGGTCGTCGTTCTTGGCGGATGCGCTGTACGATTTGTTGAGGGCCTCTGCCAAGAACATGACCTTTGCGGTGGCGGCTCGGCGGGCCCTGTGGTTGCGGGGCTGGGTGGCCGATGCCGCCTCCAAGACTAAACTTTGTTCCCTTCCTTTTAGAGGCTCTTTGCTTTTCGGGGAGGAATTGGATAAGTTGGTGAAGGGTCTTGGTGATGCTAAGGTCCCTCGGCTTCCTGAGCTTCGTCCCAAGGTGTCTAAGGGGGCAGCAGGGCGGGGGCGTTTTCAGGAGGCTCGGCGGTATCGGCCCGGTAGGTCTTCTGGGGGGACTAGGGGTCGGTTTTTCCAGAGAACCCAGTCCTTTCGAGGTGGCCGTCGCAGGGGGCGAGGCTCCTCTTCGGGAGCGTCCGGTACGTCCCGTGTGTCTCAATGATGGTTTGGGGACCCAGCCTCTGGTTCGCGTGGGGGCTCGCTTGCGCTTGTTTTACCAGAGGTGGGTCCAGATCACGTCAGACCAGTGGGTCCTGCAGATAGTGCGAGACGGGTACGCCCTAGAATTCGACAGTCCCCTCTCCGATTTCTTTCTCGTGTCTCCCTGTCATTCAAGATACAAGGCAAGAGCAGTACGGACCACTCTGTCGCGTCTAATCGGTTTAGGGGCGGTGGTACCTGTTCCCAGGTTAGAAAGAGGTACGGGCTGTTACTCCATTTACTTCGTGGTGCCCAAGAAGGAAGAGGGTGCCTTCCGGCCCATTTTAGACCTCAAGAAGGTCAATGCAGCTCTAAAGGTTCCCTCCTTTCGGATGGAGACATTGCGCTCAGTTATTGTAGCGGTGCAAGAAGGAGAGTTTCTGACGTCTCTAGACCTGACAGAGGCTTACTTACACATCCCCATTCTAGAGGCGCACCAGCGTTTTCTTCGCTTTGTGGTCTTAGGGAGACATTTTCAGTTTTGTGCGCTTCCTTTCGGCCTGGCGACTGCGCCTCGCACCTTCTCCAAGGTGATGGTGATGGTGGCAGCGGCGCTGCGCTTGCAGGGCATTTTGGTTCATCCGTATCTGGACGACTGGTTGATTCGGGCCAAATCAAGGTCAGAGAGCGAGGAGGCCACCGGCCATGTGGTGACCTTCTTGCAGTCGCTCGGTTGGGTGGTCAATCTGGCAAAGTGTCACCTGGTGCCTTCCCAGTCCCTGGAGTATCTGGGAGTTCGCTTCGACACGAAGAAGGGCCGGGTGTTTTTGACAACTCCTCGCATCTCCAAGCTGCAGGGACAGATCCGTCGGCTCCAAGCGCAGAGAGCGCCTTCGGCTCGGGCGTATCTTCAGGTGTTGGGGCTGATGGCAGCAACAATAGAGGTGGTTCCTTGGGCCAGGGCCCATATGAGAGAATTACAGAGAGCTTTGTTGTCTCGTTGGTCCCCTCAGTCTCAGGACCTGGAGGACAGGTTCCCTCTGTCGGGGGTTGCCCGTCGCAGCCTTCGCTGGTGGCTCCACTCTCCGAATCTAGCGAAGGGCATGCCGCTGGACGCTCCCAATTGGACGGTGCTGACCACGGATGCGAGTCTCTCGGGCTGGGGAGCGCATTGCCTGGGTCAGGTAGCCCAGGGACGTTGGACGTTGGAGGAAGCATCTTGGTCCATCAATCGCCTGGAGACTCGAGCAATTCGGTTGGCTCTTCGCTCCTTTCACAGCCTGTTAGAAGGCAAGGCAGTCAGGGTTCTTTCCGACAATGCCACGGCCGTCGCATATGTAAATCGGCAGGGGGGAACGAAGAGCCAAGCGTTAGCTGTGGAGGCGGCGGAGTTAATGTTGTGGGCAGAAGCTCATCTTCAGGGTCTCTCGGCGGGCCACGTGGCAGGGGTGGACAACGTGAGCGCGGACTTTCTAAGCAGGCACACGTTAGACCCCGGGGAGTGGTCCCTCCATCCCTCAGTGTTCAATCGTCTGGTGTTGGAATGGGGTCGGCCGGTGCTGGATCTCATGGCATCGGCCGACAATGCTCAGGTCGCTCGCTTCTTCAGTCGTCGAAGAGATCCTCGGGCCGAGGGCATCGACGCGTTAGTGCTCCCGTGGCCGACTCAACAGTTGCTCTATGTATTTCCGCCGTGGCCGCTGGTGGGCCGCGTGGTGCAGCGGATCGGGCGCCATGCAGGTCTAGTGGTTCTGATTGCGCCCAATTGGCCTCGACGTCCGTGGTACGGAGACCTGGTTCGGTTATTAGTGCAGGCTCCGATTCCGTTGGGGCCCAGGGTGAGATTGGTCCAGGGGCCGATCGAGATGGCCGACCCTGCTCCATTCTCGCTTACGGCCTGGCTCTTGAGAGGCTCAGATTAAGGAAGAAAGGTTTTTCGGCCAGGGTAATTGATTTGCGCTCTCGTAAGAGGTCTACTTCTTTGGCTTATGTGCGGGTGTGGCGCATTTTTGAAAACTGGTGTCAAGAGCGGGATTATGTTCCTCTACGTGTTTCGGTCGCGGAAGTTTTGGAGTTCCTGCAGGACGGTCTTGACAGGGGGCTCTCGCTCTCTTCCCTGAAAGTGCAGGTTGCAGCGTTGTCTTGTTTCCGTGGAAAGATTCAGGGGTGTTCCTTGGCGGCTTCGCCGGACGTGGGACGGTTCTTGAAAGCTGTCAAGTTGCTTCGTCCGCCTCGTCGGCCGACGGTTCCGCCTTGGGATTTGAATTTGGTCTTGGAGGCTCTGGTAGGCCCTCCGTTTGAACCGTTGGCTTCCATCTCGTGTAAAGATCTTACTTTAAAGACAGTGTTTCTGGTGGCCATTACTTCGGCGCGTAGAATTTCGGAGCTACAGGCTTTGTCTTGTAGAGAGCCTTTTCTCTCCTTGGCTAAGGAGAAAGTGACTTTGCGGACAGTTCCTTCGTTTGTTCCTAAGGTGGTATCCTCCTTTCATGTAAATCAGGTGATCTCGTTACCAGTGTTGGGGGATAGGTCTGGTGATCTCTCTCAACGTCGTTTGGCTAAGTTGGATGTTCGACGCATTTTGCGGTCGTATTTGAGCAGAACGCAGGACTTCCGAGCGTCGGATCGTTTGTTCATTTTGTTTGGAGGTCCCAGAAAGGGGGAGGCGGCTTCCAAGGCTACTCTGGCTAGATGGTTGAAGGAGACTATTGCCTCGGCGTATTTGTTGAAGCGTCGGGCAGTTCCCTCGGTATTGAAGGCACACTCTACTCGGGGGGTAGCCGCCTCTTGGGCGGAAAGTAGTTTTATTCCTCCGCAGGACATTTGTAAGGCGGCGGCGTGGTCGTCCATTCATTCTTTTGTAAAGCATTATAGGATTGATGTGCAGGCAAAAGAGGATGCTCGGTTTGGAGCGGCTGTGTTGTCTTCTGCTTTTCGGTCCCACCCTTAATGTGTCTACTGCTTTGGTACTTCCCAAGCGTCTTGACCGGTCTGGAGGGTTGCTGAGGAAGGTGAAATTAGGCCTTACCTGCTAATTTTCTTTCCTCTAGACCCTCCAGACCGGTCAAGAACCCGCCCTGTCTCTTATCAGAAGTATTTTTCAGCCGTGTCAATTATCAGAAGTATTTTGAGCCGTGTTCTGCTATGTCTGTTTCATTTTATATTCAGTATGGTCGGAGAACTTTCTTTGACTCTAATATTTTGCAGAGTGGGACGCCTGGGCGTTTCATCTGTTTAAGCACACTGTTGGTGTTTAACTGTTAGTTTTCCAGGTACAGGGGTTTTATTAGTTTCAGAGTTACTGTTCCAGGGATTTGTTTCTCTGCTTTGCTAAGTGTATACTGGAGATAGAGGGCTAGCACAGGTTATATGTACTCAGTTTGAAGTTAGTGTTCTCAGTCTCCCTCTGCTGGTAGGCATGCATAACCCAAGCGTCTTGACCGGTCTGGAGGGTCTAGAGGAAAGAAAATTAGCAGGTAAGGCCTAATTTCACCTTGTTCAAGCTGATCAAATTTGGAATGATACTGTTCTTCAAGTAGATGACTTAAAATTTAAATTTGAATCTCAACTAAAAATTTTAGGAGTATTGTTTTAATAGTGAACTTACACCAGAGCTGCAGATTTCTTCTTTAATTAAAAAGATCTTTTCTCTTAATGAGAAAACTGCGTAGAATTGGATGTTTGTTGGATTCTCAGATGTTTCAACTAGTGGTCAAGCGTTTATTTGTCTGGTAATTGGATTATTGTTTTATGTTGGTAGCACTAAGATTGCAGACAGTACAAAATACTGTGACTAGGTTGACTTTTTCAGCCCATCATTTTGACAGTTACGCCACTGTTGAGATCTCCACATTGGCTTGCAATCATGGCACGAATTGAGTTTTAAGATCTATACCTTGGCTTATAGATTATTATTTGGTCCAGCTCCAGTTTACCTAAGCTGTATTATGTGTTCCTCAGATCTGCTAGAAACGTTTTAATCTGCTTTTTTCCTAATCTGAAACCTTATCATTTGAAAAGAGCTTTTTATTCTACTCTCTACTATCAAGTTTCACATATCTGGAATTCTGTACCAATTACTATAAGGAAAATATGTTCTTATCTTGTGTTTAGGGAATGTTTAAAGACTTACTTCTTTTTAGGAAATATTTAAGTCAAGACACTTAAAATTTTGAATAGTTTTGGTTTGTTATCCATATGTTTGTAATTCCTGGTGGTTGTTTGACAACTTTTATACCGTTATCTGCATTGAACTTCTCGGTGTATATGGACTACAAGACTGTATTGTATTGTTATTTTTGAAAATTAGGGGGAGTTTTGTTAAAATTTTAGTAGTATTTTTGTTTGGTAAGAAGGCATTTCGAAGCCATGCTTGTAGGATGCTCATATTATTCACACACAAGTGATCCCTGCAACATTTTTTAGGCCTTGTGATGCTCAGGCTCTATAGAAAACTGAGCACTGCTGCTCCCATATCATTCACTTCTGGTGCCAGCTCATGCAGTGCCACCCACTTAAAATGAGAGTTAGCAATTCTATTCTCACAACGTATAGCATGCCTGACTTGAGCTGAAATGTTTAACTGCAGACAACACAAGACAAATTCCTGCATCAAAACTGCAATCATTAGGCATTTAGCAGCTTGTCTGTTAATAAGAATAGAAGAAAGGTCACACTGGTTTAGTCACAAGCACTTGGCAGATCCCAAAAAGTAGATCCATTTCTATTAGTTCATTTCTAGGGATTAGGAGTGACTCTTCCAAGTCTACCTGGTTAAGTTTTTTTATGAGCTTCAGAAACTTGTCCAGATCTCATTTGAATCACCATGACCGCATCCTCCTGCAACGAATTCCATAGCTTAGTTGTGTTCTGTGTGGGGAAAAATGTTTTTTTTTTTCATAATTTTTGTTTTTCCGTAGAATCCCTCCAGACCAGCACAGCTGGGTTATGCACTCTGACCAGCAGATGGAGACAGAACCACAGACTTTTTAGAATACCTATAACTATGCTGTGCAGGCCCCTGAGAGTCAGTTGTTCTTAGTCTCTAGCAGATGGTGGACGTGGTAAGCCTGCGCAGTCCCAGTCTGAGGTTAGTGTTGAGGGTCTGGTCCTTGGCTTTTTTTTTTTTTTTTTAATTTAAAGTCAAGCTCCCTCTCAGCACTGCCTGTGCCCATCTATCAGCTGGACTGGGGCTGAGGTCCGTGAGGGCCTGTTCTGCCCCGGTAGTGCCACACCTGGGTAGCCAGGTCCCTACCCCCTCCCCATTGAGGATCCTTTCTGAGTTTGCCTCAGCTGTATTCTGCTTTGGTGTAGACAAGTCAGCTTAGAGAGCCATGAGGGTCTGCCGTTCGAGTTTTGCACACAAAAAAAGTTGCTTAAAGTGTACCTGCCTTCTTGCGGTGCTCCGGCTTTGGGGTGTGATGTGGCAGTGCCCTTGCTGGTTGGTGGACGGACCCAGTGGGGGCCATTTCCTGAGTTCGTGGCATGTGCTTGGCTGTGATGAATTTGGACAGGCTGAAGAAGTGCACACATCTGTGTAGTTTGCACGTGGGCAGCATTTGCAGAGTGTGGACAGGGCACACAATTAGGCACCTAATTTAGAATATTATATTTTCACTGGAACTTGGACACGAGTGCTTATGCCAATCGTACAGTTGGTGTAAATACTAGCACCTAAGTACATGCGTGTATATATACCCGTTTTAAGCTGGTATTCTATAAATCATGGCTTCTCAACCCAGTCCTTGGGACACACCTAGTCAGTCAGGTTTTCAGGATATCCACAACGAATATGCACGAGAGAAGTCTGCATGCAGATCTTTCTCATGCATATTCATTGTGGGTATTCTGAAACCCCAAACTGGCTAGATGTGTCCTAAGGTCGGGTTGATAAGCCCACTTTATAGCAGGGGCGTAGCTACGTGGGGCCACGGGGGATGGTCCCCCGCCGCCGTCAGGTACCTGCGCTGGCGAGGGTCCCCAACCCCCGCCAGCCGAAGTCCTCTTCAGCCGGTCTCTGGGCCGGCGCGTTGCTGCAGCTGATGTGGAAGCCTAGGATTTTGTTTCTTCTGTGTGAGTCATCCTGACGTCCTGCACGTTCAGGTTGGCGGCTGCGGGAAGGGGGGGTTGAAAGGGGAGGGGCGCGGGGGGGGTCCGTGGCGCTGGGGGGGAGGGCTAAAATGTGCCCCCTCTTCTCGGGCTCTGCCCCCCCTCCCCCCCCTTCAAAGTCTGGCTACGCCCCTGCTTTATAAAGTTTATAGACTTCCAGCTTCATAGGGTAAAAAGGAAAAGTGGCGCCTAATTTTGCTTTTTAGAATACGCTGCAATAAGATGCCCTATGGGTGCTTATATATAGAGACATACTGTCTATAGAATCAGCCTCGTATTTTCTGCCAGTATGGGGCAGTTATAAAATTGCCTTGAGGACTATGACCCTACTGTTCTGTTCATAATTTGTAAACTTACTACTACTACGTATCATTTCTATAGCGCTACTAGACATAACGCAGTGCTTGTTTGAAGCCTCTAACTCACTGAAACAGAGACATAATGTGGTTTTCTTTTCTGTTCTCTGCACAGTTCTGTGGTCATGGATGGCCTTGTATAACAAAAAATGCCCCTGCCCCTGTAGTACTATTTTTACCAGGGTTTGAGGAGGAATTTTTTTTTTAAACTTTTACAAGGCTGTGGTATGCTTTCTTTAGGAGACAACAGTTTGGAGAGCTGTGTGAATTCAGGGCTGTGACCAGAGGACTTCGAGAACACGAGGGAGGTCTGATGCTCAGGAAATACATTGAATTCTCTGTCCCTCCTTGTAGGGGCCGTGTCCAGACTGAGGGAGGAGAACAAGCTTTTAAGGAAGGCACACCAGGAAGTCCACTTACAGCTCCATAAGGCCCAGGTAAGAGGCAGCTCAGACCAGCTTCCATGTTGTCACTATTGTTCTTTTTAAAGTCTGCTGGGGCACAGGGCGGAAACGGGCCTTGGCTCAAGGAGACACAGGAGTCGATGGGAGAGGGATTTGATTTCACTTTCAAGGAGCTTTCCTGACTCTCACCGACATGCATTTAAGATCATAAGAGTAGCCATGCTGGGTCGGACCTGGCTGTTTCATTTTCCATTTGCTCCTCCCAGGGTTGATTGGGATTCCATACTACTGGGTTAATGCCTTTTTCTCCTCCATATCCCTTCCATTTTTTGCTGTCCTCTTTTCTTTATTTTACTCTGCCTTTTTTTTTAGGTTTTAGCTTGATATGAATGGAATTTATACTTTCCTGTCTAATTTTTGTAGTTCCCTTATTCCTAAGTTGTTTTGTATTTTTTAGATCGTAAGTCGCTTTGATCAAATTAGCAAAAAAAGTCTAGCAAATGGTGAACATAGGCCCTCTGGGAACAGAAAATACCTAAGCATTCAAGAGAGACCAGACTAAATGCCATGCCTGTGAAAACAGTTACACACACACACGCACACACATCTTGGGACACACTCTAAACACACAAATATTAAACTAGCACGTATGCGCTCACCCATAAACTGATGAGCACATATATGGATATATGATGTTTCATGAATCCATGGCTGTATGTGGACACCGTAGTTATGACTAGGTTACAGTGACAGATATAGAGATGTGAAGATGCAGTATACTGAGTGTTTTTTCATTCACCTTGTTATATGATTTTCAAAATAAAGGAGCTTTTTGGGGGTTACACACACAGGTATGCATGATTTGCTGTGAAATGGAAAAACTGTGCACTTTGCACAGGAGCATGTAGAAACGCTGACCTATTCTGTACAGCGGCATTGGGACATAGTAACATAGTAGATGACGGCAGAAAAAAGACCTGCACAGTCCATCCAGTCTGCCCAACAAGATAACTCATATGTGCTACTTTTTGTGTATACCCTACTACCCTACTTTGATTTGTACCTGTGCTTTTCAGGGCACAGACCGTATAAGTCTGCCCAGCACTACCCCCGCCTCCCAACCACCAGTCCCGCTTCCCACCACCGGCTCTGGCACAGACCCTATAAGTCTGCCCAGCACTATCCCCGCCTCCCAACCACCAGCCCCGCCTCCCGATCTTGACTAAGCTCCTGAGGATCCATTCCTTCGGCACAGGATTCCTTTATGCTTATCCCACGCATGTTTGAATTCTGTTACCGTTTTCATTTCCACCACCTGACATAATTCTCTCCTCTCATCAGGCACAGGTAGAAGAGTTCAGGCAGTTGAAGGAAGCCCTCCAGAGGATACCGAGTTTCAAGATGGCTGGAGCAGTTCAAGGGCACATACAGCAACAGTTTGGGGGAGCCGAGAATAAGGTGTGTTGTCCTATATCTGCTGTGGCTCCCTCCAGCACCCTTGGTCTGGTATTACGTGCTTGGGGGGTGGAAAGCACAGCTTAGATCTGTGGCACTACAGAGGAGAGGGGGCAGACATAAAAACAGAGAAAAATGTAGGCAGATAAAGACCATATGGCCTATCCAGTCTGCCCATACGTGCCATCTACTCTCCTTTTTACTCCTTTAGAGATCCTATGTCCTTGTCCCAAGCTTTCTTGAACGGAGATACTGTTTTCGTCTCTAACACTTCTACTGGGAGGCCATTCCACAAATTCACTGCCCTTTTTATAAAGTATTTTCTCAGGTTACACCCGAGTCTATCCCCTCTCATATTCACCTTATGCCCCCTTACTCCAGAGTTTTCTTTCAGTTGAAAGAGACTCCCCTCCCTGTACATTTAAGCCGCATAGGTATTTAAATGTCTCTATCATATCTCCCCTCTCCTGCCTTTCTTCCAAAGAATACAAATTGAGATCTTTAAGTCTATTCCCATACACTTTATGGCAAAGACCACTGACCATTTTAGTAGCCGCCTTCTGAACCGACTCCATCCTATTTGTATCTTTTTGAAGGTGCGGTCCCCAGAATTGTACACAGTATTCTAAATGAGGTCTCACCAGAGTCTTATGCAGGGGCGTCATCATCTCCTTTTTCCTACTGGCCATTCCTTTCCCTGTGTACCCCAAGCCAGTGGCGTTCCTAGGGGGGCGGACCCGCCCCCCCCGGGTGCATGCCGCTGGGGGGGGGGGGGGGTGCAGCAGCGCGCGCCTGCTGCGAGTTTACTAACTTTGCTCGTTCGCTGCAGCTCCCTCTGCCCCGGAACAGGAAGTGACCTGTTCCGGAGCAGAGGGAGCTGCAGCGAACGAGAGAAGTTAGCAAACTCGCGCAGCAGGCACGCGCCGCGGCACCCCCTAGCGGCGTGTACCCGGGGCGGACCGCCCCCACCGCTCCCCCCCCTTGGTACGCCACTGCCCCAAGCAACCTTCTAGCGTAACCCTGGCAGCGCTATAGAAATGCTAAGTAGTAGTAGTAGTAGCTTTCACTGTCGCCTTTTCTACGTATCTGGCCACCTTAACATTATCACAATGTAGACAACGCAAAAGCAGCTATGTGAAGGGAGAAAGAGTATATAATTCCATATGCAGCAGCAGAGTCTGGTCAGGTTCTCCCCCCTTGCTTAAGAAATCAGGAATTAACTGATAACCCAGCGCCTCCGAACTTTAATGCTACATAGAAATAATGAATCTCTTTGTAATAAGTAAGTGTCAGACCTCAGTGGCGACTCATTTCACAAGGGCAAACAGCTCTTGGCTCGCCTTGCCTCCCCACTGGTCTGTATAGACTTCTAGCACTTTTAACTTTTTAATATTCAATTTCATATTGAAAACTTTTATAAAGTCAATAGGATAAGTTCTTAGTTTTAAGGCTTTTTATGTCTGTGTCTAATTTGCTTGTGATGAGTCCCAGATTTTTTATGTCGGCAAACCTGGGATTATGCTTGGTCTTGCTTGTTTTACAGATTTCCCGAGCCAGCAGTCCTGGTGCAGCCCCGAATCCTGGACAAGAAAACCCTGGTATTTATCCCTTGGTCCAGCAGCCACAGAGTGACCATGGGACCCGATTGCAGGGTGGCTCAGTTTTCAGGCCACAGGCCCAGCCTCGAGATGCCAATCAGCATCCTGTCTCTCCGTCGTGGCTAAAGAAGGAGCAAAGCGAGAGTCACGTTGGCAGACTCATGAGAACTATGAACAGCCTGCAAGATGGGAACCTGGTAAATTGGCTGAGGTTTCATTTGTTTCATTAAAATAGTGTTAACCATCCCATGGTCAGTGGGGAAGAGCCGTGCAGCACTTCCTGGGTAACATGAAGCAGGAAGAGGCTGATCAGAGCCAGTGATCTGTATCCTCACTTTGAAGAATTCTGAGCAAGTTGCTCGATGTGGTGTACTGTACCCTCGAGCATGACATGGCAGATTAAACCGCTTCAGCAGTCTCTAATATCACAAGCAGAGCTGTCAGTAGCCTGTAGGTAGAAATGAAAACGCTACTGCAGCTGTATCCTAACAGGTTATGGTGGACATTGACCCCCCCTCATTGACTAGCTTGAAAATTTGTGTGTGCAATTTATAGACTAGTGCCAACTGGCTTGAAGTACAGTACAGTCTCGATTTTTATTCGACCTTCGCTAATCTGACCATCTGGTGTATCCGACAGACTCCCCCCCCCCCCCCCCCCCCCCCCCCCCCCCCGATGATGACATCGTGTTGCTGCTAAGAAGTGCGCAGCTTCTCTTCCTGTTTTCTGGCTTCATATGCTGCAAGGAAGCCATGTTTGCGCTGAGATCGTGCTTCTTTGCAAGAGAACCATGCTTTGCATCTGATACTCCATCATGCGCCCCTCATCGCCATTAAAAAGTGCACGGCTTCTCTTCCGTTAAAGATGCTTTAAGCTGAGACCTTGCTTTTACGTCCCCTCACAGTTGCACACTAAGCAAATTTGGCTAGTGCCTAGCACTTGTGCCCAACTGCCAATTATTGACGCCTGTGTCATGTGTAAGTGCTATTCTGTAACAAATGCATGTACTTGACGCATAAACATTATAGAATGAAGGGGCATGAGCTATTTGCTCCTTTAAATGCACTCTGAGCCACTATTCCCTCTAAGCTGAGCAGGGTCATCCAACTGCATTATTGGGAGGGGGGGGGGGTTGCTATTGCTAGAAACAGGCAGGTTCCCTGGAGTGCTGCAGAGCTTGCCTGTCCCTCACTATTGAAAATGTGACAGTGAAACAGCACCACCTACTGGCAGGAGCATAAGTGGAAGATTCCTACTCAGCTTGGAGGGAGCAGTGCTCTGAGTGGCCTTTTTATTAAGCTACGGTAAAAGGGGCCCTGCGCTAGCGGCGGTGGCTGTTCACGTGCTGAGGCCCTTTTTACTGCTGTGAGTAAAAAGGCCAAAAAAAGAAACGACCAAGTGGCCGTGCAGGGGTGAGCATTTAACCTCCACCCATTAAGGTGGCGGTGAGGGCTCCCGTGCTAACCCGGTTGTAACTGCTACCTATTTCCCCTAGCGCCTATTTTCCATAGCACTGGAAATACTGTACGCTGGGGGTGGGGGGGGGGGGGTGGAACTACTGCCAGCGCCTGCTTTGGGCTGTCGTTTTTTTCCAGATTGCTGCGCAATAAGCCTTTCGGTGGGCTTACTTATGCTTAGTAAAAGGGCCCCCAGAATGTGAGTTGCCTTGATGCCAGAAACTTCTCTCCCCCATGTAACTGGGTCTAAGGTTAGAAATTGCATTCCAGGATTGGTGTTGGCTGATGTTTTGACTGTTGTCTGCAGGCTCAGAGGCTACCACCAGTCTTGGGGGACGAAAACAAGGTAGAAAATAAACCACCAGCACAAGAAATTTCCACACAGGTACTGCTATCGGTGACACCAAAGCCCCAGCAAACAGGAGCTAAACAGGTGCACAGGTGTGTATAGGATAGTTGTCTGTCTTCTAATTCCCAGGTACCAGTGATTGGGGGGATGAACAGATGCAGGTGCAGAGATGTGTACAGGATCCACTGGCTTTTCCCAAGAGTACCAGCTGTCAGAACAGGGAACTTGTAACTTCAGACTGTACAGATAAGAGGCAACTTTTTTTTATCCTTGCAATAATTTGACCCCTAAGATGCATCAGGGCCCAACTCAGACATTCACATATACCCCACCTGTGACAAAACAATGGGTTTTAAGCCTGTAAACTGTATTAATTACTTGAAGTATATTTCTCTAGTTTGGCCAGCAGGTACACGTTTATGTTTAAAGCTGTTATGAAGAAATGACTGTTCCTTCTTTAGTTTAACACAGAGAAGAAGTTAACCTGCAGTGATGTGGCCAGCTACTTTTAAAATTTGCTGTTCTGGGCTCTGATTGGTCCAGGAGCTCAAATTCAGCCAATACGTACTGGCTTTTTCTCCAGTCTTGGCCATGGAGAAGAGAGAGAAAGACCTCTTTGCTGAGGCCCTGTGAACAATTATATTTGATAACCTGTGAGCAGCTATATGTCTTGAACTCGCCACATACTATTTAGATAGTGTTATAATTGATTCATATTTCAGTTACATGTTTTGTTTTGCTGGTTGCAACTTTTCTGTTCATTGTTCTAATTTTTCATTACAATAAACATGTTTAGTTTATTGCTGCTGCTTGTCTGGACTGACTAAGAATCCTGTGTTGGGTCTGTGAGGAACTGTGGAACCACTGAGAGTGTGGTCCCAGTAACCTAGAAATCACTGGGGATAATTTGAGAGCAGGAGATTCGGCCAGAGGCGGTTGGGACCCAGTCAGTGGGAGGAGGGTGCTAGAGTAGAGCACAAGCAGCAGGTGCAGGTGGACCTGAGCTATGCTGGGGATAGACCCTCTAAGTGGCTGTGGGTTAGCCCGAGGCGGGTGGTTAGGCGTTTCTTGTCAGGGTTTTTTTTTCCTTTGGACACATAAGTGATGACTGAATCTTAGGGATGCGTATTTGTTAGTGCACCTTGAAAATATTTAAGGCTCTTTTTACAAAGTCACGCGAGCGATTCTGGCATGGCAAATGTGACGAAGCCCATTCAATTCCTATGGGCTATGTTGCATTTGACATGCCAGAATGGCTAGCATGGCTTTGTAAAAGGAGCGCTTGGTGCACATTAATGTGTATTACCATTTTAATCTACAAATTAATATGCTTTAAGTCAGTTAGTGCATGCTAAGATGTTATAGTGTGTGTTAAAAACAAATTGCTATTAAAATGCGTGAAAACAGCTAAAAAAAAAATTTTTGGAAACTGGGAAAAGTTTGGAGGAAAAACTAAAAACTAACAACATTTTTTTTTTTTGCCTGCAAACATCTTTGCTGATTCTTTTTCTCCTTTAACATGGCTGCAGCTGGCAGGATATAGTGAATAAAGCCAGTATCAGGATGAGAGAGGAACAGCTGCATGAGCCACCACAAGGTGACCCAGATCATAAAAGGGAGCAGCGCATGCCACCAGCTGAGCAAGGAAGAGAAACTCAGGCAGAGGCTGCCCAAGATAGAGCAAACGTTGAGAACCTGGATTTTGGTAAGATCCTCCACAGTGTGTGCAGATGATGTGTCCCCTCAGAATTGTCTGATCGCTTCAATCCGTGTTTCATTTTGCTGCTTACTCTGTGCTCTCAGTCTTAGGGTCTGGGTGTCCAAAACTAATAATCCCAGTGGTCTCCAAACCTGCCCTTCAAAACCTGCAACTGGATATGGTTTTTTTGACCGGTTGTTGCTTATCATACCTTCAGGAAAGGCAGATATATTTGTCATAGTACAGCATCTAGAAAAGGTGTCATATATTCAAAATTATTCCTCCAAGTGGTTAAGTCTCTATTTAAATGCTATATCAATTGTTGGCATAGTCAAGGCTATTAATGATCTAATTAGTATGGAGCAACCCAGGTTCTATTAAGTTGGTTAAATTATTTATCTCTTGGTATTTTTCCAAAATGTGAATTTTCTAACCTGAAAAATGAACAACTGTCGTTCAGACAAAAAAGTGGATGAAAGAGTATGTATATAACAAATCTCAATGTGCGGTGAGACAGCGAAGATGACACAAGGATGAGTGGACAACTTTCCAATCAGTAAAAACAGTTGATTACAAATTGTTCTGGGCTTGACATAGCTGTGTTTTGGCCGGGTAGGCCTGCATCAAGAGTCTTGTATGTCATATAGGAGCATCCACTTGTTGAATTGTCCGTCAAAGTGTTAGAGAGTAATGAAGCAAATGATCCGGTCTTGAGGAACCCTGATTAGCAGTAACTCCGAGAATACAACCAAGTTCTCTGTGAGGCTTTTTCCCTTTCATGTGTTTTGTACTCCACAAGGGTTATTATAAAAATACTTTTGCATATTATATGAGAGAGGACTTCGTTGGCAGCTGTCTCTTATATACATTACTAACTATTGGCCTGTAGCTTCCATACCTTTATTTGTAAAAAATTATGGAAGCCCTAAATAGTTGAGTGATTATTTAGAGAAATTTCAGTTATTACACAAATGTCAATGAGTCTTTCGAGCCAATCACAGCACTGAATCCGTTCTTAGTTCTTTGTTGGCGGAAGGTAGAAATTTACTTGGGAAAGACCGAAAAGCAATTGTACAACTAGACCTTTCTAGTGCTTTTGATTTAGTGGATCATCCATTATATTGAGCATTTTAAATTAATTTTGGGGATTAAAAAGGTACTCGCGTTTGAGGGTTCCTTACACTTAGGATATATAGGGCTAGATTCTATGTATGGTGCCTTAAAAAAAACCCCACATTAGGCATTTCTATAAATTTAGGCGTACTTTATAGACTAAGCCTAAATTTCTGTGAGGATTATAGAATACGCCGAGCACATCTGCATGACTAAATTTAGTCAAGGCTGTTATGCCAAGTAAAACTTGGTGTAAATCCCTATGCCTAAGTAGGCGTGGCCCGGGTGTATTCTATAACAGTGTGCATAGATTTTAGAAATGCCGATGACCTGCCCATGACTACACCCCCTTTTCAGCTATGCAACTTGGAATTTCTGCGATCACATTGCAGAATACACTTAGCTGTGTGTGTAAATTCTATTTAATGCCAGTTAGTGTCAATAATTGCTTAAGTGGCAGTTATCTGTGCTGATTGGCTTGTTAACTAATTAGGTTGCACATACAAATCTGGAATATGACCTGATTTGCATGTTCAAGTTGTCACGCTAGATAGAATCCTGGGGATAAAGTGAAATTTTGTGGCCATTTTTTCAGATGCTTGATGGTGAGATGGGGAGTCCAAAAAGAGCACCCACGTGAAGTGGAGGTTACACTCAATCCCTACGTAAGTCAGTCAAGCAAGCAAAGGAAGAGTAGGGAAGGCTGGCTCTTTGCAAACAATGAGGGAGACGTGTATGTAATTGTGAGTCTTTACAAAGCATTGAACGTTCAATGCTTTGTAATAATCAAGACTCATAATTACTTACACGTCTCCCTCATTGTTTGGAAAGACACAACCTCCCCTACTCTTCCAAGATGGGGAGTCCCGCAGGGATCACCGCTTCCCCCTTTTTATTTAACATGTTAATGTCTTCTTTGGGAGCACTGCTAGTAGATTTGGGATTTAAAATTTGTAGTTATGCCGACATTACAATTTTTATCCCCATCTATCAGAAAGTAGAAGATGTTTCACTTTAAATTAGAAGTTGGAAATCCAGTTCTCTACATAATAAAAGAAACCACAGATTAAAGTTGAATATAGAAAAACCTAAATTCTTATTTGTAGGTCAACATGACAACATTTGGAATGGACGGGCTGTGTCGGCATTTCTTCGTGGCTTAGTAAACAGGGGGGGGCAGGTTATGAACAACTGAAAAGAAATGTCTTAAGCTTTTTCCTAAGGGGTCCTTATACTAAGCTGCTGTAGCATTTTTAGCTCACAGTACAAACCAGCTAGCAGTAAACACTGAGATGCCCATAGGAATATAATGTATCTTGGTGTTTACCACCAGCTGATTTCTACTACAAGGTAGAAACGCTACTGTGGCTTAGTAAAAGACCCCCCCCCCCTAAATTTCCAATAGCTCTGTTCAAATCCTAGAAAAATTGGAAGAGAATTTCCATAGAGTAACACTTACAGATGAAAACATAATCTTGGCCACACTTTCAAAATGCAAATTTTCACAGGAAGTTGGGTGAAGAATAAGCTCATCGCTAGCGAAAAGAGATCCCAAGTAAAGGAATAAAAATTAACTTTAATTAGTAGTACTGAAGTCATACCATACACCATTTTATAAAACTTTAAAAGATTAATAGAACTTGTTCTTCAGTCCTCACTGCTATGATATTTTAAAGCTATCATACTTCATGTACTTTTCAACAATCAAAGTACTCACAAATAAACAATCTGCACGAGTGTGTAGTTATAACAAAGAAACTATCAGTCACATCACTCCAATATAGTGTCACACTGGGGATTCAGATCTGAAGAATAAAATATATTAAATTTTAAAAAAATAGCCTCAGTATAACAGGGAGCCTGACTTTTATGCTCCACTGTACAAAATAACATCACAGGCTTCCACCACCTTCCGAAAAAAAACACACAGAAAAAACCTCCCAGAATATTTCAAAAATTCTAAAGAAGTGGGAGAAAAGTCTGTGTTTAAAAAACAGAAGGGAGGGTAACACAATTTAACACAATACAGATCCAAATACCCACAACACTAGATCTCACTATGAATATAAATCACCCAAATAGACACTAATTAGCAATCCCTCACTAGACTAAAATCCTTATTCAAACAGAGAAGCCTTCCTGCAAGCAAAGAAAACTCAAAATAGAGCAAAAACTCTTATAACATTGCTTGAATTGCTTAAACTTCCATCCTTACTAATGAATGGATTCTAATTCTGACAAAAAGTAAACTTTACTTAGCTCAGAACATCCAAATTGTCATAGCAGAAGTGCGGCCTCGTAGGATTTTCACAGTCTGTGGGGTTTCTCCAAAATTAGTGTCTAATTTATATTATCCTTCTGGCAAAAAATGTCCAGTTTCCTTGTTTCTCGACAGTAGGAAATCCTTCTGTTTCGCAATCTTCATCAGGAGAAATACATAGCAGTGCATAAAAACTGCTTTACCAATTATCCATAGCAAACAATGTGCTCAGAAATAGCTAACGTTTGTACACAATATTTGCAGTCTTTACTACTTTATGATGCTGGTCCATACTGCTCTGACGTGGCTGATGGTTTCACCTTTCTAGGCTTCCTCAGGGACAGTGACGACAAGGATCAAAAAATCTTTGTAGGTTATCGCGAAGTATGGTATAAAATCTGAAGAAAACACCAATTGTATGACTTGCTAATCCGGTTTTGTACAAACGAGTCATCGTAGTAGATTTTTTTGAGTCCTCCTTTCCTTATATGATAACAGTTTGACATATTCTAGGCAAATTAAAAAACATGAAGTAGGCCACAGGAAGTGGAGTAGTATGGAAGAAATGATGTTTATTGAAGGATCCCACAGACTATTCACATGCTGTTTGCTTATGATTGTTTGATTTAAGAACAGACGTTTATACTGTTTGAAAAATCCTGGTTATGGCATTGGTTAATGACCCCTGATACAGGCAGTTTGCTGAAACACGGTTTGTTGGGTCCTTCAATGAACATAGTTTCTTCTACACTACTCCACTTCCTGTGGTCTTCTTCATTTTTGCTTCTTGTTTGCATATTGTGACTGTGTGGTTGGTTCTATGTGTGTTTTTTTTTTTAATATTCTATCAAAATTAATTTTGTAAAAAGATTTGGAAGTAGTAGTTCCACACTTATGTTAAGTCAATTTCATTATCATGTTCCGTGATGTTAACCTGAACATGGCAGCCTCCTCTTAAGCTGTAGCTGCAGTTGCAAATGGGGCACGTTGGTGTAACCCAAAATGCCTTTCACTATATAGCGACCGGCCTCTATCATCAGACTTTGGGGATTTTTGTCTTTAAATTCTTGTCCTGAGAAAGACATGGGGTGGAATCTGGAAGTTCTCAGAATATCACCTTCCTCTCTTGGGGGGGTTTCCCTATATAACAGGCCCTTTTCTCTGCAGGTACTGAAAGGCTTGAAAGAGAAGAACATTTGTACTTTACGAGGGAACCTGCTACCCAGGAACCAGTGGTAAGGCCATACAGCCGCAGGAATTTCATTTCAGGGCCTGATAGACCAAGCCGTTTCCATAGCAGCCTGAACTCGGACAGAATGCCTGTGGACTAAAGTTTGAGAAAAACAAGAGCTACACAGAACTCCCCCCTTCAGTCCATCCAGAACTCTGCCGCACGTCTTATCTTCCACCTTAACCGATATACTCGTATCACCCCTCTCCTCAAGTCGCTTCACTGGCTTCCGATCAGATACCGCATACAGTTCAAGCTTCTCCTACTCACCTACAAATGCACTCGATCTGCAGCCCCTCCTTACCTCTCTACCCTCATCTCCCCTTACGTCCCTACCCGTAACCTCCGCTCTCAAGACAAATCCCTCCTTTCAGTACCCTTCTCCACCACCGCCAACTCTAGGCTTCGCCGTTTCTGCCTCGCCTCACCCCATGCTTGGAACAAACTCCCTGAGCCCATACGCCGGGCCCCTTCCCTACCCATCTTCAAATCATTGCTCAAAGCCCACCTCTTCAATGTCGCCTTCGGCACCTAATCACTTCATCTCTTCTAAGGAAATCTCATCTACCCCAACTTGACATTTCGTCTTTTAGATTTTAAGCTCTTCTGAGCAGGGACCGTCCTTATTTGTTAATTTGTACAGCGCTGCGTAACCCTAGTAGCGCTCTAGAAGTGTTAAGTACTAACTTGCGTTTCTCTCTGTTTGTGCCCTGTGTCATATGTGAAGGTTGCCTTGGGTAGGGGACTTCTCTCTCTTTCTCCGTTCTGTGTGTCACATACAGGTGATCATGGGGTAATAAGGGTTTTCTCTCTCTTTGTTAAATGCCTGAGCTGGCAGCTGCTGCTGACCCAGCCCAAGACCCCAACAACCAGGGAGAAGACGAGTTTGAGGAGGCTGAGCTGGAGAGACCTGACTTTGAAGAGAAGCTGGGAGGAGCAGACAAAATTCAGAAACTGCTCAAGGAGGGAGAAAACAAGGAGGCAAAGGTGAGTATATGGCAGAGCACAGCCTGTAGCAACACCAAAAGTATCCCAGGAAGGCCATAAAATATAGAGTATAAAATATAACTGGCGCACTTGGTAAATAGTAAACATGCCTTCCTATAAAAACAGATATAACCATATGCTATTTACTTATAGAACATTGAACCAACAAGAGTGTAAAACTGATGAGTCTAAAGGTGAAGCCAGCAGACTTTAAAAATCTCAGAAAAAATGTACAGAATTGACGATCTGGTGGTGTAGCTACGGGTAGCCCTGGGTGGGCACAGGCCCACCCATTCTTGACTTAGGCCCACACAGAGGTGGTGCCTCACTCCCTTCTCATCCTCTACTGTTCCGGTGGCCCGGGATCTGCCCCCCCCCCCCCCCCCCGGCCCTCCCTGGTGTACTTCAGGCATCCTGCCAGCCACAGCATCTTTGCCACTTGTTCCATGTCCCACCAGTGAGGAAACGGAGTGACATCAACAAGGGAGGGACGCAGCAGAGGGAAGCTTTTGGGGGCCGGCACAGGTGGCAAAGGTGAATCGCTGCGGCCACGGAGATGCCTCTCAGGTACTCTGGGGAGGGATGCAAGGATTCAGAGAGGGGGCAGATGCCAGTGTTTGGGAGTGGAGGGGGGGGGGTGGAGTTGGGAGGAACAGAGGAAAAGCTGAGCTAACTTGTTGGGCTCTTTTAACTATAAGCTCACACAAAATAGATCTGGCTGTGCTGCTGGTCGTGTCAAATCTAATCAAGCACATTATAAAGGGGGAAGAGAAAGAAGAGAATTACACAAGGAGCAGAGGTAACAGGTATTTTTGCGAGGACACATACAGTGGTAGCCCTCGAAAAATTGTGTCTTGTAAGAATGCGAATTTTAAACTGCATACGGAAAGAAACAGGTACAGTGGTACCAACTGTTTGTATTAATTTAAATGGCAGTGTTATATTAAAATTGTAACGCCACTACTGAAAATATGGTAAAAGCAGTTTTAAACTAATGTATTTCACAAGCATTTTCAGTCTGTCCTTGCTGTCCTTTTGATAGGATGCTGCTGTTGCAGATAAAGCAGGAGAAGGACCGGTGGAGTATGAGGAAGATCAGCAGCAGGAAAATGTAAGACATCTGACTCATTGGGGGATGCACAGCTTTTAAAGAGGAGAGGGATTGTTCTCCCTCTCAGCTGTCAATAGGACAGAAACGAGTGGGTTTAGGTTAGACATTGTGAAGAACTTTCTAACTTTACCCAAGAGGTTGTGTGAATTTGTCACTGGAACACAGCTGCAGAGTAACCCAGTTCATGAAGGCAGATTTTTGACACACTCCGTCCTCACCCATCATGGTGCACTGATATGTGTTCTACTGTTTCCCATAGACAGAGAGGGACATACAAATTCCACAATCCTCCAGGATAGAAAAAGAAAAACAGGAATAGACAAAATGTCTGCCTCCAGAGAGTGGGCAGTTTTGAGGAACTACTCTCTTGTCTGAAAGATTTTCATATTAATACATTTCTAGAAAACTGTCAAAGGGACATTTAGGCCTGACACACACTCTTCCTGTAAGACATGTCAAGTGTTTTACAATAGGCTGCCTGAGTGTGACTTGTAGGTTTGGAGGTAAACGCTGCCTGGCCTATGTGGAGGTGAATAAACAGCTGCCTTTCAGCTGTGGGTGTGGGAAGGGCCCATGATGGGGGCAATTCTATGAGTGACCTGATGGAACAGTGTTTTACACATTCAAATGTACACATATAAAAAATTGCCCCCGTGTATACACACATGAAAGGAGGTGCTAGTGCTTGCTTTTTATACAAGATCCCTCAAATTCTCTGTGTGGCGCTTGGAATTGCTTGTGCAAGTTCATTGAATAATGAGCCAGTTTGCACCAATAATTGGGAGCGTAAGGATATGCTAAGGCCACTTTTTACCGCTCTGTGCGTTTCCGGTAATGTTGCGGCCCTCTTGTGGTAGTGCTGACATTCACACAACCCTCTCTGTTTAAAAGTTGCCCACCCCTGCTCTGTTACCTAAGCACCTAATACAAAATCCCCCTCAGTGGGGGGTCATTTTTGCACGTACATAACCTGCATAAAAGTATGTGCATTTCTATGATGGTACGTAATTTGTTGGTAAGCATCAGTAAATGTGTGCATCGATTATAGACTATATTAATTTGCATAACTACATAATCTAATTGTGTAGCATCGGCGCCAGTATTTTATAAAGGCAGATGGACAGACACGTTTCTCAATAGAATAGCACCTAAGTTGGTGCTTACGTTTCCTTTTAAACCAGGTATCTATTGGAAAATTACCTTCATTATGTAGAGAATTTGATATTTCTTCTAAGCCAGAAATCCTCCTGAGAGCAATAGGGGTGTGTGCATCGCACAACCTGCTGTCTGTTCAGTAACAGAAAGCGGGTACACGGCACTGACTGCTGTATGTGTCTTCTTCAATGTGGCAGGAGGACCACGACGGGGAGATAGATGATACAGAAGACCTGGAGCTCATCCAAGGAAAGGAGGAACCTGGAGACAACCCAGAAAAGAAGCACAGTAAGGAAGAGTATTACTGAGCACGTAGCGTGCTGACCACTGCCCCTATGGAGCCTTGTGTCGTGCCTGCCCCTGTAGGTACACATACCATGCATCAGCAGTGCTGTTCTGCAGGACAGCTTGACCGCTCGCATCTCTAAGCCAAAAACTGACATTTGGAGAGCTCAGCCTTGGACCCACAAGCCATGGACCTGGAAGAATAATTTACAAGTGTAAATAAAAGATGGTTTCTATGTATATGAGGTGATTTAAAAACCAAATTCTACCTAGAGCGGGAAAGCTGTAGTGCAGATTTTCTTCCAGTGTGTTTTCCATGTGGGATTTTTTTTTTTAAATTTTAATATGAAGAAAATTATTTTTAATACTGTCCTATGCCAAATACTTGAGTGATATTATACTAGAGTTATCTGTCTGACTCAAACTGTTTTAGACACTGCAGTCCAGTAAAGAGAGATTTTTCTAAGCTGCCTTTATTTTACTGTTCCTCTGTATCCCAGCACAGGGTCAAGTTGTAGGCCAAAGCCAGGTGGAGGCCCCTGTACACATTGAGAGCTGAGGCCGTAGGCCTGGATGTGAGTTCACTCTACAGCTAGGTTTTCAGCAAGGTTTATCTCATTCCTAAAGACCATGACATGTAATGAGGAGTTATTGTAGACAATGTGTTGAAATCCAGAGCGCAATATGTGCCAGTGGGCAAAAAGGTAAATAGAATGTTAGGAATTTTTCAGAAGAAATAGAGAATAAAAAGAATATTGTAATGCCTGTGTTTTGAACTTAAGTCTGACCATGCCTTGAGTGCTGCTTGCCCCGTCTCAGTAAAGGTATAGCAGGACTAGAGGAGATACAGAGAAACGCTGCCAAAAGGAGCAAGGGTCTCTTAAGAAGGAAGGATGAAGTTAAGTTGCTTCAGCTTGGAGAAGAAATAGCCATGAGAGGCCTATTAATAGGGTGGGGTTATCTACCCTTTCAAATTGTATTAAGACTAGGGGCCACTGTATGAAACTAATAGGCAGTACATTTAAAACAAAATTGAGTATTTTTTTTCACTCACCATGCAGTACAGTTAAGCTGTAGAATTTGTTGCCATAAGATGTAGTTAAGGTAGTTAGCTTAGCTGAGTTTTTAAAACAGTTTAGATAAGTTCCTGAAAAGTCCATAAACAGTTATAGGCCATGTAGACTTGGTAAAGCCACCACTTATCCCTGGCTGTGAGCAGTAAGGAACAGCTCTACTTTTTGGAATACTGATTGATACTTAATGATCTGGATTGGCTGTTGTTGGGGACAGGTTGCTGTGGACCTTTGGTTTGACTCTGTGTTTCATATCATATGATCTTAGTGATTTCCAACTGTAGGAGTTGGACAATAATTCACACTGGCCCCTATGGAATAGTGTAGGTAATGATGTGCAATACTCTATTTTGATAGCACTCTGGAAATTGTACAATAAAAGTAACACCTCTGATAAACAATCCTGAATTCTTACTCCTTATCTATATTTACTACTAAACTGAAACATGAAACTACTAGAAATAATAAAGATTTTATTTACATAAAAATTAGTTACACGAACGTGATACGTTTAGAAAACAAAAGTCAAATGTCTGTTTTTCTAACTGCTAGAATTGCACTATTCAGACATTGGTTAAACAAACATACAACTCCCTGGGTACCATACATGGCCTCTGCTTGTTACCCCAAAGTGATTACTGAGCTTGGCTTATGACCCAGATCAAAGAACCGATCACGCCCTCAGAAACAGCTGATAGTGCCTGGGCAATGGTCTGATGCCGATCAGTCAGTGGATTATAGGGAAAAAAAACAGCTGCTGCAATGAGTTGAGATAGGCAGTCTCTCGAGAGGGTTGATAGCTGAGATCAGTCAACTGTGCAATCAGCAATGGCTTTTGACAGTTGATAGCTCCATAGAAGATGATTGGTTGTGCCCTTTATGTTATGGCTTTCAAAACCATAAGAATGTCTTTTGATGTTACTCTGGATGCTTTTCTAGGAATGTTGGCTCCAAACAGTCTTGAGGGTCAACGTGATAACATTTCATAGTCTTGCATCAGTTGAATTGTCCAACAGAAATACAGGTAAGCTTGGACATGTCTTTGCTGAGTCATGCTTGTTCTAATTAGAGTTCCAATTTATAGCAAAAGTTTCTGTGAAGCACCAGGCACTGCCAAATTGATGATAGATGTTCAACGTTCCTCAGGCACAAGTTGGCAAGCTCTTTTAATGCAGCTGTTATTTGTGGCAGGGACTTGTACCCCTAAACTAACATAAATGTGGAAAGGGATCCTCAGATAAGGAGTTTAGGCTGAATTATAACCAATACACCAGTTTCTTCAGATTGTCAGTCATAGGACCAACTTGATAATGTGTACAAGCTCTTCTCTGAGTGTGCTAACTTAGATTGTGAGCCCATTAGGGACAGCCATAAAAATGTTCCTTTGGAAAACAAGTCATACACTATTTTTTTGGGATTGAAGTGATATCTACATTTTAAATAAAGCACAATCAGTGGCTTACTTTACCCAGGTTTAAAGCTAGCTTTCTTTTATTTTTGCCAGTATGAAACTCCCTCTTAGAAAGTTGCTACATATAATACCCTGCCCTCGTGTTTTTTGGGGGGGTTTTTTTGTATGTGTCCATGTGACCTGTTTTGCAGAGACCCTCAGACCTGACTTCTTGACACCCCCAGTTGGTACATTTTGGTAGCTGTAATACTGTCTGCAGATGGAAGAAGTGGAACAATGGGCGGATACATAAACTTCTTCAAAGATTGTCCCTTGTCCATATATTTTTAAGAACCACGCCTTTCAGCACTTGGGCTACACAGTTGCTGCATAATACTTGTTCTTATAGAGATTACCTGGTGTGTATGGAGTTTTCGTGTCCTTAATGGTTGAGAGATCCCTCTGGGACCAGTCTATGGATCCAGAACTGCATGGAAGCACAGGGATGGCAGACTTTTATTTAGATTTATCAATTACATATCTCCAGTATTCATTGTGATGTAACATAAAATGTATGCATTGATAACTTGTTTATATTTCAGGCTTTTGAAGCAACTTGTAAATATTTGTTTCAGTCTCTTGTAATACTATTTGCTGATCTTTCTATTGGTGTTTATGCTGGATTGTTGCATTTTTATCTACTCTTAGCAGGACCATCGCATTGGATAGGCAAGCTGGCCACCAAGCCTCAGGGGCGCTGAGGCTCCGATGTTTTCAAAACAGTAAACGAGGCCATTAATGCTGTACTAGTGCCTGTATTTACCTGCACAGAATGTTCAGAGAGGTCTAGCGTGGGAAACAATGAGCGCACCAAGCACTAGTGCAGACAGCATGCAAATGTAGTCAAGCTCATGTTAATAAGGTCATTTTGTATTCTGCCCCAATACTTAGAAAAGAGTGCCTGAATCAAAACTGCCTTACTGCTGCAAAAAATAATGCCAGGTTGGAGCAGGCATTAGGGTGTTGGAAGGGAGGATTTCTCATGAGTCTCTCATGATTATTTCTGCAAAATCTGCTGGTTTTGATTGCTTTTTGAAGCTGAAGGAATCCCTTAAGCGCTGGTCGTGAGAAAAAGCACACGGCGTCTATTTCCTCTGTCTCAATTTAAAGCATCCATGCTTTAAAAAAAATAAAATGCCCAGTGAAAACACACATTGGCATCTGTTTCCTGCATCTAAATATAAGCATGCATGCTAAAAAAAAATATTAAAAAATAATGCTTATATTTAGGCCACAGAAAACAGAAACCAATGTGTGCTTCACGATCGGGTTATACCAAGCCCGTACGCACAGGAGCTGAGCTTACTGCAGAACGCTAATGTGCTTACATCAAACACAATCTTCCTGCTGAACTCACTGTTGCTCAATGCTATGAATGCGCCTATATTTGCATGTCGGCGTTGAGCATTAGGGCATTGTTCTGTACTGTTCTGGCAGTATTTTTATGAGGCTGTTCAGAATAGCACTGTAGCTGAGCATCGTGGCTTGCAAAGAGAAGTATGATGCTATTCTACTAGTACCTCTCCTTCCTGTGGGTCACACAGTTTACACAACGGCAGTTTGAATCTTGGAGTGCTCTACCTCTACGTAGTGGTACGTGGTTTACATGGCTGAATAATAAACCATGTGGCTGCAAAAAACAACAGAGGCACTGTGGCAACAGAAGGAACCAGCGAGGTGTCCAGGGTCAAGAAGGGAGTTGGGAGAGAAAGCAGGGACTCTCAAGGCTATCAATGGCAACCTCAATTGCACTTGTGCTGGGAAAGAGGTGAGGGGGGAAGAAGAGCTCCCCTCTTCTCTGGTTGGCCATGATAATGGAGATAGCACCCTCAAATCATCTGTAGTGCTACTCAACCTGGTAATAGTCATGACCTCAATATTTATATAACCCCTGCTAAAGTTTTTTTAATATTAATCTTCAATCAGAGGACTGGTTTGCTTAGTTTTCCTCCTCTAGTACATTTGGTCTACAGGCCAACTAAAACTGCAACCGACACTCATCTGCTTTCGGCTGAAGCTGAAAACACCAATTGGGTTCAGTGAATGTGGACCAGTAAGAGATGCTGGAGATGGTTGGAGCTTGCAGTCTGTATTCCTCTGCTAAACCTGCAGTATCTGAGCCAGAATATAATAATTTTATTTTTGTTTATTTGTGATATTTATATCCTACATTAGCCTGAGTAGAACTCTAGTTCAAAGTGGTGTACATAACAATTAAAAAAGCATAAACATGTTGAAAATATAAACAGAAAGTAAAATACATCATATTATGTTAGACCAGTAAAACTTGAGTTAGGGGCAGATGTAATTAAATACTTAGGACTTCTTTTACAAAGCCGCGCTAGCGATTCCCATGCTTTAACTGAGAAGAAGCCCATAGGAATTGAATGGGCTTCCTCTCATTTGCTTCACCGAGAATTAGTAGCACGGCTTTGTAAAAGAGGCCCTTAGTGATTTAAGCTAGATAATTGAAATATGGAGGAAAAATGTAAGGGCTAGGATTAGCTGGGATAGACAGGAGGTGGTATGAGGTAAAAATTAATGCCATGAGTTTATTTGAGAAGAGTGCTTATTTCCTTAAAGGCTAGACTGAAGAAGTGCATTTTCAATAGACTTCAGAATAACAAATAATCATTGGTGCATTTGATGGTTTTAGGTAAGAAGTTATTATTATTATTAGCATTTGTATAGCGCTACCAGATGCACCCAGCGCTGAATACCTGACGTAAAGAGACAGTCCCTGCTCAAAAGAGCTTACAATCTAAATAAGTTCCAAATTTTAGTGCCTTGGTATGAAAAGTTAGTAGGATGGATTGTTTTGTAGGCTACTTTCTTACAATTCAGGAAATGTAGGATAAGATATTCTCTAGATGATTTTAGAGGCATTACATGAGGGTAATTCAATACGTTCATGTGTATTGGGGCCGATCCATATAAAATTGTGTGAATGAAGGTACATAGCTTGAATCATATTTTACCTTTTATTGGCAGTCAATGCAAATCGTACAGTAGAGGGGTTGCATTGGTGAAGCATGGTAGTCTGAATATGAGATGTGCAGCAGTGTTTTGAGTGGTTTGTAGTTTTTTTTAGGAGATTCCCTTTATGTCCGTAAATAGAGTTGCAGTAATCAAATTTTGTTAGGATTAGGGATTGAACTAGGGTACAGAAGACTTTTTTTTTATGAATGGTCTTAGTTTCCTCAGTTTCCATAATGAATTGAAGACACTTGATACCACTTTGGAAATTTGGTTGAGGAAATGGTCAGTTGTGACTCCATCGTTGAGTCAAGGAGATATGTGATGTTCTCAATAGTAAATGATTTAAGAGTTATAGCGTGATGAGGATTTGTAACTATTAAGTGTTTAGTTTTATTGGTGTTGAGTTTTAATTTGAAATTGGATGCCCAAGATTCCATTAGAGAGATACCTAATCTGATGATATGAGTAATTTAATTTATTTATTTAGTGAATGGAATATGATAGTAACATTGTCTGCATAAATGAATGTTGGGAGACCATTTTTCTCCAGTAAATTGCCTAATGGAATCAACATGATGATAATAGGATGGAGAACAATGGAGAGGCCTGAGGCACACCATAACAGTGGACCATGCTGATGAAAATGTACCTGATTGTTTCACTTGGTATGATCTAGATCTTAGGAAGCCTGAGAACCATTTGAACAACTCCACAGATTCCGTAATGGTCAAGGATGTTTAGAAAGATATTATGATCAACAGTGTCAAAGGCACTGGACATATGAAATAAGAGCAGTGCTTTTTTTGTAGAAAAAAAGGTGCCGGTACTCATTATGGGCGGGGTCACCACATATGGCTCCACCCCTATGATAGCCACACCCACATTAACCACACCCCCTATGCCAGTCATGTCGCATATAAACAGACATCATTGAAAATATAGTACTATAGGAGAAAAAAATAACATGATTTTTTTCATTATAAATAATCTCTGTAAGCTCTTACAGCTCAAGTATACCCAGTGCAAAATAAGACAGCCAATGTAAATTCTCAAATTGGACATATTACAAACACCAAAATGAAAATAAAATGATTTTTTTCTACCTTTGTTGTCTGGTGACTGTTTTTCTTTCCATATTGGTCCCAGTCTGTGATTCTGCTTTCCTTTATTTTCGCTTAACTCTTCTGTGCCATTTGTCATTTTTGTCTCCTTTTTCTTTGCTTTCTTCAATATTTTTCAGGCTCTCTCTCTGTCCAGATTTAATTCATTCTTACTATCCATTCTTTCATTTCCTTCATCTACCTGTGGCTTTTCATCTTTTCCTCACCCTTGTTCTCCCCATGCCCCTTCCTCTTATTCTCCAGTCTTTCTCTATTCCCCTTTTCCATCCAGCAGCTCTGCTTTCTCTCCCCATCCTTCCAGTGTCTCCCCTATTTCTTTCTGCATTCTTCCATCCAGCGTCTTCCCTCTTTCTCTCCCCATCTTTCCGTTTTCCCTCTCTCCCCATCCTTCCATCTGTTTTTCCCTCTCTCTCTCCCCATCCTTCTATCTGTTTTCCCTCTCTCTTTCCCCATCCTTCCATCTGTTTTTCCCTCTCTCCCCAATCCTTCCCTCTGTTGGTTTCCCTCTCTCTTTCTCTCTCTCCCCAATCCTTCCCTCTGTTGGTTTCCCTCTCCCTGCCAAGTTTCCCGCGAACGGCGCGATGTATCGACGCACGCGGCACCAGCCCCTATTTCCGGCTGCTGCTGCTTCTCCTGTTGAGCAACAGCGGCCGCTACACAAAGAAAAAGAAGATTTAAAAAAAAATTGAAACCTGGCTGAAACGCGGCACCCCGACACTAGACAGCCATTAAGCATTGGCTGTTGCCCCGCAGCCGCTCCTCCTCTTGCCTCTACGTCACTGCCCCTGGAGGAAGACCCCGGAGGAGCGTAGTGACGTAGAGGCAAGAGGAGGAGCGGCTGCGGGGCAACAGCCAATGCCTAATGGCTGTCTGCAATGCCGGGGTGCCGCGTTTCAGCCAGGTTTTAATTTTTTTAAAAATCTTTTTCTTTGTGTAGCGGCCGCTGCTGCTCAACAAGAGAAGCAGCAGCGGCCGGAAATGGGGGCTGGCACTGCGACTGTGTGCAGGACATGGACTCACTGGGTGGGGGGAGCAAAAAAAAAGGGGCCGGTACGCCGTACCGTTGCGTACCGGCACAAAAAAAGCACTGAATAAGAGTATTGATATTTTATTACCAAAGCTAAGTTCTCATCTAAATTTAGCTAGGAGGGTGGCATGGGCATAGTTTGACTGTTTCATTTGGGGGGCAAAGGATGGGTTGAAGCATATTTGCATATTCATTTGTATATATATATATATATATATATATATATATATATATATATATGCAAATGAATATGCTAATATGGAGGGAGGAAGGAAGGGAAAAAGAGCTGGCTAGTTATTTAATTTTCTCCTCCACCTTGTAAGGCACTGCCTACCCACCCAACAAAAACAGTGTTAGAGACTAAAGATGGACCAAAAATAAAGAACGACAACATGGAAGCGAAGGACGGAGTCGAGCTGCCTGTTTGGTGCTTTTACTAGTACTGGAGCCCTGCCGCTGCGACTTCCGGTAAGAAGATAAGTCGTTTGAGGGGGGGGGGGCAATGCCCCCCTCGCCCCCCCCCCCCCAGTCTACGCCCATGGAGGGTGGTGAGAACAGTTTCAGTGCTGTGAGTAGGTCTAATACCGGATTGTGAGCTATGTAAAATAGAATGGAAGTTGGAGATAGTTCATTAGTTGGTGCATGACTATCCTCTCCATTACCTTTACCAGTAATGGGCTTTAAGACATTGGTCTACGCTTAGGCTGGCTTGGGTATTCAGTATGGGAGTCAAATATTGCCATTTTGAGGGGGGAATAGGCCTGGAGATAACATTAAAGTTATGTTTGAGGGCAAATAGCTTATGAGTAAATTAGGGGATGATTTGAGAAGGTAATTAGGACAGTTATCAAGTAGGCATTGTGATTTAGTGTATTTGCGAAGAGTACATTTGACTTGATTAGTTGTAAGTGGGTGAAAGGCAGACCAGATTCCGTCTGCTGGGGAGCATAGTGGTGAAAGATCATATAGATTAAGAAAATGATCTAGTGACGTTAGGGAGTTATTTAGTTCTGGCCCAATTTTAATTATTTTCTGCTCGAAATATGATCAGCTGCTGGAGTGGGTTAATTTGTAGTAGTTACAGATTGAGTATTCAATAGCTTATTTACTAGTGTGTAAAGGTTTTGTGGATTAAGTGTTTTTTCACCTGTAAGTTTTGAATAGTAAGTGGTTTTTGCTTTGATAATCACACTCTTGTATGATTTTAGGAGTTCTTTTTCCAAATAGTCCATTGTTCACTGGATTTGTCTTTGATCCAAATTCTCTCTTGTCTTTTACATTTTACATTGATTTCGGTTTTGTTGACAACCGTGTGAGCACTGGTATAACCTATGCGTGGGGCAGGTAGGAATGCTGATCAGTAATTGACAATGGGACTTTAGTGAGTATGCGTTTGTTGTATGAGGTTTTTGGAAGTTTTTTGTTATGATACTTAGTGGGAAATGTGATGTTTGGAGCATTATGAACCAGGTATTGAGATTCTAAAGTAAAAGGAATATTTTGGTATCTGGTAGGTAACCCATATGGATAGTACCTAGGCATGTATATCACAGGGATATTGTAGATGAATTCAAAAGCATTGGTGAAATGACTTGTATGTCTTGATAGAAAGAGTAGGTAAAGTAGCCACTTTAACACGAGTTTTAGCAAACTTATTATACAGCACTGAGAAAAGTGATATTATTCTTTATTTTTTGGTAACTCTGCATAATGTATCGTGAGGTAAAGATGGTGAAGAAACAATGTTGATTCCTAGCGATGTTAGAAGGTATCTATCTTGCAAACCAAAACAGACAAGGAATGGTAAGAAATACTGTCTGTGTCAGACTACAGCATTAAAATGACCTGGCGCTAACCAGGCGGTAATCAGCAGTGTATGTGTGCTGACAATTACTGCCCGGTTAATGCATGAGACTTTACCACTAAGTCAATGGATGGCAGGAAGGTCTCAGGCCCAAAATGGATATGTGCCAATTTTTATTTGCCGCACGACTGTTTTCAGCCAAAAAAAAAAAAGGACTTTTATGTGCATCTACGCCAGCGCAGGCCATTGTTCAGCACACCTTAGTAAAAGGACCCCCTAGTGCTGAGGTGAAGGGGGGCAGCTTTGTATCCCAAGTGCTATGTAGCTAGTATGACTTTGTCTTTATACTTCTTTTCAGAGCTGGACTTGGACTTAAATTGCTCTACTTTCCAAATCTGCCCCTCCGGTGAGTTGCAGTAGATAAGTCCTTGCCTGCAGAGAGCTTACACTACCTGAGCCAATGAAAGGTGAAATGATATGTGTGAGATCAAATGTAAGAAGCAGGATTTGGTTTCTCTGAGTCTTAATCTGATGTATTGAGCACTTGGCCACCCTACTGAGATTATACTGCTTGTTTTTAGAAATTTATACAAGAAAATTAGGTAAAGGTTCTCAGCAACTGAATTTTACTCTCTTCATTTCTTCTGTGCCCTCCAGTATGTGATGAGATACTTAGGAGAGGGAGAGCAGTCCTTGGTAAGGAGAACAGGTGCTGGTTCATCCCCTAGAGGTAAAACATGAATAGCCATACTGGGTCAGACCAATGGTCCATCTAGCCCAGTATCCTGTTTCCAACAGTGGCCAATCCAGGTCACGAGTACCTGGTAGAAACCCAATTAGTAGCAACATTCCAGAACCCCAAAGAGTAGCAAAATTCCGGAATCCCAAATAGCAGCAACATTCCAGAATACCAAAGGTAACAAGATTCCGGAATCCCAAATAGTAGCAACATTCCATGCTACCAATCCCAGGGCAGGCAGTGGCTTCCCCATATCCGTCTCAATAGCAGATTATGGATATTTCTTCCAGGAACTTGTCTTGCTGCTACCAGCCTTCCATTTTTTGTGACAAATTAATCTAATCCTGGTTGCATTCTATCACATTTTTGGGGTTTATAATCCTACTTTTAAATCAGAACTACAGGAGCCTTTGTGTGCTGTGGTAAAATCAGGACTGGCTTAGTTTCTCTGCGGAAGAATGGAGTTAGCTGGTAACCCTAGCATTCTCCTAAGAAGCTGATGTTTGCCGGATGAACTGGAAGTGGAAAGGGCTGCTGGCTTAAGTTAGAGGATTTGTTCTTGCTGATGAGTCAGTCCTGCAGGCTGTCACACTATATACTCTGCTTCTATTTTTACATCTTTACTTTAAAATAGAACTTTTGTTCTCTCATGCAAGGAAAAATAAAACCCTACAATAATCTTTCAGTTCCCTTTAAAGTGGTCCAGCCCTTTAAAATGTGATTATTGTTTCTTCCTGACCTTCAAAGTTCCTGAGGTGAGCAAAGGGAAAGAAGTATTTAAGGAAGCATTTTCCACCTCTAAGGCCCTCATTCCCGCAAGGCCTTTATTTCCCCATTCTCTCATCTATAGGAAGAAGACTTAGAGGGGGCCCTTTTACAAAGGCACGGTAGGTTCTATGTGCATGCAGCGTGCACCAAAACAAGACTACCGCCAGGCTAGAGCACCCCCTGGCAGTAATTTCGGATTGGGTGCACGCCCATAACACCAGGACAAATATAATTTTTAAAACGTTCCTACCGCTTGTGGTGTTTCTGGCATTAATTGACAGTTGGAGCTCGCCAGCCGGTCATGGCGCATGTAGTACGCGAACCCTTACCACTCGATCATTGGGTGCCATTAAAGACTCAGGCTGTAAATAGGCATGCGCTGGTTTCAATTTTATTGCAGGCCCTTTTCCTGGCCCATTGAAGAAACGTCCTGTTTCCCAGACACGGTAATCAATAGAAATAAAGCATGGAAAAGAAAATAAGATGATACCTTTTTATTGGACATAACTTAATACATTTCTTGATTAACTTTTGAAGGTTGCCCTTCTTCGTCAGATCGGAAATAAGCAAATGTTGGTAGATGACAGTATATAGATATAGATGACTGCTAAAACCTGTTGTTTCTTTCTCTATAATATCACCAAAATTCGCCCTTTCCTTTCTGAGCACACTAACAGAACCCTCGTCCACACTCTTGTCACCTCTCGCTTAGACTATTGCAACTTGCTTCTCACAGGTCTCCCACTTAGCCATCTCTCTCCTCTTCAATCTGTTCAAAATTCTGCTGCACGACTAATATTCCGCCAGTGTCGTTATGCTCATACTAGCCCTCTCCTCAAGTCACTTCACTGGCTTCCTATCTGTTTACGCATACAGTTCAAACTCCTCTTATTCACTCTGCAGCTCCTCAGTACCTCTCCACTCTCATCTCTCCCTACATTCCTCCCCGGGAACTCCGCTCACTGGGTAAATCTCTCTTATCTGCACCCTTCTCCTCCACTGTTAACTCCAGACTCCATTCCTTTTATCTTGCTGCACCATATGCCTGGAATAGACTTCCTGAGCCAGTACATCAAGCTCCATCTCTGGCCGTCTTCAAATCTAAGCTAAAAGCCCACCTTTTTGATGCTGCTTTTAACTCCTAACCCTTACTGACTTGTTCAATACCCTTATTTTATCACCCACACTTTAATATTCCCTTATCTCTTGTTTGTCCTAGTTAGATTGTAAGCTCTGTTGAGCAGGGACTGTCTCTTCATGTTCAAGTGTACAGCGCTGCGTACGTCTAGTAGCGCTATAGAAATGATAAGTAGTAGTAGGAGTAGTAATATAAGTGAAACATCAAAGCATTTCAGTGGCAGTCTAACAGGATGGGGGTGGATAGGTGAGAGACCGGGAGATATTCATGGAGACAGGAGAGAGACAAACAAAGCAGTATATTTTTATGGTTTATAATGGGAAGACTTATACGGTCTGTGCCAGAGCCGGTGGTTGGGAGGCAGGGATAGTGCTGGGCAGACTTATACGGTCTGTGCCCTGAAAATGACAGATACAAATCAAGGTAAGGTATACTCAAAAAGTAGCACATATGAGTTTATCTTGTTGGGCAGACTGGATGGACCGTTCAGGTCTTTTTCCGCCGTCATCTACTATGTTACTATGTACATACATTTAGGCACGGAAAACCTGGTGTAAATACCTGTGCTTAAATGTATGCAAATTTCCCCAGATTCTATAACAATGTGCATACATTTGATTGATGCCCCCCGACATGCCTGCACTCTTCCCATGGCTGTGCCCCCTTTTCAGCTATGCATGCCTTTTTGTTTTAGAATAAGCCTAAACAGAAGCATGTGTAAATTCCAATTATTGCCAGTTAGTGATAATTTGTTGTTGGCCAATTATCACTAATTAGCTCATTACTTAAATGAGTAGAATGTGTAAATTGGCCACATGCACAATTTAATGTTCGCTACTTGCCACACCTTATATAGAATTTGGTCCATATTGTCTAATTTTCTAATTTTAGCTTGAAATTTGTATTATGTTCTCACTGTGCAGTAAAATAAGATGGATAAGTACATAAGCATCGCCATGCTGGGACAGACCAAGGGTCCATCGAACCCAGCACCCTGTCACCGACAGTGGCCAAAAGAACAAGCAATTTGTCCCGCCCATCCTAGAAATACTGTATTCCCTCGTCTATTTAATAACATGCTATGGCTTTTTCCTCCAGGAAGCCGTCCAACCCTTTTTTGAAGTCCGCTAAGTTAACCGCCTTAACCACCTTTTCCGGCAGCGACTTCCAGAGTTTAACTACGCATTGAGTGAAGAAATATTTCCTCCGCTTAATTTTAAATTTACCACACTGCAGCTTCATCGCATGCCTCCTTGTCCTAGTATTTTTGGAAAGCGTAAACAGACGCTCCACATCGACCCGTTCCATTCCACTCATTATCTTATAGACCTCTATCATATCTCCCCTCAACCGCCTTTTCTGATAGGGAAGCCGTCCCATCCCCTGTATCATCTTTGTCGCCCTTCTCTGCACCTTTTCCAATTCCACTATGAGGCATATTTTCAAAGCACTTTGGGAGGCTAAGTTCCATAGGTTTCTATGGAACTTTGGGAGGCTAAGTGCTTTGAAAATGAGCCTCTCTGTCTTTTTTGAGGTGCGGCGACCAGAATTGAACACAATACTCGAGGTGCGGACGCACCATGGAGCGATACAATGGCAGAATAATATCCTTATTTTTGTTTTCAATCCCTTTCCTAATGATACCCAACATTCTATTTGCTTTCCTAGCTGCAGCAGCACATTGAGCAGAAGTTTTCAAAGTATCATCAATGACAACACCTAGATCCCTTTCTCGGTCCGTGACTCCCAACGCTGAACCTTGCATGACGTAGTTATAGTTTGGGTTCCTCTTTTCCACATGTATCACTTTGCACTTGTTCACATTAAACGTCATCTGCCATTTAGACGCCCAGTCTCCCAGTCTTGTAAGGTCCTCTTGTAGTTTTTCACAATCTTCCCACAATTTGACTACTTTGAATAACTTTGTGTCATCAGCAAATTTGATTACCTCACTAGTTACCCCCATCTCTAGGTCATTTATGAATATGTTAAAAAGCAGAGGTCCCAGCACCGATCCCTGAGGGACCCCGCAAACTACCCTTCTCCATTGCAAATATTGACCTTTTAGTCCTACTCTCTGTTTCCTATCTTTCAATCAGTTTTTAATCCACAGTAAGACACTACCTCCGATCCCATGTCCCTCGGATTTCCTCTGTAGTCTTTCATGAGGGACCTTATCAAACGCCTTCCGAAAATCTAGATACACAATATCAACCGGCTCACCTTTGTCCACATGTTTGTTCACCCCTTCAAAGAAATGCAACAGATTGGATACAGAATGGAGTGAAAATTCACAACCAGCCGCTATGTTAATGAAGTTAATTACTGGAGGTATACTTTGAAAGAGAAATTACTGTAATTTTACATTAAAAATGTGCACACTAGCAACAATCAGTAATTAGAAGTACAGAGGAAAAAAGAAAAGCAGAAAAATAAAAATGGAACATATCAGTTAAAAATAGCATTAATTAAAAATATTAGGATAAAAAACAACTAACCCATAAATTAAACCTTAGATCACCACAACCTCCTGCTGCTACCTCTTTTAGAGGCCCTTTTACAAAGGCACGCAAAAAACTGGCCCGTGGCAATGTGGACACGTGTTTTTGGCATGTGCCAGACCCTTATTGTACTGCATCTTGAAAAAAGGGATTTTTTTAATGGACCAGAAAATGGACATGCGGCAAAATGAAAACTAGCACGTGTCCATTTTTGGCCTTACCGCCACCCATTGACTTAGCAGTAAGGTCTCACGTGCTACCCAGATGGTAAGCATGCAGCGTGTGCCAACCTGTTTACTGCCAGGTAGGCACCCCGTGGTAGAAAATAAAAAAAATATTTTCTACCATGCATTTTTGGCATGTGCCAAATTCAGAATTACCGCCCAGGGCACGCAGTAGCTGGGTAGTAATGCTGATTTGGTGCATTCTGGATGCACATAGGCCCTACCCGCCTTTGTTAAATGGCCCCTTACTAATTATAATAACTTACAGCAGTAGGGTAATAAAATAAACAGTAACTAGGTAATAATGGTCTGGTTTCAGTGATATGGTTCATTATCAGAGCACAAGCCACGAAGAGCCTGGACTTCAGGAAAACAAACTGTGGTCCTTCTATTAAGCTTCTGCAACCACCAATGTGTGCTTACCACAGCTTAAAATGCCTTTCCGTGGGGCATGCTCAGGTGTCCTGTGGTACTTTTGGCGTCTGAGTGCTTCCCATGATGTACAAAATAGATTTTATTTTTTAGCACTGGGGGCGGGGAGTGGAGAGTTGGAGCGTGATTAGTGCAGATACAGTGCTGTGTGCTGATTAGCGTGTGAGCCCTTACCACCTACAAGACAGGTGGTAGGGGTCACGCACTAATGGGACAATTAACGTGACAACAAAGTAAAAAGCTAAACGATTAAATTGATTCTCGTAGCTCTCACTGTGAGTAATAAATGATCAAATTCGAATTTAAATATAAATGAAAACGAAAGTGGAGGAAAAAGACCTCGGATGTTTCGGCTCAGCAGCAAGTATAATTTCTTAGTGCCAGCACATCGCAGACGCTAATCTTATCATTGGTCAAAAAAAACCTCCAAATTTTCAATTATATTAATTTTTATCATTATATATATAAATCTTGCGCTGTAACTTACTCCATAGCTCAACATTTTTCTTCAGCACTTCTTATCTAGGTATGGTGCAATAGCAAAGAACAAAATATGAAGCGTTAGCTTTTGCTTTTACCCAACAGGGCTCTCCATTTCAATCTTGTATCAGGCTTCATCAGGGGACTTCAAAATAGTGCTTCAAAAATTAACGTGGCCATTTTACCCTGGGGAATGACCTGTATAAGCACGTATTTATGCTTATTCTTACATTACAAATACTCTTATTTTCCACAAGATGCTAGAAATTATTAGGAAAGGGATAGTAAATATTATAATGCCCCTATATCACTCCATGGTGAAACCTCACCTTGAGCATTGCATTCAATTCTGGTCACCATATCAAAAAAGATATAACACAATTAGAAAAAAGTTAAATGAAGAGCGACCGAAATGATAAAGGGGATGGAACTCCTCCCATATGAGGAAAAGTTAAAGTGGTTAGGGCTCTTCAGCTTGGAAAAGAGACAGCTGAGGGGGGATATGATGATTGAGGTCTACAAAATCCTGAGTGGTATAGGATAGGTAACAGTGAATCGATTTTTCACTCTTTCAAAAAGTATAAAGACCAGGGGGACACTCAATGAAGTTACATGGAACTTGCTGCTGGAGGATGTGGTAACAGTGGTTAGAGTATCTGGGTTTAAAAAAAGGTTTGGACAAATTCCTGGAGGAAAAGTCCATAGTCTGTTATTGAGATGGACATGGGGGAATCCACTGCTTGCCCTGCGATTGGTAGCATGGAATACTGCTACCTATTGGGTTTCAGACTCGGTATGGTTATTCTTATGTAGCATTATAGTTCTATGCGGATTTCAAACAAAACAAGAACCAGGTAAACCCTAGGAAGGAAAGTAATAAAAATCAATCAACTCATAACCAGTACATATTTCTTAAATAAAAATGACTTCACTGCCTTTTGAAATACCAAATAATTACTTAATAGCCTAACTTATATATGGGCAGTACATTCCAAATAGCAGCTGCCTGATGTGAAAAACCAGATTAAAAAAAACCTTATTAAATTGCACTGGCCTGGGGTCAGGAAAATATAACATTGTATTCTATAGAATATCAATTCTATCCCAATTTGCAAACATCATATCTAATGTGTATTGTGTAGCTCGTTCATAGATTAAACACTATCATACACAGTTTAAAGTGAATTTGCACTTCAATGGGGCAACCAATGTAAAGCTAGAAACAATGGCAATGACTGTCACAAGTATTCCCAGAGTACATTGGATGAGCCACAGTCGTATGAATTGTTTGTAACTTTTAAGCAAATACTTATGACAGCCCACATTTATGATGTTACAGTAGTCCAACTGGGACACATAAGAAAGATGGATGATGGACATAAAGAAGAATTGTCAAAAGGGCAGGCAATCCTGCATCCAATTAAGAACACCCCCCCCCCCTTGAAAAAAACAGAGTCTAGGACCAAAGCAACGCTTCCACAGCAAAGGTAATCAATAGAAATCAAACAAAATAAAACATGGAAAAGAAAATAAGATGATATCTTTTTTATTGGACATAACTTAATACATTTCTTGATTAGCTTTCGAAGGTCGCCCTTCTTCGTCAGATCGGAAATAAGCAAATGTGCTAGCTGACAGTGTATATAAGTGAAAACATTCAAGCATTACTATGACAGTAAAATAGATACTATTGGAGATTCTACATGGAATGTTGCTATTCCACTAGCAACATTCCATGTAGAAGGCTGCGCAGGCTTCTGTTTCTGTGAGTCTGACGTCCTGCAAGTACGTGCAGGACGTCAGACTCACAGAAGCAGAAGCCTGCGCGGCCACATTGGTGATCCGCAAGGGCCGACTTCTACATGGAATCAAACAAAATAAAACATGGAAAAGAAAATAAGATGATACCTTTTTTATTGGACATAATATATTTCTTGATTAGCTTTCGAAGGTTGCCCTTCTTCGTCAGATCGGAAATAAGCAAATGTGCTAGCTGACAGTGTATATAAGTGAAAACATTGAAGCATTACTATGACAGTCTGACAGGGTGGGAGGAGGGGGGTGGTAGGAAGTATGCATGGGGACATCAAAGCATATCATTGATATTCTAACAGGGTGGGTGTGGATAGGTGAGGGGAGGGTGATCAACAGAGACATACAGCTTTATGGTTTATAATGGGCTAGGAACCCCAGATCCTTGTTAAGTCCTTTCTGTTGGGTGTTAAAATATTCAATCATTCTGACTTCAAAGGTCTTACGTTCTTGTATGGTTTTAAAGTTACCTTTGAGGATTCTCACTGTGAAGTCACTGGTACAGTGTCCTGGTCCTGTAAAATGTTGACCAACAGGCGTGGGAACCCTGCTGGTACCTGCTGGCATCCTCAAAGGTAACTTTAAAACCATACAAGAATGTAAGACCTTTGAAGTCAGAATGATTGAATATTTTAACACCCAACAGAAAGGACTTAACAAGGATCTGGGGTTCCTAGCCCATTATAAACCATAAACCTGTATGTCTCTGTTGATCACCCTCCCCTCACCTATCCACACCCACCCTGTTAGAATATCAATGATATGCTTTGATGTCCCCATGCATACTTCCTACCCACCCCCCTCCTCCCACCCTGTCAGACTGTCATAGTAATGCTTGAATGTTTTCACTTATATACACTGTCAGCTAGCACATTTGCTTATTTCCGATCTGACGAAGAAGGGCAACCTTCGAAAGCTAATCAAGAAATGTATTAAGTTATGTCCAATAAAAAAGGTATCATCTTATTTTCTTTTCCATGTTTTATTTTGTTTGATTTCTATTGATAACCTTAAGAGTGGACTAACACGGCTACCACACTCCTCTACACAGCAAACGTAGAAATAAAAGTATTTCTTCTGAATGTATTGATTGTAATATGTCAGCTTTGGAAAATGTCATCCTCCCCTGACCCTCCCCCCCCCCCAGTCCCCACTGGCTTGGGAATGATAGTGTTATACTGGGGGGGGGGGGGGGCAATCTCAATTTTTTTTTTCTGCCAGGGGCCAATTCAATCCCAGCTGCACCACTGAAACATCTTTTATATAACATGAAGCATGGCGTTAAAAGCATGCTTGCAGCAAATGTTACTATATGTACCTCTTATTACACAAACTGGTACTTGGAATCAGTCACCCCTTGGCTTTGGAAAGAGCGCAGTGCTCACAGCTGACACCCTCCACCATCTGAATGAGAAGAATTTTTATGAATGGCGAGTTTGTACAGTTCACCACATACCTTCCCTTCCCTAAACAGCAATGTTCACTCCAAAAATAAATAACCCAAGGTGACTCGGCAAGTGTTTATCTGTCTAGACATTTTAATCAAAGCTGAAGAAGCCTGCCTATCTTTGGGGGATTTGAAGGCTTCTTGACGCTGTGCAGAAACCTCTGACGAGCAGAGAGACATGCAGTGCAGTCTCCAGCCCTTCCTGCCAGAGCCAGACTGCAAGCGTGGGTGATCATCCAGAGGTGGATGGAGCGACTGTCACATCATTATAGTATGTTATAGGCCAGATGAGTAACAGTAACAGGAGGCTCTGGGATGGGAGAAACTATAGCAACTCGCCTTCCTTGGTCTGATGCTCATTCTTCGAAGTCTCTCTGACGTCACACTTCTTCCCAGACAGGCAAAGCAGAAGCCTATTCAAGACAGACGAGCAAGTAGCAAGAAATGCAATCAGAGACATCGTTGACTGGCTGAGCAGGCTACTACTACTACTACTATTTAGCATTTCTATAGCGCTACAAGGCCTACGCAGCGCTGCACAAACATAGAAGAAAGACAGTCCCTGCTCAAAGAGCTTACAATCTAATAGACAAAAAAATAAATAAAGTAAGCAAATCAAATCAACTTAATGTGAACGGGAAGGAAGAGAGGAGGGTAGGTGGAGGCGAGTGGTTACAAGTGGTTACGAGTCAAAAGCAATGTTAAAGAGGTGGGCTTTCAGTCTAGATTTAAAGGTGGCCAAGGATGGGGCAAGACGTAGGGGCTCAGGAAGTTTATTCCAGGCGTAGGGTGCAGCGAGACAGAAGGCGTGAAGTCTGGAGTTGGCAATAGTGGAGAAGGGAACAGATAAGAAGGATTTATCCATGGAGCGGAGTGCATGGGAAGGGGTGTAGGGAAGGACGAGTGTGGAGAGATACTGGGGAGCAGCAGAGTAAATACATTTATAGGTTAGTAGAAGAAGTTTGAACAGGATGCAAAAATGGATAGGGAGCCAGTGAAGGGTCTTGAGGAGAGGGGTAATATGAGTAAAGCGACCCTGGCGGAAGATGAGACGGGCAGCAGAGTTTTGAACTGACTGGAGGGGGGAGAGGTGACTAAGTGGGAGGCCAGCAAGAAGCAGATTGCAGTAGTCTAAACGAGAGGTGACAAGGGTGTGGATGAGGGTTTTGGTAGAGTGCTCAGAAAGAAAGGGGCGGATTTTACGGATGCCCTGGGATTATGTCTTTTAGTACAATCTGTGCTGTGCAAATTACTCTCGCATACTGGGAACCAACCAGTGTGTGCTAATAGTAATCTCAATCAGGTCTGGTTTTCAAAATAACTAAAAATGTGCAGATTAACTGCCACTGAGACCAGCTGTATGGAAACCTATTTCATTAATAGTAGGTGAAGTATTTATTTATTTATTTGGTTCACTTGTATCCCACATTTTCCCAGCTTGTGCAGGCTCAATGTGGCTAACAAAGTTAATACATCAGAACATAATACAGCAGGATATAATAATTATAGAAAATGAGAAGTATGAGAATTCTGATTTTATAAACCCACTTCACGGGATCCTACTGAGATTATACTGCTTGCTTGGACATTTGTACAAGAAAATTAGGTAAAGGTTCTCAGCAACTGAATTTTACTCTCTTCATTTCTTCTGTGCCCTCCAGTATGTGATGAGATACTTAGGAGAGGGAGAGCAGTCCTTGGCAAGGAGAACAGGTGCTGGTTCATCCCCTAGAGGTAAAACGTATGAATAGCCATACTGGGTCAGACCAATGGCCCATCTAGCCCAGTATCCTGTTTCCAACAGTGGCCAATCCAGGCCACGAGTACCTGGCAGAAACCCAATTAGTAGCAACATTCCAGAACCCCAAAGAGTAGCAAGATTCCGGAATCCCAAGCAGTAGCAACATTCCATGCTACCACTCCCAGGGCAGGCAGTGGCTTCCCCATATCCGTCTCAATAGCATCAAGCCCAGTATCCTGTTTCCAACAGTGGCCAATCCAGGTCACAAGTACCTGGCAGAAACCCACATAGTGGCAACATTCCAGAACCCCAAAGAGTAGCAAGATTCCGGAATCCCAAGAAGTAGCAACATTCCATGCTACCAATCCCAGGGCAAGCAGTGGCTTCCCCGTGCCTGTCTCAACAGCAGATCATGGATTTTTCCTCCAAACCTTGTCCAAACCTTTTTTTAAACCCAGATACACTAACCACTGTTACCCCATCTTTCAGCAAAGAGTTCCAGAGCTTAACTATTCATTGAGGGCCCATTTTACTAGGCGGAAGTAAGCCCAACATGGGCTTACCACTCGCTAAACAGGAAGTACTGTCGGGCTATCGCAGCAGCCCAGTGGTACTTCCCACCCCTAGCGTGCCATCATATCCGCCTCTATAAAAATACATTTATTTTGTAGCACCAGAGTGTACCCAGTGGTAATCAGGCAGTGCCGCATGCTGCTTGGTTACCGCCAGGTTAGCACAGCAGCTCTTGCTGCCACCTCAATGGGTGATGGTAAGGGCTCCCCCCACCTGAAATGGGTGTGCAGCAAGTGCTTTACTCAGAGATTGTGGCACAAAAGAGTTAGAGGACTGGATAGGTAGGTGACAAGAGGCTTGTGCACTCCCCATCAGAATCCCACAGGAACTACTTCCATGCCTGTTGATCACGGTAAGGAGGTTCACGGCACACTTGGGGAGGTCCCGCAGCACACCAGTTGAAAAATGCTGGATTAGCATGTGAAGAAGCCCATGGCAAATGAATAGGCTTCTTTGCATTCAGCACGCTGCTAATCACAGATTTCAAAAGCTAAGATCCCATAATACAGAGTGCATCATAATGTTCTAATTAAAGGAAATCATAAATCAATACTGTTTTATTTCATAATGACCTAGCATTTATTAAACCTATTTTAATCTTTCCTAAGCCTTACAACTCTCTCTTACTTAGTGTCACTTGCTTTAATGCATTAGTCACCACAGGGAGACCTCTTCGACAACTAGAGATAGATATCAAATCCCCATACTGACCCCTCCCCATCACAACATCAATTGAGCAGATGTTACACATACTCAAAGAGTTATCACTCAAACAACTAAAATAAATATCAAACTCAATGTTGCTATTGAAGTTGCATACGAAGGAGCGTACAAAGGGGCAGGACACCTCAGAAACCGGCGTTGCTTAAATCCCAGCAGGTGATGTCATCAGCAATCACCAATTAAATCACTTGATGTCATTCACAGCCTAGAACTGCACAGACAGGCTGGATTAAGTAGGTAGATGACAGCAACACAATAAAGCAAATTCACTGAAGCAGAAGGGAGGGTAATGGTCTCTTTACTCCTCACGAACCAGCATCACTTAAATCCCAGTGGGTGATGTCATCAGCGATCGCCAGTCTCCTCCTCTCACCACCCGATGTAATTCTCTTTATTTAGGGGCGACATCTATTCATTTCCAGGTTCTGCGAATCATCAAGAATGTGGCAGCACGTTTGATTGTAGGGTTGCCAAAATCATTTCATGTTACTCCTTGGTCATTGGTCGCCAGTGATGTATAAAGTATGTTTTAAGATTCTGGTATTAATTTATCACAGAGTACATGGAAATGTGCCAGTATACTTTTTGAAAGTGCTGAATACTTACCAGCCAACTCTATCATTGCGCTCGGAAGTGATGAAGCAGTTGGTTACATCATCAGCCACAGCGTATCATTATGCAGAGACTTGTGCTCATGATTTTCAATAGCTGGATCTTTACTGTGGAATAAACTTCCAGGCATTTTTAGACCATAACCCCACTATGTATTTGTTCATACCGGTATTGGCGATCGCCTCTACTGCACTATGTAAGCCACATTGAGCCTGCAAATAGGTGGGAAAATGTGGGATACAAATGTAACAAATAAATAAAAAAAATAAAATAAACATTATGTACAAACTAGTATAAAAGGCCCATTTCGGTAGGCAATGAAATGGGCGCTAGCAAGGTAATCCCCCCCCCCCCCCCGCAGTGTCCTTCCTGTCTCCCCTGCCCCCCCTGCAGCCACCTATCTGGTCTCAGGACCCCCTCCCCACCAACCCTCCTCTGCCCCTGCAGCCACGCATGTGCAGCGGCCCTCCTGTCTCCCCTGCTCCCCCTGCAGCCACCCATGTCCAGCAACCCTCCTCTCCCCCTGCAGCCACCCATGTCCAGCAACCCTCCCCTCCCCCCTACTCCTCCCCCTGCCTGGCTCGTGGTTTTGCAGGGCAGGGGCTTGGGTGTTGTGCCGAGGGGGGGGGACACTGACAGCTGTTCCCCAGGCAGGCTCCGCATGTTTCCCTACTCCTCCCCTTGCCTGGGAATCAGTGACATCACTGACGTCAGTGCATTCTAAACTGCCTAGCAGACCACCTCCGAGGGAGCCACGGTACCAGGCACATTAGAACGTTGGAGGTGAGAATTATTATATAGGATGCTTCCCAGTTTAAGAAGTACTTGAAGGCTCACTATTTTGCAAAGGCATTTTTGGAATGATGGTGGTAAATGTTAGTTGCTGCCATTTGGGACTTTCTGAATTTTATTATGCACTTCAACTCTGCCGAAACTCTCCCCCTCCTCCTGGGAACACCTGCACACAGACTGTGTAAAGGTAGATATTCACTTTCAAGAGTATGCTGTGGTAAAACTTTAAAAACTCTTTTTCTGTGTTTAAAACAGGCTTTATATGTGGAAAAGGCTTCATAAAATTACCCCCAATATGAACAGAGCCACAGAAAGAACATTTGTCATCATCCTACTGGCTGACAACATGAGAACTTGTTGTAGACAGCAGAACTGACACAGCTCATTTTATGCAGGCAATTAAACCAAAGATGGGAAATTATTTAATATTCTTAACAGAATCTTATCCACGGGAATATGCAAATGAAGAAGAAAAGACACCTGCATTATTTCATTTCTGTGGAGATTAGATCCTGGTCTTGGAGTCTCTATATTTTCAATTATATCTAGCATTTCACCTATTACTCAAAAATATTTTAAAACCATTAATAGAACAGAATAATAGCAGCAATTGACTCAATTCTATAAATGGTGCCCAAATCTGGGCACTGATAAAAATTCACGCTAAGCACTATTCTGTACATGGCGCTCAGAGTTGGGTGCCATTTATGAAATAGGCATTTGGCACCAGAATCCAGGCCCTATTTTGTAACATGAGCTGTGATACAAAACCTGCTGTAAATTCTTGTGCCTAAATTAGGTGCAGATCTGCCTTATTCTGTAAAACTGCGTGCAAATTCCAGGAATGCCCCCTGATCTGCCCATGCCCCTACTATGGCTGCACCCCCTTTTGGGATCTGCGTATAAACTTTATACCTGGATCCTGGTGCCTAAAGATGCCAATTAGCACAAACAATTGATCATTAGCACCCAATTATCAGTGATAATTGGCTTGATTATCAATGAAATTGGGTGCACGACTATATTTGCATGTGCAGTTTTGTATGTCATATATAGAATTAGGGTGTAAATGGGTAACAATAATAGAATTGAGAATATTAAGAGTAATAGTAACAGAACAGTAACACTTATCAATAGCAATAAAAGTGACAAGGATACCACTAATAATATATGTATATAGGTGGCAGGATCAATAGTTCAAACATTAACCGTAATACTAGCAGTAGCAGATACAGCATAACAAAGGGAGGGATAGTAGGAACAACACGAGAAATGACAGTGTCTCCTTGTGCATATTGAAATACCTCTTGCTACAAATGTAGTATTCTGATGACTTTAGTTTTTGTTATATTATTACTGTGCAAACGGGTGTTGCAAAATAACTTCTAAAATCAGTACTAAATATTTTTCCTCTCACTATGATTATGATATGAGAAAATTAGCCAATTTTAAAAGAGAACAAACTTGTCATGAAAATTCCTTTATACAAAAGTGCCATATAATAATTAATGAAATTTGATATACTGCTCAATCTGTATCAGGTCTAGGCATGTACAACTTACAAAGCCACCCAAATGTATTATCCATATTTTAAAGGACTGCATGTATCCTGTTTCCTCGGGCAGTAGTAGAACAACACTGAGGAAAATGTAAAAAATGTTCCATCTGTGAGAACTATAGTGTATCACCAACCCTTTCAAAAGGACAATTATAGCTGATTTTGTTTTTACAAGCTGTGTAGTCTGTAGTACCCAAATGATTAGAAAAGGGGTTCTCAACCCAAGAATACGTCAACTATGATTTATCTCAATTTCTTTAGCATGTTCACAGCAGAAATCCACAGTGCTAGTGAGATGAAATACTTTCTTGCCTATGCTGGGGATCATTTTCCAATGAATCTCTCTGAACTCCTCCATATCACTGCAGATACAGCACTGAAAACAATAAGGAACTTAAAGGTTTCCCCTTAGGAAATTAGAAAGATGGATTTTGTACATAACCAAGGAAGGGTTATGAACACTGATAAAAAGCCAGGGAAGGTCAGACAGTTAGCAACAACCAGACTGCATGATAAGATCCTATCAAACTCAGCCCAACCACCAGGTGGACTAGGCAGTGGCCTAGGGAAACATAATTGAGAAGGTGGCAGCATGGTAGAACCATCTGTGCACTTGCTGGTGTTCTGCTCCATTGGACAGGAGGTTTGTGTTAAAGGTGTGGGGATTCGGAGGCCTTTGAGTGTTGGTATGGGCTCAAGACCCTGAGCTGCATGCTCATAGTTTTTTTAAGAACTGCAAAGCAATGGTAGCAATAGAAGAGAAATGAAGCAGGTCTGCCAAGGGTAAATGAAGGGACGAGGTGGAAGAAAGGCTGGACAAAGTGGCTTGGGGGTAAGGAAGAGAAGGGAGTGGAGGAGTGGCCTAGTGGTTAGGGTGGTGGACTTTGGTCCTGGGGAACTGAGTTCGATTCCCGGCACAGGCAGCTCCTTGTGACTCTGGGCAAGTCACTTAACCCTCCATTGCCCCATGTAAGCCGCATTGAGCCTGCCATGAGTGGGAAAGCGCGGGGTACAAATGTAGCAAAAAAAAAAAGGGGAGATGCTGGACATGGTAGAGGAAGGTAAAGGGAGAAGCTGGAATCCTTGAGCCACCCTGAAGGGAGGGAGGGTCATACAGCTGAAGGTTTGCCTAGGCTGTCAGATAGATGACAAGGGAGAGGTAGGCAGGAAAATTGGCTCTGGGAAGAAAGAAAATACTTAAAAGCAAGAGAGGGAGTGCTTGGAAGAAGAGGGGAAAGAAGTCCCTGAAGGGAGGAGAAGGGGAAGGAGAGAAAATGGGAGAGCAAAGAAAAAGGGGACATAGAGGTAAGTATTAAAAAAAACAAACAAACTAAAGTCTAGACCAAACAAGAATAGACAAAAAATTAAGGGTAACATACAAAAAACTTTTTCTGGCACCTAAAAATTAGCTTGACCTAGCATGGCTCTTCTTATATTTTTATGAGTGTTTACTATACCTAATAATACCCAGATGGATAGACCTCATTATCCTATTTTGAAAGCATGATACTTTTCAGTTCTTAATTTTTTAACAGGGTGCATATGTGGAAAGTCCAAAAAGATGCAAATTTTATGCCAGTATCACACAAACAAAAGGAAAAACCACAGACAATCACTGGACAAGACGAAAGAGTGGAAGGCACCACGGCACGTTCTTGGAGCAGCCAACCAGGCTCAGTTTATTCCAAATATCCAAAAGACAATATAAAATACAGTCTTAAAATACAATACACAGGATGTGCTTGACCTTTGAATCTCAATATAGATTGTGTTTCGGCATGAGTGCCTTCATCAGAGGTCTGTCCAAGCTGCAACCAACTTTCAGATACAGCAAGTCCCAGTGTAAGGAATTAGGAAGGTCAAATGCCAGAATAACACTTTAATTTCAACTCCAAACAGGCAAAGCAATGAAACCCAGTAAAATCTAGAAGGCATCCTCTTTGGTAAAAGGCGTGAAATGCCAGTTTTATAAAGGCAGTCCCAAAAATGGTAGAAATTTACTCGGATGAGGAAATACACTTCAAGAACAAGGTGTAAATATGTGTGTACACCTTCTACATGTGCTCAGATTTTTAAAAGTATGTGTGTGCATTATAACTCCCCTCCTGCTCTGTCCACACTGTGCCCTCAGGAATGCCTACATATAAGTACTTGTTATCTTAATGTATGATTTGATATACTACCTTTCTTTGGTACAACCAAAGTGATTATATATATATATATATTTTATGCGGGCAGTTCCTCTAGTGGGCTCACAATCTAAGGAGCCCTTTTACTAAAGGGTTGCCATGCGGTAACAGGCTTCCGGCATGGCAAATCGGAACTACCGCAGCTTCTGGTGGCAGTTAGAACCCCAGTGCGCAGCATTTCTAGTGCTACTGGAAATTCCAGAAAAATATTACCACAGGGGGTTGCCCGGTGGTAATCGAGCAGCACTATGCGCTGCCCGGTTACTGCTGGGTTGGCGCAGGAGTCCCTACCGCCACCTCCGTGGGTGGTGGTAAGTGCTCTCCCTGAAATGGCCACATGGTAAGTACAAACTTACCACATGGCCATTTCTTTTTTGGAGCTTTTTACCTGTTGCAGTAAAAAAAAAGGCCTCAGCGCGTGGCAAAAACATCCACCACAGCCACATATCTTATAAAAGTTCCTTTCCTCGTGTGAAATAAACTTTACAACTGGAAGAATAACCTCAAAATGCTATGTGGAGTGGAGGAGTAGCCTAGTGGTTAGTGCAGCAGACTTTAATCCTGGGGAACTGAGTTCAATTCTCACTGTAGCTCCTTGTGACTCTGGGCAAGTCACTTAACCCTCCATTGCCCCGGTACAAAATAAGTACCTGAATATATGTAAACCGCTTTGAATGTAGTTGCAAAAACCTCAGAAAGTCCCATTTCCCTTTCCCTATTGGAGATTCTAGATGGAATGTTGCTACTATTTGAGATTCTACATGGAATGTTAATGTTGCTATTCCACTAGCAACATTCCATGTAGAAGCCTGCCCTTGCAGATCAGCAATGCGGCCGCGCAGGCTTCTGTTTCTGTGAGTCTGACGTCCTTCTACATGGAATGTTGCTAGTGGAGGAGTAGCCTAGTGGTTAGTGCAGTGGACTTTGATCCTGGGGAACTGAGTTCAATTCTCACTGTAGCTCCTTGTGACTCTGGGCAAGTCACTTAACCCTCCATTGCCCCGGTACAAAATAAGTACCTGAATATATGTAAACCGCTTTGAATGTAGTTGCAAAAACCTCAGAAAGTCCCATTTCCCTTTCCCTATTGGAGATTCTAGATGGAATGTTGCTACTATTTGAGATTCTACATGGAATGTTAATGTTGCTATTCCACTAGCAACATTCCATGTAGAAGCCTGCCCTTGCAGATCAGCAATGCGGCCGCGCAGGCTTCTGTTTCTGTGAGTCTGACGTCCTTCTACACGGAATGTTGCTAGTGGAGGAGTAGCCTAGTGGTTAGTGCAGTGGACTTTGATCCTGGGGAACTGAGTTCAATTCTCACTGTAGCTCCTTGTGACTCTGGGCAAGTCACTTAACCCTCCATTGCCCCTGGTACAAAATAAGTACCCGAATATATGTAAACAGCTTTGAATGTAGTTGCAAAAACCTCAGAAAGGCAGTATATCAAGTCCCATTTCCCTAGTTGAGATTCTACATGGAATGTTGCTACTATTGGAGATTCTACATGGAATGTTGCTATTCCACTAGCAACATTCCATGTAGAAGCCTGCCCTTGCAGATCAGTAATGTGGCTGCACAGGCTTCTGTTTCTGTGGGTCTGACGTCCTGCACGTACGGATGTCAGACTCACAGAAACAGAAGCCTGCGCAGCCGCACCGCATTGCTGATCTGCAAGGGCAGGCTTCTACATGGAATGTTGCTAGTGGAGGAGTAGCCTAGTGGTTAGTGCAGTGGATGTTGATCCTGGGGAACTGAGTTCAATTCCCACTACAGCTCCTTGTGACTCTGGGCAAGTCACTCCACTGCCCCAGGTACAAATAAGTACCTGTATATGCTATGTAAACCACCTTAAATGTAGTTGCAAAAAAGACAGTATATCAAGTCCCATTCTCTTTTCCTGTTTGAAAGATGTATTGTTGAATGTCTTGTGAAAGATGTAAAGGGCCCTTTTACTAAGCTGTGGTAAAAAGTGACCTGCATTAGTTTTGGTGCATGAAATTGGCATGTGCTGGGCCTTTTTTTTTTTTTTTACTGTGGCAGGAAAAAGGCCTTTTTATTAATGGGGCAGTAAATGGCTGTGCGCTAATATTAAAATTTGCCTATGGCTATTTACTGCCTGGGCTCTTACCACCATCTGTTTAGAAGGTAGTAAAGGCTCATGCACTACCTATGTGGTAATTGGGCAGTGCATGGCAATGTGGCCTCGCTTACCACTGGGACGTTCCCCTCCCCCCTCATGGTAGAACATAGAAAATTATTTTCTACCACGGGAAACTGCACATGCTAACTTCGGAACTACTGCGCACTACCCAAGCAGTAGGGTTGATTTCACGCATGCTACCCGCACAGTAGCCCTACTGTGGCTAAGTAAAAGGACCCCTCACAGCTATGTCCCTCAACCAAAGGTGATTTTAAAAAAGGCAAATAAAAATGAATTACATCAGAAGGATTTCATCCTTACCTTTAAATAGCACATTTCCCACTGGGGCTAAAATGATCTGAGTGGCGTCCTGGACTCTAAGGGGGAGGGGGTAAATAAATAAAGGATTTTAAATCCTTTTTCAGTATGTGCCTAAAAAAATCAAAACTTTTTTTTTTTTTTGTAATATTAGTGGCAGTCCAACAACCGTTTTGTAAAACAGTCACTAAGTGGTTAAAATGTTCATGGCTTTCTATTGGCAGCCTGGAAGAGCTGCACAGAATGTGCTTGCAAGCAGCCTAGAGATGATGCAGTCTCTGCTTCCAATTGGGCTTTTTAAAAACGTGCGTCTTGTTATCCCCTCTGTTTCTGAAACAAGGGAGTCTGGCTACATCTAACATCTACGGTTCCAGGAGAAAAACTGCAACAAGGGCTGCTCAAGTTTCACGTTACAGTAAAGGTATATGTGAAAAGCACTACTGTTACCTGAGGTGATGCTTGTTACAAGCACTTAGAACAGAGCAGGAGGAGAAAGAGTCTGAACTATAGTATGCTTCAGATCTGTGCTGGATGACCTTGATTTTGAAGGTAAAACAGAGACTAGGAAGATAAATTACCTCTCCTTGCCTTGATAGCATTAAGGCTGCATTGCAATCAGCCATTCGTCTGGTAAGATACATGTCTTGCATATTTGATTCTACCTCCAACTAAGATGATCAGTTTGGTTTGGGGGATGCTGCAGTCACTGGTTTTCATTGGTCTGTGTGAATGGAGACCTGCTCCTGTTTCGGGAAGGTGGAGAAGTTTCCCAGGGCTGCAGGGAGAAGGGAATTGGGATAATCCTAGGGCACCATCAGGGGACAGCTCTGCTGTAGTTGGTGAAATGGGACAACGCTCAGTTCCTGTACATCATCTTCCTCAGCGAAACCGAAGGGGTAGCATAGCTGGAAATCTTTCCGGCGCGCAACTGAAAGATCGGGTCTTGCCAAAGGACTTGCTCTGCCCGTACAAAGTGACCGGAGAGGGCAAAGCGGACGCCAGCCTCTGTTTCAGAACCTCGGACAGCGACTTCTACTGCAACCAAAGAAACTGCCGCATCTACCGCTCGGGCAAGTTTTTGCAAGCCAACGTGTTGAGGAATAGCAGTGTACTTTTGCAGTGGCAGCCTCCAGACTTCCGTGATATCAAAGGCTTTGCCCTGAACTGTTCCTGGAATGGCACTTACACCCACTTTCAATGCGATAGCGTGCAGTTCGGGGCCAGCTGCAGGGACTACCTAGTCACCAACGTCCACGACAATGTCAAATACAGGATCTGCTTGCAAACTCTCTATGTGAACGGGAGTACTGTGGATGAGTGTGTGGAATTTACTATGGAGCCGGCTGGAATGCAGGACATTGTGATTGCCATGACTGCAGTAGGGGGTTCCATATGTGTAATGCTAGTAATAATTTGCTTATTAGTGGCCTACATTACGGAAAATCTCATGCACCCTGCCTTTTCTAGACCGCCTTCTAAAAGGGGACCATGAGAAAGCCATCTGTATATGCGCGATATTCAGAATTGACGACAAGGACTCGTTGAGTACCCGATTATTCCTGGACTCTGATTGTAGGTGGAATTAGGTAGAATGCAGGATGGTGAGTGGGATGTGAGATGTGGGGAATTCAAAGGGCTTGAAACAGGACAAAATAGAGGCTCATTTTCAAAGCACATAGACTTCAAAGTTCCATAAGTTACTGTGGAACTTTTTAAGTCTACGTGCTTTGAAAATAAGCCTCCAGGTAACTTTGTAAGTCTATGTGCTTTGAAAATGAGCACCATGGTCCACTAAACATGAAGTATTGGGGGAGGAAGAGGATTGTTAAGGTAAAGAACCGCACATCACTGAAAATGAGGCATAATTCCTTGGATATGAAATACCCCCACTTGAGCACTATAGATGGACAATAGAGAATGCAATACTGTGAAGTGAAATAAACAGTTATGAAAGATTTTCATTAGTAAGTCATAACAATAATACAAAGTTAGCTGACTCAGGCCAGGTTGTATCCCAAAAGATATTAAATATACTGTGAAAAGGGTTGGCTAGACGTTTGAAACGGCTGTATAACTTCTAACGCCTAACGCCTGAATAAATGGAATTATATTATTAAAAATTCCCAAGCTTAAATAACTTAAGAGGATTGGATGTCAAATCCAGGAAGCCTTTAACAATAAATACATAAGTATTACCAAGTTTCGTTTTAGACCGTCCTTTATGTTTTCTGTTTCCTTAGTCAAGATTTGGAGCCATGTTATTATTTATGGTCGATTCCCAATCCCATTATGATGTGGAAAATAAGATTAAAACAGTCTCAAATATTTTCTCTGTTTATCCGTGTTTAAATTTAAGTTTTCAGTGCAGGCTCTAATTCTGAATGTGCCCTCCTACTGAGCTTGGGGGGGCTGGAAGGTACAGCATCAATCACTTATAATTGATAGTGTGCCTGTCTGTCAGAAAAAAAACCAAATCATTCATCAGTATTTACACTAACAGGCATCAGACTCAGCTGCCTGACCAGTGTGACCACAGAGGTCAAAGACGGAGCAGTCATAACCCCCCCCCCCCCCACCCAAGGTATTTTCACTCCAGTATAAGGGTAGAGCAAATTAATACATTGTGTGCAGAAACGTTTGCAGTTCTGTTGTTATTTTCAAAAATAAGAAAATGATTTTTTTTTAGATGATAAATATCTCAAAGGGAAAGGGCAGATGCCTTCACTTCTGGTAAAAGAGGAGCAGCAGCACAAATGTTCCATAAAATCCATTTGTAGTCCCTCAGTAAACCAGAGTTACCTAACAAACAGGTTAAAAATCATAGCACCTGGGTTGCAAGCTTTAGGCACTTTTGTGTCTTTAGTATTTGGTGAGCCTCTAAGTATTTAATCTTTGTGGTAATATAATTCTGGAGTTAATGTGGGAAATTAGAATCCTTAGACACAATTTTAAAAAGCAAGACACTTTCTGGTGACATTTAAGCAGCCACATTAGGGCTGATGGAATGTCAGGAAGAGTTCCAGTGACACACGCTCACTCTCTGGAAATGTCAAGGGAAGGATGTGAATGCCAGTCACGTTCTGAGATGTCAGTGGTCCTCACGGATGTATACAGGGCCATTAGGACAGACAAAGAGAGATGTGTCTGGAGTGGAGATTCTTAGCATATCTGACCCAAGAAAGCACTGAAAAAGAAACTGAAGCAGGAAGAGGTCACTTCAGACAATTTCTGGGGAACCTTTTCAAAACAAACTTACAGCATGTTGCTTTCTTTGTGTGAAGGCATGTATGTGATGGAAGTACTGGAAGTTGAGGGATGTTATTTGGGAAAAAGTGATTCAGAAGTGGTAGTGATCCTAGAGGATTTGGTAGAGCACAGATGCTGTAACTAAGTTCACGATTGGCTTTGCTTATCTGGGTCTACCTGTGTGCACATAGCACCTTAAAACTGTATCAGTGCTCTAGTCTCAACTCATTTAGGGTCAGATATTCTAAGCCTTCTTGCTGTAAGACGAACATGAGAACTGCCACACTGGGTTAGACCAAAGAGTCATCAAGTCCAGTATCCTGTTTCAACAGTGGCCAACCCAGGTTGGATTTTGGCAGGATCCCAAAATGTAGCAAGATTCCATGCTGTTTATTCCTGGATAAGCAGCAACTTTTCCCAGGTCAACTTTGATAACAGTTTATGGACTTTTCCTCCAGGAATTTGTCTAAACGTTTTTTAAAACCCAGCAGTACTAACTGCTTTACCAGAATAGCTGGCAACAAGTTCCAGAGCCTAACTCTAGGGCCCTATTACTAAGCTGCTTTAGACAATAATGCACACCTAATGCGGTATAAAATGGCATGCTGTAGGATGTGCTCAGGCATCCTGTGGTAACTTCAAAATGTGCGCTTGCTAACCATGTGCTAAAACTTAAAAAAAAATATTTTGTTTGAGGATGTGTCCGGGGGCAGACAGTGGGCATTCCTGCACTAAGTTAGGAGCCTTTTTACAAAATGGTGGTGAGCCCAATGCGGATTTACCGCCTGCTAATCTGGCGCTACCTCCAGCCCAATGTGAGTGCCGGCGGTAGTTCCAGCCCCAGCGTGTGTCATTTCCCATGCTCAGGAAAACAGGGCTGTAATTTTTAGCATGGCACCAACCCACAATAATCAGGCAGCACCGTGCACTACCCAGGTAGTGCTGGATTAGCGCTGGAATCCTTACTGCCACCTTAATGGGTGGCAGAAAGTGCTCCCCCTTGCATGGTCACACATTAAGAGCCATGACTATTTTCAGCCTTTTTTACCCACTGCAGTAAAAAGTGTGTGGAGGAGTGGCCTAGTGGTTAGTGTGGTGGACTTTGGTCCTGGGGAACTGGGTTTGATTCCCACTGCAGCTCCGTGTGACTCTGGGCAAGTCACTTAACCCTCCATTGCCCCTGGTACAAAATAAGTACCTGAATATACGTAAACCGCTTTGAATGCAGTTGCAAAAACCTCAGAAAGGCGGTATATATCAAGTCCCATTTCCCTTTCCCTATTTGAAGATTCTACATGGAATGTTGCTGTTGCTACTATTTGAAGATTCTACATGGAATGTTGCTATTCCACTAGCAACATTCCATGTAGAAGTCTGCCCTTGCAGATCAGCAACGTGGCTGCGCAGGGTTCTGTTTCTGTGAGTCTGACATCCTGCACAAAAATGTGTTCTGTGTGAATTTTTTAGGCAGGCAGCAGAAGAGATGGTCCAAAAGAACACAAGCCCAATAGGCAACACAAACAAAGCACGAAAGGGCCTTCAAAGTTGGAATAATGTCGAAAGTTTAATGAAAAATTACCCGACACGGGCAGTGTTTCGGCGCTCAGTGCCTGCCTCAGGAGTCAACTGGTGAACATCTCAAATGCCAATGAGCAAATAGACTGTGTTATGGCAAACACACCGTTTTGTTTGTCACTAAGATTCTAGCGTGTAGTAGTGGGTTCTGTAGATCGTCAAAACAGAACCCGCTACTATGCGCTAGAATCTTAGTGACAAACAAAATGGTATGTTTACCGCAACATGGTCTATTTGCCCATTGGCATTTGAGACGTTCACCAGTTGACTCCTGAGGCAGGCACTGAGCGCCGAAACATGGCCCGTGTTGAGTCATTTTTCATTAAACTTTCCATGTTATTCCAACTTTGAAGGCCCTTTCGTGCTTTGTTTGAATTTTTTAGGCACCATATATACAATCCCCCCCCCCCCCCCCATTTACAGCTGTGGTAAAAATGGACTTAGTGTGTGGGAAAAACCCATGCAAGTGTACACTAATACCAGTTTTTGCCACAGTTTAGTAAAAGGACCCCTATGTGTAGAGCAAAAAAAATTCCTGCTTGTTTTAAATGTACTAAAATGTAGTATTTGTACAAGTATAGACAAAGAATGAGAGAAAGCTTTAGGGGCCCTTTTACAATAGTGCGTAAGGGCTTATGCGCATCCAATGTGCGCCAAATTGGCATTACCACCTGGCTACCATGTGTAATTCTGAATTTAGCATGTGCCAAAAGCACACAGTAGAAAATATTTTCTACCAAGTAGTGCTTACCTGGCAGTAAAAACGGCAGTGTGCGCGTGCTGCATGCCTACCGCCTGGGTAGCGTGCGAGATCTTACTGCTAAGTCAATGGGTGGTGGTAAGGTTTCAGGCCAAAATAGAAGCACACTGGATTTTATTTTGCTGCATGTCCATTTTCCGGCCCTTTTAAAAAAACGCTCTTTTTCCAGGGCGCGGTAAAAACTGGCCTGGCGTGCTCGCAAAAGATGCACTCGCACTGCTGCAGGCCACTTTTTGCCCCAGCTTAGTAAAAGGGCCCCTTAGTAAATTAGGCCCAAAGTAGAAATATCCCATATAGTTCGTAACCAAGCTCAACCTTAATTATCTAATCCATATAAAACTTTTATTTTATTTATTTATTTTATTATCAGGATTTAGTTCACAGCTTTTCAGTAGTAGTTCAAGGCAAGTTATATTCGGGTACAATAGGTATTTCCAGAATTTCATCAGTCGAAAAAAGAGAGCAATTATATTCACAGAGAAACTGTCCCAGTAGGTTCTGACCAGCTAACAGTATTTTAAGATTCCACCACTGATGGGTCTTGAAGAGTGAAAAGAAGAAAGGAGAGATACCATAGACTAAAAAGAAAAGAAATTTACTTTAGTGACTAGGACCATTCAAGTGATTTTGAGTAGAAAATGGGAATCAGAGTTTATAAAAAAAAAGTGTGGAGGAGTAGCCTAGTGGTCCCTTTCATCCTTTCTCAGTGACTTTGACGCCTGGCTTGCCTTCTTCCATGATCCTTCCTCCCCCTCTCTCATCCTTGGTGACTTTAATATTCCTGCTAATGATCCTTCCAACTCTTATATTTCCAAGTTACTCGCTTTAACGTCGTCCTTTAATCTCCAA